>NC_065586.1:85420896-85738510 GCF_024542745.1 Macaca thibetana thibetana
TTGAGATGCATTTCAGAGTCTTTTTGTTCATCATTAGAGAGCCTGTTATTGAGAACAGTGCTGCTGTCCATACCACAATATTTCCCTCACTCGGTAATCACTGCCACCCGCCATGCTGTTGAAATGGGAGGGGAAATGAGTCCATTATTTCAGTCAGCTAGAAATTAACCCCTCACGTCATGGAGTACTATGGAGAACTGGTGTTTGTAAGAGTGCAGGCAGAACAGCACAGTTCTGCACTCAGAGTGTCAGATCCCTAAGAGCAGGGATCGTGGAGGCTCCCACTCCCCACTGTATCTCTAGCGCCTAGGATCATGCCTGGGAGAGAACAGGGACTCAATAAGCAGTTAGTGAACAAACTTCCCCCCAGTTCTCTAGTTCAGGATAATTTCTCAAATTACATGAGGAAGTGGTACAGGGAGCTTGAGGAATGGGAGCAAGAAACCCTTTCTTTGATCTTTTTATCTGCCATACCCAGCCTTCCCAGCACTGGAGTCAGAGAATCCTAACTGAATCTATCTCACTGGGCACACAGGGGCATGCCTAGGCCCTGACCCCAGACCAGGCCAAAGTTGGAAACAGAAATTCACTGGCAGGTTTGCCCCTTCTTTCTGCTTTTGCAGAGTGGGCCACAGGAGGGCTCACCTACAGGGCCTGGCACTCGGCCCACAGTCTGCCCCACATTACGCCGCCCATCAAATTCCACAGGCCTGTAGAGATGTTTATTTTTGTGTTCTGTAGACTCTGCTCACGGCTTGAGCCACAGCAGGTCACACAAAGGACAAGGTGTTGCCAAGGTTGAGAATGTGGTGTACTCTTTTTGTAAGACTGGGGACTTGAATTTCTGCTGTGAAATGAAAGAGTTAGAAATGATTTTACAAAAATTCCTTCAAGATACGAATGATTGTTTTTGTTCCTATCCTGATAGAAGTAGTTATTGTTGAACCAGTTCATTCCACCTCCCTCTAGTTTAGAACCAAAGAAAGTTTGATGAACTTTTAACAAAGTCCTTGGAAGTAATTCCCTGATTCTTTGCATGTTAGTACAATCTGTTCATTTAAAAAGATGTCCAGGCCAGGCACAGTGGCTCACGCCTGTAATCCCAACACTTTGGTAGGCCAAGGCGGGCGGATCACCTGAGGTCAAGAGATTGAGACCAGCCTGACCAGCAGAGATGGAGGAACCCCATCTCTACTAAAAATACAAAATTAGCCGGGTGTGGTGGTGCATGCCTGTAATCCCCAGCTACTTGGGAGGCTGAGGCAGGGGAATCACTTGAACCCAGGAGGCGGAGGTTGCTGTGAGCCGAGATCGTGCCATTGCACTCCAGCCTGGGCAACAAGAGCAAAACTCCGTGAAAAAAAAAGATGTCCTCAGCCAAACAAAGCAATAGTTATATTCTTAATATAAGCCATAAGCCATTTGTTCATTAAGAATCTGTATAAAGACAATAGGCAAAATAAATTTGATGACATTTTCAAATAAATTTTCTTACAAATCACTAAGGCACTTACACATTCGAAGAATCTTGTAACTGTGTAAGATATTCTGTCCACCAATATTACATATACATATGGATGTACAATCCTTGTACTAAGTCTATTGTTCCCTTCCAGTTCTGAGATCAGCTCCCACGCACTGCTCCCCCAACCCCCGATGAAGTCCCTCTGTTTATTAAGAGTAGGACTTGTGCCTTGGAGAACATGAGTTCTTTCTGGTTTACTGGGTATATTATTTAAGGAACTGGGAAGGGAAGATTTCAACAAAGACATTGTTTATAAAGGTATGAGCAGTGTTAATAAAATCTGACAACACTATATCATGATAGTGTTGGAGAATAACAGTTACATCAGGTAGAACTTAATAAAGGAAGTGGAGTCCCTTGGGCCTAGTAACAGTGGGAAACTATTACCGCCTCTAGACTTAAGGGGGCAGAGGGGAAGAGCAGTTACTGGAATCGTGGAGAGTTGATGTAGAAAGTCCCTGTTAAAGGGAAGCAGTCAGTCCACAGGATCTGACAGTCAAAGAGCCAAGGAGATAAACACATCAGCCACACCTCCTCCTGCATTCCAAGTCTCAGAGGTGATTCAACCCAATGGGAGTCCAACTGAAGCAGCCCATAAATGTTTTCAGCCTCCCAGGTCAGAGAACAGGGTGGAAGTGGGATGAACAGTGAACCTGCAGGGGGCAAACAAACTGTGTTGCATACCAGTGTGACCCATAAGCTCGCCCTGCAGCATTCTAGGGCTATGTAAAAAGGTGAGGTCAAGTCCTGAGCTCACGCTGGGCTTTGTCTTTAAACTAGATCAGTTGCTGATGTCTACCAACTCAAATCTTTGAGCATATTTCAAAGAGGAAACTCATCTGTGAAACCAACCTCCTCTTTCACTGCTCAGACTTAAGCACTCCCTTAGTTTCAGCCACCTATCACCTTTAAATGGACAACTATAAAACCTGCATCTCTGCTTCCGATCTTTCTCCCAAGTTACAGACTCAAATTTCCAGTAATCTGCATGAGAGTGAAACTCTCATGTCCAAAAAAGCACTCGCTAATCACTCCCGGAAACATTGTTTTCTTAATGCTCTCATCGTTTCCAACTAGAAATGCTAAAAGTTTTGAGTCATTTTGACTTCACCCCAACTCTCATTACAAGTGAATCCAACTCTTATCACTTATTTTTTGTAATTCCTTTCACGTCTGCCCTCCCATCTTTATTTTCCATTGCCTTGTTCCTAAACTGAGCCCATCCTAGCCTGGCTTGTTCAGCCCTGACTCTACCTCTTACTTATGGACTGACTTTATTTACACTTCTCTGCCACTTACTAATAGTGAGCTGTCAGTGCCCCATTCCTTATCTGCAGGATAGGCCCATGTTTAGTACCTACAGCTGGGGACAAAGACCTCCTTTTCCATGATTCTGTGGGGTGGGGACTCCAGTGGAGTTAACACTCCTGGCTCTTCTCCTTCTCCTCACTTTTCTCCATAAGAGGGGTTGCTTATCTGTTTCCTTGGGAGAAATCGCTACATACACTCACCTCACACTCTTTCTCTTTTTTTTTTTTTTTCATGTGGGATCTGCCTATTTGTAGACAGGCTCATCTTCCTCTGCAATTCTGTGCTATAAATAAAATAGGGGACGATGCCCTTGCAAGGAGGCCTGTGGTTGTTTAAGAGCTGCCAGTGACCACAACTTGGCTCTTTTTCATGAGCAAAGTATTGCACCCCTACTTGGCTAGTTGTCCTAAGCTTCATTCCTTAATTATCGGTATTATTAGCCTTTAGGGTGGCATTTTGATCTTCATCCGTTTAATACCTGTTTCTACCTCTAAATTGGCTTACAACTTAGGGAAAATATGAATGTTTAGTATTGGTCCTTTCAAATCCCAATTCCTACCACACAGAGTTGTTGAGAAAATGAAATGAGGTAGGCCGGGAGCGGTGGCTCAAGCCTGTAATCCCAGCACTTTGGGAGGCCGAGACGGGAGGATCACGAGGTCAGGAGATCGAGACCATCCTGGCGAACACAGTGAAACCCCGTCTCTACTAAAAAATACAAAAAACTAGCTGGGCGAGGTGGTGGGCGCCTGTAGTCCCAGCTACTCAGGAGGCTGAGGCAGGAGAATGGTGTAAACCCGGGAGGCGGAGCTTGCAGTGAGCTGAGATCCGGCCACTGCACTCCAGCCTGGGCGACAGAGTAAGACTCCGTCTCAAAAAAAAAAAAAAAAAAAAAAAAAAATGAAATGAGGTAACCCATATTATATCACACAGCATAGGTCCTGTCCATAGTAAGCATTCAAATAAATGTTAGCTATTACTACTGTTGTTGTTATAGACTGCCTCCATGAGCCTCACATAAGGGATAAAGAATTTAAAATTTCAATATCCTATGATTATGATTTTTATGTCATGATACTGTTGGAGAATAATAGTTACATCAAGTAGAACTGCATAAACTGCAAAAGAAGCTCTATCACCATTCCCTATCCAAAGACTTTATATAGAGGCATTTACATGTGTTCTGAGGCTGGGTGTGAAAAATGTTCTGAAAGAGAATTCATCTGAGAAGGAGGCTTATAAGAGGCCCTTTAAGTCATGATGCAGCTGTAAATAGTAACACAACATGGCTCAGAAAGATTTTTAAAAATAAAAAAGAAACCCACATTCCTCTGACAGGACACCCCTCTCTCAGTAATTCCAGGGTTGTTTTGCCATCCTACTCCACCCCCAGTTATAATACTACTCTTTGAGGCCATTAAAACTGTTGCAAGTATGAATACCACATTACATTTTGAAGCCCATGGAACAGTGCCCTTGGCATGAGGTCAGACATATCTAGCTTGGAAACTCTACTCTGATAATTACTAGCTCAACGATTTTGACATGCAACTTAGCTTTCTGAATCTCTCCTGCTGTATACATTGCAGTGAATATTTCCTTTTAAATAGGGCTTTAATGAGGGTTAAATAGAAAAATACATGTAAAAGCATCTGATACCTATTAAATATTCACATACTAACAAATACTAATTTTCTTCCTTATAATACCAGCAAATACATTTTTCATCTTCATTTATTTCTTTCAATAATTTTCCAAACTAAAAAGTAAAAGACTGTTCACTACAGTAGCTATACAGGAGCATACAGTAGGTACAAAAAATGCTTAACTAAGTTATTACATCTACCAGTTACTAGATCAAATAGTGACATGATTAGAAAATTAGTAAATAGATATCTTCATCATCACTGAAAGTACACATATTTCTTTTATGGGAGCATCAAAAGGAAAACAGACCCAGTGTCTTCATCCTTCCAAGTCAATTTTCCCTTATGCTATGCAGACAACACTAAAGAGTTAAATGGAGTGAGGGAGACTGGCAAAACAAAAATAAGAGGCAGAACCATAAATCCAAGAAATGCCATGTTTCTTGAACATTTAAACTAATTTTCACTTCTTTGCAGTATTTAGTTGATTCTTTATTTTGAACTTCCACTGAAATTCTTTACAGACAAATATCTGTATACTAAATATCTGTGTCTATGTTCTTTCCTTTTTAATGATTTTTCCTAAGTTGTACACAAATGCTATGTCCAATCCCTGAACTATTAAAAGCCTCTATAAATGACAGCTCTGAGGACTGTAGCAGCACACAAAAATGCCCATCTATGTTGGGGTATTAACTCTAAATCAGAACACAAAATGTACATGCTATGAGTACAACTGTAGAAATACATATGCATAAGGACAAAATAAGAAATGAATGCACCAAAATAGAAAATAGCTGTGTGAGGAAAGTGAGATCATGAATGAGCTCTTCCTGTATTTTCTGAATTTCCTGGAATACGCATGCTCTTTTTATACAAAGTAATAAAATCACTTGTACATAGAGGCAACTAAGTGTGTACATTTTATTTCTTTTCCAGTTAACATCAGTTCACATCAGCTTGTCTATATAGTTGGCATAGCTGACATTTGTCTATATATATATATATGTTTAGGTTTGCTCTCTTTATTTAAACTTATTGAGATTTTATCATTCCACTAATACCTGAGAGTTTTGCTTTGGGGACTACTCTTTCATACATGGATTAAGTTTCCCCCTCACTTTTTATCTGCCCAAAAAGCTAAAATTAAGAATCTATTGGTGGATAGATAAACTGTATAACTATTTTTTCAAGGTTGGCTACTATCTAATTGACACTTTGTTTTTTTTTTTTTTTCGTGTGTGTGTGTGTGTGTGTGTGTGTGTGTGTGTGTGTGTGTGTGTGTGAGAGAGAGAGAGAGAGAGTGTGTGTGTGTGTGTGTGTGTAAAACAAAAAAAAATGTATTCCAGTATGGTTTTTCACTATAATTTTCAAAAATTGTTTTCCTTTTACAAAGTGATGCAACATTTGATGAGTAAATAACATGGAACGAAAAAGTCCACTTTAGGACAACTGCACTAGACAGAATGAGAATGCAATGTTCTTTCTCATGGCATTTCAGGCTCGCATGAGGAAATCATTCTCTTTTTCTTTCATAAACTTCTTGAGAGAATGCTGACAATGATAAAATTGTCTTCACCAGGAGCTAGGAGAAAAACAAGTTAATATTTTCAGGATAAAAGTAAGTAAAGGCTTGAGCTACGCTGAATAGTTTTAGAATCTTTCAATGAAATAGCCCAAACAGAGAAAATAAATGTTTTGAATTTCTGAAAAATAATTAATCATCTATAAGATTGAAAAGTACAATTTAGTCTGTACTTGATGATTTGTGTCTTAAATCCATACTCCACACTTAGAATAGAGTGTCAAATAGTACAAATTCAGTTTACTTTGGATTCTCATTTCTCCAGAACACAGAAAAAAAAAATCCCTAAAGTATAGCTACAGACTATAGTACAAAGTTAATATATATTCTTAGAAGCATTCCAAAGGCCAGTGTAGTCAATGTATTTTTACTATGTACTCTATACTAACAAGTGTGATGTTATGGGTTTTAGATCCATCAATAATAAATTTTAATCACAGTGTGGTGGAAAATAGTATCACGGTCAATGTATAATCAAGGATGAGAAGTCATAGTTAAGAGTCTAATAGAGGCCAGGTGTGATGGTTCACACCTATAATCCCAGCACTTTGGGAGGCGGAGGTGGGCAAACTGCTTGAACCAAGGAGTTTGAGAACAGCCTGGGCAACATAGCAAGACCCTGTCTCTACAAAAAATACCCAAAAAATTACCCAGGTGCAGTGGCATGGGCCTGTAGTCCCAGCTACTAGGGAAGCTGGGGTGGGAGGATCCTTGAGCCTGTGAGGTAGAGGTTGCAATGAGATGAGATCACACCACTGAACTACAGTCTGGGTGACAAGTGTGAGACCCTGTCTTAAATTAAAAATAAATAAATAAATAAATAAATAAATAAATAAATAAATAAAAATTAAAAAATAGAATAGACCAAGAAAAAAGAAGAAAAAAACAAAATTTAGCAGAGCGAAATCATTTTGTGTAGAAGGAAACACATCAATACACCTTCTTAATCCAGAGCTTCCCAATTGCTGAGCCGGGCTCCAGCATGACATGAATCTGTATTAGTCTACTCCAGTTGCTATAACAAAATACCAGACACTGGATGGCTAAAACAGAAATTTACTTTCTCAGTTCTGGAAGTGAGAAGTCCATGATTAAGGTGCCAGCAAATTCAGTTTCTGGGGACAGCTCCCTTCCTGGCTTGAAGATGGCCACCTTTTTTTTTTTTTTTTTTTTTTTTTTTTTGCAATGTGCTCACATGGCCTTTCTTGAGTGCATGTGCATGTGCTGGAGGAGAGGGGGTGTGAGTTCTCTGGCCTCTTTTCTAAGGACACTAATCCTATCATGGCCTACCCTTATGGGCCTCCTTCAACCTTAATTACTTCCTTTGAGGGCCCATCTCCAGATACATCACATCGAGGGTTAGGGTTTCAACATATGAATTTGGTGGGAACACAAACATTGAGTCCATAACTGGACCCTCAGCTCATGAGGCAGCTGGGCAGAGCTTCTGGTGGCCATACTGCACAGTCGCCAGGGCCAGTAACAGCGTCATGGTTTACTCCAATGTGGTTTAGAAAGATTATGATTTTTGAGGTCTGCCTCCCCAAGAGAGGTTTGGAAGCACTGCCTTATCAAATTGAATACATCACTGCCTGCCAACCATTATAATAATAAATTACAATAACCCTCTAAAATGAACAAAACCGGCTGGGTACAGTGGCACATGTCTGTAGTCCCACCTACTTAGGAGGCTAAGGCAGGAGGATAGCTTCAGTACATGACTTTGAGGCTGTAGTGCGTTATAATCGTGCCTGTGAACAGCCACTGCACTCTAGCCTGGGCAACATAGCGAGATGCTGCCTCTTTAAAAAAAAAAAAACAAGAAGAAGAAAATCTTGATAATAATTAATGCTTAAATAGCATTCACTGTGTATTATGCCTGTTCTTAGTGCTTTTTACACATGTCACTCATTTAATTCTCACAAAAACCCTCTGATACATGAAGTAGTATAACACTGTGGTCAAGTGCATAGTCTTTTGGCATCCAAATGCCTAAGTTCAAATGCCTCAGCTTCTCCATTTCTAGCTGTATAAACTCGGTCATGTTACTAAGTCTCAGAACCCAGGTGTGGTGGCACACGCGTGTAATCCCAGCCACCTACTCAGGAAGCTGACGTGGGGGGCTCTCTTGAGGCCAGGAATTTGAGACCAGCCTGGGCAACATAGCAAGATACTGTCTCAAAAGAAAAAAGTTACTAAGTCTTTTTGAACTTCAGTTTTCCTCATCTGTAAAATGAAGATAAATATACAAATGTATAATTCCAAAAATGTTCTGAAAACAAACCCACAGTTTTCCCAGATATCGGCAGTGTAAACATTTGGTGACAAGACCTAAACTACTTATATGTCTCTTTTAGTAGAATATTCTTATGTTCTATTATAGAATATCTTATGGTTGATTACCAGGTACTCCCTCAGATCCTGCTAGAGGGTTATAAATATCTGCTTTCCATACCACAACAAAAAAATCTGGTCCTAAGATTTCTGAAAAGAGTTTAAATTCACAGTTGTGGATATGTAGTAAATTAATTTAACACACTTAAAACAGTACCTGGCATATCCAGTGAGTAATACACAATTGATCATTATTATTATTATTGCTGTTATTATTACTGCCATTGTGTAGGTGAGGAAATGAGACAAAGAGAGATCCAATAGTCTGTCCAAGCCACAGCTGTCATGCAGTATGATGAATGTGAACCTAGACAGTCTAACTCCAAAGCCTGTGCTCTTAACCACTGCACTGCCCCATCTCCACAAGTCGCATACGTTTTATCTATGTGCAATATAATCTAAGAAGGCATTGCTTCCTTAAAATATTTTTAGAATTTTTCCTATGTAAATTGGAAATACTAGGTACTTAATGGAGTACGCACTCAGTTACAAGGGAAATTCCGCTTCCCAGCACGATCTAGGGCAGGTGAGCTACAGCCATGTTTGTGCTACCTGTTCTGCACCTCCCTGGCCCTGCCGATTGTACCGGGAGTCTACATATCATCCCAAGGAACCAATTCAAAGGCCGAATCAAATTCTGAGATTCTACATCTTTGGAGTGGGCAATTGAGTCAGGCTGGAGCTGGGAGGTGCAGCACAGCAAGGCTGAGGAGCCACCTTCTGCCTGTACACAGAGCAGCCAAGAACCAGGGGAAAAAGGAAGCAGTTTCTTATGGATCAGTCATTGTCAACCATGGCCAATTTGGCTCCCCAGAGGACATCTGGCAATGTCTACAGAGGCATATTTGGTTGTCACAATCAGGGTGTGCTACTGGCATCTAGGTGGCAGAGGCCAGGGATACTGCTGAACATTCCACAGGACATCCTGAAAAACAAAAGCAATGATCTTGCCCAAAATGTCAACAGTGACAAAGTTGAGAAAGTCTGATAGAGACTTAGAGCAAGAAACTATGTGGCTTCAACAAGAGGGTGAAATGGAGAAATGAGTTGCATTGACTCCAATGCCTCCCCAGGTCCCGAACTCAGCTGCTCGTGACATCTATTGGCTCATCCTGCTCCAGGTGCCCTGAGGTCCTTTATGGCCAATGTTCTTCATGCCCACTTACCATTCCACAGAAGTTCTCCATTTCCTAACAGCAGTTTAATGAGTTTATGCTACCTGCAACCAAAGATATCTGAGATAGGCTTGGGGGAGAACAACTCAGGATGGCAGGAAGAGGGATTCTGGCAGAGGGACGAGTGTATTAAACACAGAGACTGAGAGGACATGTGGAGAAAAGCCCAGGGAAAGGAGAAGAACAATGCAGGTGAAAGAAGAAATGAGTCAGGGCAAAGAAGCCCCAATAAGCATAGCGTGTTTGTGTGCAGAAAGGAGAGCGGCCTGCGTGGATCAGTAGGTGCAAACTGAGGAAGTTAAAGAAATTAATTTAAGAGGTAACAGTTTTGAAAGATGCATCAGGACATACAATTGTAATAAAGACTCACATATCTGTCACTGTACCAAGCCTAATTCATCCTTATAAAAATTCATGCATATAAGAAAAGTACTTTGGGAATATAAATTTTCTTGGTAAGCCATCACAACAGAGTGCAAACTTTATCCTATCAGTAAAATCCATGATCAGGTACATTCAACAAGCGGCATTTTCTGAAGATGTAAAATGACCAAAGAAGAGGCAGAAATCCCTGGCATTTATGGCAATCAGACAAAATAATTTTTAATCAATAAGCTCCTTAGTTCCCTATTCTATACTCTGGGGGAGATGACCCGTGTCTTGCAGGGTTGGAAGGCAGCGAGCTCGCTGCCTGGTACTGAGGATGATCTGGGTTGAACATAAAAGCTCCGTATGGTTCACTTACTTTCTTATCTAAAAAAAGAAAGAAAAATACCACAAAGACTGAGAATTGGCCTTCCTGCTCCATCACTCAGGAGATTTATGATTCATAAAAATATCACTGAATTTAGAGAGTCAAATACATAAGTAAACTATGTGACTCTGACATGTGATAGAACCTTCTCTACAAAATATAGAAAAAAGTGAATCAGAGACAGCAGCATGTGCCTGTAGTCTCTGCTACTCAGGAGACTGAGATCGGAGGATCTCTTGAATCCAGGAATTCAAAATTACAATGAGCTATTATCAAGCCACTGTACTCCAGCCTAGGTGACAGAGTGAAACCTTGTCTCAAAAAAAAAAAGAAAGAAAGAAAGAAAGAAAAAGAAAGAAAGAAAGAAAGAAAGAAAGAAAGAAAGAAAGAAAGAAAGAAAGAAAGAAAGAAAGAAAGAAAGAAAGAAAGAGAAAGAAAGAAAGAAAGAAAAGAAGAGAAAAAAAGAAGTAAGTAGAAATAAGTATAGAAACAGAGACTCGGAAATGAGTATCACAGAAAAAGGGATGTCCTGGATACCTTATTTTTCTTTTTCTCTCCTTTGTTTTCCAATAAAGAGAACTGTGACTCTTTGAGGAAAATGTTGCTTTTCTGCTTAGTAAATTAAAGGTTTTAGATCAAAAAGCAACAGATACAGTGTTCAGAGAGAGATGTGTGTGGGCTGGTACCAAATCAACCCCTGAAGTCAAAAGACACTCCAGGACAACATTTGGAACTATGGGATGAAACATATACCCTTTCACTTCCAATAGGCAGTGCTTCAAAAGGCTAGTGGATGATCCTGAACAATGCCTTTTACAGCTGACTGAGAAGAAAGCTGTGGGCTCTACAGACTCCACACAAAGGGTCAGATTCCTCTGAATGAACACAACCACCCTGAGGCAAGGCAACAAGCCTTCTCTAAGGGGAAATCACATCTAACTCATTAATTGGGTGTTTAAAGGAAATGCCCAGAATGGTGTGGCAAAAAGAGAACTCAAAATTTTAATTCTGAAGATTAATATCATCATAGTGTACCATCTCACACCTGTCAGAATGGCTATTACTAAAAAGTCAAAAAACAACAGATGTTGGCAAGGATGTGGAGAAAAGGGAACGCTTATACATTGTCGGTGGGAATGTAAGTTAATAAAACCTCTATGGAAAACAGTATGGAGATTTCTCAAAGAACTAAAAATAGAACTACCATTCAACCCACCAATCACACTACTGAGTATTTACCCAAAGGAAAAGAAACTGTTGGCCAAGCATGGTGGCTCACACCTGTAATCCCAACACTTTGGAAGTCTGAGGCTGGTGGATCACCTGAGGTCAGGAGTTCGAGACCAGCCTGGCCAACATGGAGAAATCCCCGCCTCGACTAAAAACACACACACACACACACACACACACACACACACACACACACACACACAAATTAGCTGGGCATGGTGGCACGTGCCTGTAGTCCCAGCTACTCGGAAGGCTTAGGCATGAGAATGGCTTGAACCTGGGAGGCAGAGGTTGCTGTGAGCTGAGATCACAACACTGCACTCCAACCTGGGCAACAGAGTGATTCTGTTTCAAAAAAGAAATTGTTATTTCTCTGTCAAAAAGACACCTGTACTTGTATGTTTGTTGCAGCACCATTCATAATAGTAAAGTCACAGAATCAATCCAAGTGTTCATCAACAGATGACTGGATAAAGAAAATGTGGTGTGTGTGTGTGTGTGTGTGTGTGTGTGTATAATTGATTATACCATATTAATAAATATATGACATTTATTATACCATATTAATAAATATATATTAAATATATACATGTATGTATAATAAATACATATTATTTATCTACATATACACATATATAAAACCATGGAATACTGCACAGCCAGAAAAAACAATGAAATCATGTTTTCTGCAGCAACAAGGATGGGACACACTAGAAGCCCAAACCTTACCATTACTCAATATATCCATATAAAAAACCTGCATATGTATTGCCTGAGTGTACAGAAATTTCTTTAACAGATTCATCAAAAGAATCCTTTAATCATAAGGAGGGCTTTTTAATGAATCTTTTAAAGAATGAATAGCAGCTACTATTTTTTCAGCACTGATTTGTGGGTCAGTGCTAAGGAAGTCACACGCATTACGGTCATTTGGAAGAGGATGTGGGTGCCAGCTCTTTGTTGGTGGAACTCAGCAGCATGGTACCACACCTTGCACAGCAGAATTTCATTTTCCTTTCTGAATTAATTCCATGCCTGTAGCAGTGCTAATAAGGACTTAGGAACCGAACTCCCTCGCTCTCAAATGATAGGCAATGGGAGAGGCTCTGTGAACCTCAAATAAGTTAGCTTTAATGCATTGGGTCATTCCAATGCCTATGCCTAGGATAAAAGCAGCAAGAGCAATGACTAACTGATAATAGTAACAGTTTCCCACCAAATGATGCCTTAGAAATCTGTAGATGGCTCCCCTCTGAGCAGTTTGGAGGATTCCTGAAGGACCACCCCCTAACCTTGTAAAAGATGTTAGGAAGAAGGATAGAACCTAGGATGCAGAGAGTTCACTGTAAACTAGACAGATGCTATGCACAGGGATATCGAGATCTGGTTAGGATGATTCTGCGTAATATCAGGATAAGTCCAGGATGTAGTGTGACAAGAGTCAAAAGGAAAACTGACGTATCAGGAAAGCGACTGGGGAGTGGCTTTATCAGAGCTAGCCAGTATACAGCTTCAGGGAGGGTTCTTTCATGATGAAAGAAAGGGTGATCATATATTTTGTACTTGTACATTTTACTTTTAAGTAATCATCTCTAGAAATGTGGGCATATTATAACACATAAACATCGTGAAAAATCTTTGAAATTACTGTTGGTATTGTTTTCACGGCCCAATCATTTAAATAAAGAAACCACGCTCACCATTTTATAGACATATTAATGCTATTTTGACCCCAACATTACTGCCCGATTTGGTCATGAATATCACAGATTAGACCTAGTTCACAATGGCTTTTTGATGTTTCCAAAAATCATTTTCACCTTCTTGGAGATTGGCCACTGCTGAGGATTATTCTTTATATACTAAAGACTTAAAGTAATTTTATTTTATTTTATTTTATTTATTTTTGAGACAAGATCTCACTCTGTCGCCCAGGCTGGAGTGCAATAGCAAGATCTAGGCCCACTGCAACCTCCGTCTCCTGGGCTCAAGGATCCTTCCACCTCAACCTACCGATTACCTGGGACTACAGACTAATGCCACTGCACTTGGCTAACTTTTTTTGTGCTTTTTGTAGAGACGGGCTCTCCCCATGTTACCCAGGCTGGTCTTCAACTCCTGGACTCAAGCGATCCACCTGCCTTTGCTTCCCAAAGTGCTGGGATTATAGGCATGAGCTGCCGTGCCAGTTCTTAAAGTAATTTTTTTAAATGAGATCTTAAAAATTGTGAACTATGACAGCTTGACCTTAAAAACCTAAGGTGAATACTTTTAAGGCGATAATATCATTTGGAATATATTTTATACTATATTTTTGAGTCCATATTTTATTACATGTGTTTATACCTGTAAACACAGAATAAGGTCTGTTATTTCAAATATGATGAAAAAAGGTGTAAAAATTAATGCTGACTAGTTCCTAAAGATATGTCTACTGTCCTTTGAGGACCAAAAAAGTCATTATAGGCCCTAGTCATCATCAAGGGGAAACAGGAACAAACTAAACAACGTATTTCTCCTGTGCAAAACATTAGCATCCATAATGCTACATAAACTCTGTTCACTTGAAAATCAAAAAAACTATAACAATTTCTGAAGGGTCAAAGATAGATAACTATAGTGACTCAAGATATGAAGGGTCTTTGTATGAAGAGGAATGAAAAAGTAGGGCTTTTCTTCAATAGGCAAAGAAATGAATCAAAGATGGATGGGCTTGAAGATGATAAAATAATCATGAGCAGATAACGGTGAACCTGGACTTGCAATCAAATCTCAGAACTTACTGGCAACTTCTGGAGGAGGTCATGTCAAGTTACATGTAAAATAGTATTCTGTGATTTTCAAACCCTCCGATACCAACTCCATGTCTAACAATTCAACTCAACTCTGACGCTATCTGCCTGAGTTAGTGTCAGATCCCACAAGTTAACAGGCTCGGTCTCACAAGACTGCCCCCACTTTAGACACCAGTTACAAGTCTGGGCCTCCCTTCTCACTTCTAATGGACCAGCTATAAATCAAGGGTTCCCACAACCCCCAATAACTCACAGAACTCAGGGAAAAATCTTTACTTATGTTTACTGGTATATTACAAAGGATACAGCTCAGGAACAATCAAATGGAAGAGATGCACAGGGCAAGGTATGGGGGGCCAAGATGGGGAACGCAGAGCTTCTGTGCATTCCACCCTGCTAGCAACTCCATGTGTTCACCAACCCAAAGGCTCTCTGAATCCCTTCAGTTAGGGTTTTTATGGCAGCTTCATTAAGTAAGCATGATTGGTTAAATCACTGACCATTTCAGATAAACCCAACTTTCGGCCCCTCTGTACTCCTGGAGGTAGTGGGAACAGTTGCTGAAAGTTCAACCCTTTAGTCACGGAGCTACCAGTCTCCCATCTTTAGGGCCTTTTCAAAAATCGTCTCATTAACAAAAGCTCAGGTTGGATGAAATTAGCTTGTTATGAATAACAAAAGACAGTTACCTCACTCCAGAGCTATTTTAAGAACTGGAGACAAAAACCAAATACGATAACAAAAGATGCCCCTATCATTCGTATTAACACTTAGGAAATTCCAAAGGTTTTAGGGAGCCAAATACATATTTCTTATTTTATTACATGACTCCTCCCATGAATAGCAACTATACTACCACCCCCACTCTCCCTAAGGGAAAAGATGTGTGAGTTTCTCATGGGCCAGTTACAGAGCTTTCTGGGGAAAGAGCTGCCTGGAGCCATTATAATCCTGCCCAAGAGGGCCTGCTGGCAGAGGCGATGGTTTTCTAACAGCAAGGGTCCGTAACCACAAGAGAACCAGGAGCTGAGCTGCAACCAGGCAAAAGAGATATACTACATGCCTCACAGGTGTGTGCCTAGAAGGACAAGCAGGGAGCCTCCATAAAAAAATCAAAATAAAATGAAACATAAAATCACCTACTACATAAAAAGTTAACAAGTGCGCATACCAAGTAAGATTGTGCCCTATTTTCCTAATCTCTTCTCCTACTGAGCCAGACCCTAGAGGAGTTTTTTTTTTTTTTTTTTTTTTTTTTTTAATTAATTCCAGAAAGCTGGGAAAGAAGAAACATTAAGCTGGAAAGAGGAAAGGATCATTCCTCCTTCTCCCACTACAGACAATTTTATAGTGGCCCTGCCTGGGGGAGGAGGTAAGAATTGATATTAAATTAAATTCTAAGTTTTTATCATGTGTGTGAATTAGATATTTTAATTTCTAAATTGAGACTGTGTTTGTGACTTAAAATGACCCAGAGGACGGTCTGTTACCTAACAATGAGCAGAAAGCCATGGGACCTGTCCAAGTGTTCATCCAGGGATGGGGAAAGGCTGTTCCCACTGAATAAATTTTAAAGGGAAAGTAGGAGTCGAAAAATAAAGTTGCAGTTTTACTATACTCTGCAAATGATGCTTGTTCACCATACCATATACACAAAAGGGAGAAAAACATATAGACAGGAGCTACAAAAAAAAAGTATGCAAGTCATCCCAGAGGCAATACCAACTTAAGTATAAATAAATTATGGAAAAGTTTAGATCAATTCATGGATAATATCAAAATAAGTTATGACAAGGAGAAAATATTCAGAAGATGTTGTCACCTCTGAAGCTGACATGGTATCAATGTTCTCCTACTGGCTTCATTTGTTTATGATGTCATACTTACAAACAAAAGATCAATTTCAATATTTTAAAGCTGTGCATGTGTTAATTGATCACAACCAATAGATACCAAGATAAAATAATCTGCCATGATTATTACTTCATTGGCCAAAGCATTTTAAACATGACACTACAAGGATGATGATAAATGTACATAATTATCCACTAAAGGTTATTATTGATCTTCCCTTTTGTACATGGCCTGAGATAAGAGCAGTTTTTTAGGAACAAGAATGGGGACAACTCACCTATGCTTAAAAGGACTATAAGTGACTATAAGTGGCTGGGCGCAGTGGCTTACGCCTGTAATCCCAACACTTTGGGAGGCCGAGGCAGGCGTATCACCTGAGGCACCTGAGGTCAGGAGTTCGAGACCAGCCTGACCAACCTGGAGAAACCCCGTCTCTACTTAAAATACAAGAGTATTTTTAGTCTCTACAGGATGGCACCACTGCACTCCAGCCTGGGCAACAAGAGCAAAACTCTGTCTGAAAAAAAAAAAAATAGCTATAAGTAATTTATTTGGGCAAGTCTGTACTAAGTCATAATTAAGTATTCATAAGATAAAAAGGACAACCTACATTTGTTGTATAGCACCATGGAGTTTATATTCACAAATATTACTCTTTCTAAGTCTCAAACTAATCTAGTATGGAAGGTAGAGAAGGTTAACAGTCATCTCCTGCCTTTGTCTGCCCAACATCTATGCCCTTTCCTTTAGGAAACAACACCTCAGTATTCCCATTCTCAGTTCAAGCACCTTGAACCTATCTCCTCCTGGGGAGGCCTGGCCAATCAGAGACATGATTAATTCAGAGACTTATGAACCAAGCTTGACCAATAAAAGTCAGCAAATAAGACATTCGCTAGAACAACAAGGAAGATGTGGCTTCTTTTCATGGGGTTCCCAAGTCACAGCATGCCAACAGTGAGCTGCAGGTGGCCATTTTTGTCTTTACTAAGCCAGCCTAGGAAAGAGTTCAAGAAATATGTGTTGCTGAAATTGTTTAAACATTTGAACTCAGCTATATCTAAATCCCACCCTTGAGGTTCTCTGTTAAGTAAATAAATGAATTCACTTTTTTATTTTTTATTTTTTTTGATACAGAGTTTCACTCTTGTTGCCTAGGCTGGAGTGCAATGGCCTTATCTCGGTTCACTGCAACCTCTGCCTCCTGGGTGCTAGTGAGTCTCATGCTTCAGCCTCCCAAGTAGCTGGGATTACAGGCATGTGCCACCATGCCCAGCTAATTTTTGTATTATTAGTAGAGACGGGGTTTCTCCATGTTTGTGAGGCTGGTCTCGAACTCCTGACCTCAGGTAATCCACCCACTTTGGCCTCCCAAATGAATTCACTTTTTACTTTTTCTCACCCTGAGTTTAATGTCTGTCACTTGCACCCTAAAGTCCTAATTTTTAAAGTCACTGTTATTCTTGTCTATAAATACAGTCAGGGTTTATGTGATTGTCCGAGATTGCACAGAAATATGCGGCTGAGCCAGAATGTAAGCTTAGAGAGCTGTCAAACTCCCAGTCCACGGCTCCTCTTCCTTCCTCAGATTGGCTCCCCTTTCCACACAGTTATACTACCAGTGTTTTACAGGCCTAAACAAATGCATTTTTCTCTCTTTTTGCCCAAATACCTAAACAAGCAAATGGGCCAGGAGCCGTGTCAGAAGCAGGGTGATAAAGAGAATGACTGTGTACCATCAAGCAGATAAATGAAAGGTTCCTACCAAAGTAATTTTGTCAAAGCAAACTATAAAAAAAAAAAAATTAGCCATTGGTTCCTCTAATGTTAAAAGTTCTAGAAGCCTGTGAAATTGAAAGATTGTGAGCCACAATAATCTATTAGAAATAAAGAAAGTTGAAGTAATCATATTGGCCCCATTCCTGTTGGTAAACTAATTTAATCCCCCGCACTATATTTTTTCTTGAAGAACTATAATACAGTAATATTTAGTATTGAGTTTTTTAATGATCTAACATGAAAGTGTCTGCCAAGATTATTAAATAGAGGAAATGTTTTAAATCAAGCAAAGAAAGCCATTGGTCCAGCATCGAAAAGGACACGTAGCTAGTTCATTAATAAAAACATGTGCTCTATTTCATCCACACTGTTGACAGCAGTATTAATCGGTTCAGTTGTTCTGGAGTGACATTTGGCAGTAAGTTTCAAGTGTACTCAACTTCTGACCCAATACTTCTACATTTAGGAATCTGTCATATAGTTAACACTCCCCAAATGCTCAAATATGGTCATATAAGAATGCATTAGCATTATTTGTAACTACAAAACATTGGAATACGTTTCCATTAGCAGGGAATCAGCTGTGGTACTTTCAGTTTCCAATTTTATATAGCAGATTGAGCACACATGTTTATCTCTCCTCCTAAAACACTGCTGGTAGTAAAGGAATCAAAGGAAATAAACCACAAGGATAAAGAGAACAGGAGAGAACATAATAGCAAACAAAAGATGTCAACCACATTTTGGAAGCCGGAAAGTGAATGAACCTATGGGTTCTGATTTAGCAAAACAGAGAACACTGAAACCTAATCCAACAGGGAAGGGAGATGGTAAGAAGGAAGCCAAACTGCAGAACCCCAGAAAGACTCAGGAATGAAGGAACAGAAGATTTCTAAAGACAGCAAGTGTGGGAATGAAGCTAAAAATAGGACTGATGGAAAGTTTGTAGAAGTTCCCACCCCTCAGACAATCAGCCTTCCCCTCCCTGGAAGAAAACTGGTATTTACTCTGTGGAAATGCTACATACTGTTCTTGGAGATCACAGATACAGCGGGAGTAGCGAGGGAAGGCAGAGCACCACACAAAAACAAGAGGATTAAATGAGTATCATACTGAATGGTGAAATGCCCTGTCCCACAACTCTGGCCTATATTACTCTAAAAACACTAGGAACTGGCCGGGCATAGTGGCTCATGCCCCTGTAATCCCAGCACTTTGGGAGGCCAAGGTGGGCAGATCACTTGAGGTCGGGAGTTCGAGATCAGCCTGGCCAACATATAGTGTCTACTAAAAATACAAAAATTACCTGGGCGCGGTGGCATGCTGTAGTCCCAGCTACTTAGGAAGCTGAGACAGGAGAATCGCTTGCGTCTGGGAGGTGAAGGTTGCAGTGAGCCGAGATTCGCCACTGCACTCCAGCCTGGGCCACAGAGCAAGACTCTGTCTCTCGAAAAACAAACAGAAAAGCAAAGACTTGGAATCAACCCAAATGTCCATCAGTGACAGATTGGATTAAGAAAATGTGGCACATATACACCATGGAATACTATGCAGCCATCAAAAAGGATGAGTTTGCGTCCTTTGTAGGGACATGGATGCAGCTGGAAACCATTATTCTTAGCAAACTATCGCAAGAACAGAAAACCAAACACCGCATGTTCTCATTCATAGGTGGGAACTGAACAATGAGATCACTTGGACTCAGGAAGGGGAACATCACACACCGGGGCCTATCATGGGGAGGGGGGAGGGGGGAGGGATTGCACTGGGAGTTATACCTGATGTAAATGATGAGTTGATGGGTGCAGCACACCAACATGGCACAAGTATACATATGTAACAAACCTGCACGTTATGCACATGTACCCTACAACTTAAAGTACAATAATAATAAATAAATTAAAAAAAAAAAAAAAAAAAACAAACAAACAAACAAACAAACAAAAATCACACTAGGAACCAGGTTTCTAGCGTCCAGGTAAACTACTGACAACTGTCTTTGGAGAAACTAAGCAAGCCAAGAGAAATTCTAGGTGTTAACCCTTGGGGGTGTTACTTAGAAACTACAAATGCTCCCAGACTTATGATGGGGTTAAATCTTGACACATCTATCAAAAACTGAAAATATCCCAAGTTAAAATGCATTTAATACACCTAACCCACTGAACATCCTAACTTAGCCTAGCCTACTTTAAATGTGCTCGGAAACTTAAATTAGCCTATAGTTGGGCAAACTCATTTAACACAGACCCTATTTTATAATTAAGTGTGGAATATCTCATAATGTATTGAATACAGGACACTTTAGAGTACAGTACCAGTTGTTTACCATCATGATTACGGGGCTGACGGAGCTGTGGCTTGCTGCCTCTGACCAGCATCATGAGAAAGTTATCATACTATATATCACCAGCTCAAAAAAAGATCAAAAGTCAAAATGTGAAAAACAGTTTCCACTCAATGTGCATGTCTTTGGCACCATTGTAAAACCAAAAATTTGTAAGTTGAACCAGAGTTGCTCATTCTACATGCAACTGGCCAATCCACAAATCCTTCCTTCTAATCAGCTTCTTAATGTCTCATTCTGAAATAAATGAACAATCAAAGATCATCAAATAGTTAAGAAATTACCAAATAATTAGGAAATTATTAATATAATTAATAAGTGTTTTAACAATTAACATAAGAAGTGGGATGGGGGCTTTAGGAAGGGAAAGAAATAAATTCAGAGGAAACACAGACAATTCAGGGCATGAAAAGACATACAACGACACGAAAGAAAAATTCAAAGAAAAAAACTACAGTAAATATCTTCAGAGGTCAAGAAAACATAATGCATAAATAAAACAAGAACAGGAGGCTATAAAGAAACATTTGGAAACTAAAAAAAATGCTTGGAATTAAAATATAATTGTGAAAATTGAAAATTTAATGGAAGGATCAGAAGAGAAACGTGAAGAAATATCCCATAAAGTAAACAAAATCACAAAGATGTAGAATATTAGAAGGAACAGGAAAATTAGTGAATTAGTTCAGAAGAGTTAATATTCAATTAATAGGAGTCCCACAAATAAAGAAAACAAGGGGAAGTAAATGATAAAAGAACTGCTGTAAAAACCTATCCTACATTTGAGCATCCAATGAAATTACTCAAAAAACCCAGAGCCCTCAGTCTTGCACCATTCACAAAAGTTGATTTCAGGTGTATTATACAACTGCATATGAAAGGCAAAATAATTAAGCTTTAAGGAGCTAATATCCTCATGATTTGGAGGTATGGAAAGAATTCTAAAACAGGGTTCAAAGAGTTCCAATTATAAAGGAGAAGAACACTTTCACATTTGACTACATTAAAATTAATAATTTCAAAAGATGCTATTAAGACAATAAAAAAGCAAGACAGAGAGTGGAAGAATATACCTGCAACATATATAACCAACAAAGGATTCCTATCAAGAATATAAAAGGAACTCCTATTAATCAATATGAAAAAGACACTCCAATAGAAAAAGGACTTTGAGAGGCAATCCACACAAAAGGAAACCCAATGGCCAATGAATACATGAAAAGATGGTCATTTTTAATCAGAGAAATACAGTTTTAAAATACAATGAGAAAAGTGTGAACCCGAATGTAAATTATAGGCTTTAGTTAATAATAATGTATCATTATTCATTCATCAGTTGTAATATGTGTACAACACCAATGTAAGATGTTAATGACAGGGAAAACTGGAGAGTTAGGGATGGAGGCAGACACAGTATACGGGACTTCTGTGCTTTCTGTTTGTAAACTTAAAACTGCTCTAAGAAATAAAGTCTATTAATTAAACACATACACACACATGAGATATACAAACACATCAGATTGATTTAAAAAGCAAGTTTCTTTTGGTTTTTATTTATACTTAAAAACCATAGGTAGAAACAAAGAAATTCAGAGGTTAACGTATACTATTTATACAAACAAAAATGTATATATTTTAAAAACTGAACTACTGTGATTATATATTTTTTGGACCAAATTGCTGAGAACTCAAAGACCAGGTCTTTTCAAATGAAAAATAAAAGCACAGTGGTACAACAGGATAACTAGAAAGCACAGAGGAAGAATTCTAAATGGTGTGGGGGAACGGAGCACTGAATTAGGGCCTCTGGAACTCAAATCTTCCTAAACATACACAGCAGGTTAGAGGCAGAACAGAATTAAACTGAAGTCTCCTGACTTCTAGTCTAGCATACATCATCATCATGCTATTGCTATCCTCTGTGCAGTTACTGATTAAAGAATTAATAGGGGTAGAGATCAGAAAGAGGAAAAAAAAACCCCAAGGTGATTTCATTAAGGCCATGTCGATCTTTATTAAAGAGGATTCTTTCTAATAAGATATAAACCAACATTTCCTATTGAGATCTCAGAGCTATATTTTATGGTGTATGTTACTATGTAGTTATACTTCCAATATCTTAAATCATAAGGGCACACAAACTACATGAGATAAAGTTACAAGTAGGTATAATTATTTTATCTACGTCTGTACTATTTAAAAACTTAACAAGAAACAATTCTTATTTTTATAACTAGTAAAAATAAAGATAGTAGGGGCCAGGCGCAGTGGCTCATACCTGTAATCCCAACAATTTAGAAGGCCAGGGCAGGCAGAACCCACAAGTTCAAGACCAGTCTGGGCAATATGGCGAAACCCAAACTCTACTAAAAATACAAATACAAAAAATTAGCTGGGCGTGGTGGTGCACGCCTGTAGTCCCAGCTACTCGGGAGGCTGAGGCAGGAGAATGGCGTGAACCCACGAGGCGGAGCTTGCAGTGAGCCAAGATCGCGCCACTGCACTCCAGCCTGGGCGACAAAGCTAGACTCCGTCTCAAAAAAAAAAAAAAAAAAAATACAAAAAATACAAAAATCTAGCCGAGTGTAGTGGTGTGTGCCTGTAGTCCCAGCTACTCAGAGGTGGGTAGGCTAGGTGGGGGGCAGGGGTGAGGTGGGAAGACGGCTTGAGCCCAGAAGGTCAAGGCTGTAATGAGCCCTGATCATGTCACTGCACTCCAGCCTGGTTAACAAAAAGAGACCATGTCAAAAGAGGGGAGGGGAGGAAACATTTCTAGTTCAATTGATTGAGATTAACTACATTAACAATGATTTCCTGTTTATGTACAATTGGCTGAAATATAGATACTGGCAAGGGAATGTGTTCCAAAAACTATATGAACAAATGAAGTTGAAAAACAACATATGGTTGACCTCATTTTTATCAAGTATGTAAAATATTTATAAAACACCTGGAACATTATATTTTAAAACATTAAGAGATAGAAAGGGCAGTCATGATCAGAGTTCTTGCAGCTCTGACTCGTACAGACAGAACAGCTTGAGGAGCCTCACATTATGAAGTTCTGTTCCAGAACGACTGCAGGAATAAATCAGGAAACCCGAGAGGACCCACAGACCCTCTGAAGGAGGTGAATTGTTCCTGTAGGACCTGGGAGACACCCCAAATACTGTGCTGGTATCCATGTCTGAGAGACCCACAGACAGTCCACATCACAGGCCTCTGTGCAGACAACCCCCTGTACCAGCTCACAGCCTGGTAGACTTGCTGGGTGGCTAGATCCAGAAGACAGATAACAATCACTACAGCTTGGCTCTCAGGAAGCCACATCTACAAGAAAAAGGGAGAGTACTACATCAAAGGAACACCCCATGGGACAAAAGAATCTGAACAGCCTTCAGCCCTAGATCTTCCCTCTGACAGAGCCTACCCAAATGAGACGGAACCCGAAAACCAACTCTGGTAATATGACAAAACAAGGCTCTTTAACATCCCGCCAAAAATCACACTAGCTTGCCAGCAATGGATCCAAACCAAGAAGAAATCCCCGATTTACCTGGAAAATAATTCAGAAGGTTAGTTATTAAGCTAATCAGAGAGGCACCAGAGAAAGGCAAAGCCCAATTTAAGGAAATAAAAAAAAAGATACCAAAGAAATAGATATTTTTATTTATTAAAGACAATCAAGCTGGGTGTGGTGGCTCATGCCTGTAATCCCAGGACTTTGGGAGGCCAAGGCAGGCAGATCACCTGAGGTCAGGAGTTCGAGACTAGACTGACCAAGATGGAGAAACCTCACCTCTACTAAAAATACAAAATTAGCTGAGCGTGGTGGTGTGCACCTGTAAACCCAGCTACTTGGGAGGCTGAGGCAGGAAAATCACTTGAACCCAGGAGGCAGAGGTTGCAGTGAGCCGAGATCATGCTATTGCACTCCAGCCTGGGCAACAAGAGTGAAACAAGAGTGAAATCTCAAAAAGAAAAAAAAAAAAAGCAAAACTTCAGGAAACAATTGACACATGTACAGAAATGCAAAATGCTCTGGAAAGTCTCAGCAATAGAATCAAACAAGTAGAAGAAAGAAATTCAGAGCTCAAAGGCAAGGTCTTTGAGTTAACCCAATCCCACAAAGACAAAGAAAAATTAATAAGAAAATATGAACAAAGCCTCCAAGAAGTCTGGGATTATGTTAAATGACCAAACCTAAGAATAATTGGCATTCCTGAGGAAGAAAAGAAATATAAAAGTTTGGAAAACATATTTGGGGGAATAATTGAGGAAAACTTCCCCAGTCTTGCTAGAGCCAGACATCCAAATACAAGAAGCACAAAGAATACCTGGGAAATTCATCACAAAAAGATCATCACCTGGGCACATTGTCATCAGGTTATCTAAAGTTAAGATGAAGGAAAGAATCTTAAGAGCTGTGAGGCAAAAGCACCAGGTAACCTATAAAGGAAAACCTATCAGGTTAACAGATTTCTCAGCAGAAACCTTACAAGCTAGAAGGGACTGGGGCCCTCTCTTCACCCTCCTGAAATAAAACAATTATCAACCAAGAATTTTGTATCCAGTGAAACTAAGCTTCATTATATGAAGGAAAGATACAGACTTTTTCAGACAAATAAATGCTGAGAGAATTCACCACTACCAAGCCACCATTACAAGAACTGCTAAAAGGAACTCTAAACCTTGAAACAAATCCTGGAAACACATCAAAACAGAACCTCTTTAAAGCATAAATCTCATATGACCTATTAAGCAAAAATACCATTTAAAAAACAAAACCAAAAATCAAAAAACCAAGGTATACAGACAACAAATAGCATGATGAATGGAATACTACCTCACATCTCAATACTAACATTGAATGTAAATGGCCTCAATGCTCCACTTAAAAGATCCAGAATTGCAGAATGGATAAGAATTCAGCAACCAATCGTCTGCTGCCTTCAAGAGACTTACCTAACACATAAGGACTCACATAAACTTAAGGTAAAGGGGTGGAAAAAGATATTTCATGAAAATAGACACCAAAAGCGAGCAGGAATACCTATTCTTATACAAGACAAAACAAACTTTAAAGCAACAGCAGTTAAAAAAGACAAAAAGGGACATTATATAATGATAAAAGGCCTTTTCTAACAGGAAAATAATTACAATCCTAAACATATATGCACCTAACACTGGAGCTTCCAAATTTATAAAACAATTACTAATAGACCTAAGAAATGAGACAGACAGCAAAGCAATAATAGTGGGGGACTTCAATACTCCACTGACAGCTCTAGACAGGTCATCAAGACAGAAAGTCAACAAAGAAACAATAGATTTAAACTATGCCCTGGAACAAATGAACTTAATAGATATATACAGAACATTCCACCCAACAATCACAGAATATACATTCTATTCAACAGCACATGGAACTTTCTCCAAGATAGACCATATGATAGGCCACAAAATGAGCCTTAATAAATTTAAGAGAACTGAAATTATATCAAGCACTATTTCAGACTACAGTGGAATAAAACTGGAAATCAACTCCAAAAGGAACCTTCAAAACCATGCAAATACAAGGAAATTAAATAATCTGCTCCTGAATGATCATTGGGTAAAAATGAAATCAAGATAGAAATCAAAAAGTTATTTGAACTGAATGACAATAGTGACACAACCTATCAAAACCTCTGGGATACAGCAAAGTCAGTGCAAAGAGGAAAGTTCATAGCCCTAAATGCCTACATCAAAAAGTCTAAAAGAGCACAAACAATCTGAGGTCACACCTCAAGGAACCAGAGAAACAAGAACAAACCAAACCCAAACCCAGCAGAAGAAAGGAAATAACCAAGATCAGAGCAGAACTAAATGAAATTGAAACAAAAAAAATACAAAAGATAAATAAAACAAAAAGCTGGTTCTCTGAAAAGATAAATGAAATTGATAGACCATTACCAAGATTAACCAAGAAGAGAGAAAATCCAAATAAGCTCAATAAGAAACAAAATGGGAAATATTACAACTGACACTACAGAAATACAAAAGATCATTCAAGGCTATTATGAATACCTTTACAGGCATAAACTAGAAAATCTAGAGGAGATGGATAAATTCCTGGAAAGATACAACCCTCCTAGCTTAAAGCAGGAAGAATTAGAAATCCACCAATAACAAGCAGCAAGATTGAAATGGTAATTTTAAAAATACCAACAAAAAAATGTCCAGGACTAGAGGGATTCACAGCAGGATTCTACCATACATTCAAAGAAGACTTGGTACCAATCCTACTGATGCTATTACACAAGACAGAGAAATAGGGAGCCCTCCCTAAATCATTCTATGAAGATAGTATCACCCTAATACCAAAACCAGGAAAGGACATAACAAAAAAAAGAAAACTATAGACTAATATCCCTGATGAACATAGATGCTAAAATCCTTAACAAAATACCAACTAACTGAATCCAACAACCTATCAAGAAGATAATCCACCATGATCAAGTGGGTTTCATAGCTGGAATGTGAATGTAGGGATGGTTTAACATATGCAAGCCAGTAAATGTGATACGCCACATAAACAGAATTAAAAACAAAAATCACATGGTCATCTCAATAGATGGAAAAAAAAAAAAAAGCATTCGACAAAATCCAGCATCCTTTTATTATTAAAACCCCCAACAAAATCGGCATAGAAGGGACATTCCTCAATGTAATAAAATCCATCTATGACAAACCCACAGCCAACATTATACTAAATGGGGAAAAGTTGAAAGCATTCCTGCTGAGAACTGGAATAAGGATGTCCACTCTCACCACTCCTCTTTAACATAGTACTGGAAGTCCTAGCCAGAGCAATCAGACAAGAGAAAGAAATAAAGCACATCCAAATTGGTGAAGAGGAAGTCATACTGTCACTGTTTGCCGATGATATGATTGCCTCGAAAACCTTAAAGACTCCTTCAGAAAGCTCCTAGAACTGACAAAAGAACTCAGCAAAGTTTCCAGACACAAAATTAATACACACAAATCAGTAGTAGCTCTTCTGTACACCAACAGCTACCAATTTGAGAATCAAATCAAGAACTCAACCCCTTTTACAATAGCTGCAAAACAAAAGAAAACAAAACAAACAAACAAAAAAACCCAACAACTTAGGAATATACCTAACCAAGGCAGTGAAAGACCACTACAAGGAAAACTACAAAACACTGCTCAGAGAAATCATAGATGACACAAAGAAATGGAAACACATCCCATGCTCATGGATGGGTAGAATCAATATTGTGAAAATGACCATACTGCCAAAAGCAATCTACAAATTCAATGCAATTCCCATCAAAATACCACCACCATTCTTCACAGAATTAGAAAAAACAATTCTAAACTTCATATGGAACCAAAAAAGAGTCTGCATAGCCAAAGCAAGACTAAACAAAAAGAACAAATCTGGAGGAATCACATTACCTGATTTCAAACTATACCATAAGGCCATAGTCACCAAAACAGTAAGTATAAAAATAGACACATAGACCAATGGAACAAAATAGAGAAACCAGAAATAAACCCAAATACTTACAGCCAACTGATCTTTGACAAAGCAAACAAAAACATAAAGTGGGGAAAGGCCAATATGGCAAAACCCCATCTATACTAAAAATTCAAAAATTAGCTGAATGTGGCAGCACATGCCTGTAATCCCAGCTACTCAGGAGGCTGAGGCATGAGAATCACTCAAAACGAGGAGATGAAGGTTGCAGTAAGCCAAGATCACACCACTACACTCCAACCTAGGCGACAGAGCAAAACTTCATCTCAAAAAAATAATTAATTAGGCTGTTTTATTTTCTTCCTAGCGTATTTATCACTATTTAAAGTTGTCTCATTTGTTCATTTGTTTACTATTTGTCTTCACTACCAAAGTGTAAGCTCCATGCAGGAGGGACACTTGCCTATCTTATTTCATGGCTGGATTTCCAGTACCTAGAACATGCCTAACATACATTTTTAAAATTCCCCAATAAATACCTGTACCTGTCAAAACTGGAAAATGAATTGTCTCATGAATTGAAGATAATTTGATCCTTACTGTGTTGCTTTTAAGTTATCTAGGTTGGCTGCTGACACAGCCCAGATTGAAAACTGTCACTGTCTCAGTTAGGGGAGGATGTAGGGTAGTATACAGCAGAATGACCATTTGATGCTGGAATTTAGGCAAAAGTGATGCCCAGCCGGCTGTGGGGGCTCATGCCAATAATCCCAGCACTTTGGGAAGCTGAGGTGGGCAGATCACGAGGTCAGGAGTTTGAGACAAGCCTGTCCAACATGGTGAAACCCTGTCACTACTAAAAATACAAAAAATTAGCCAGGCATGATGGTGGGAGCCTGTAATCCCAGCTACTTGGGAGGCTGAGACAGGAGAATCACTTGAACCCAGGAGGCAGAGGTTGCAGTGAGCTGAGATCGCGTCATTACAGCCTGGGCGACAGTACGAGACTCCATCTCAAAAAAAAAAAGTGATGCCCACAGAAATTCCTGGTACAATTGAGAATCAGATCTTGCATGCATTCACCTGCTTATGGGTAAAGCTTCTGAGCAGAACTCAGCAGCTTGCCCAGGAGTTTGCAGCATTTCAGAGCCACACACTGGAGATCTATCAAAACTGTGTCATGTGCCTTGAGCCCTGAAGACTATAGAAGCAAATAAACACCAGTGATCTTGGCTGCACACGTGTCAGACACTGCTAAAGTCAACACCCCTTCCATAAGGAGTGTGCATTTCAGTTTCCAGCTGCCAAATCATATTGGCATTATAAATCATGAGGCCAACATGATTCATAAATGTTAATTTGGCAGAGGATCAGGAATTCCCCAACTTCATGTCAACTAGGCTTCCATCTGTTCAAGGAAGCCAACAGTCTGCTTTCTCCTATCTCTTAATCAAAGACTGAAAAGATGAGCAATGGTGATCGGCAAAGCTTGTAGGAAATGTGCTCTATCTACAATCAAAACTACAACCTATGATCAGGATCAGCGGGTTCCAATCTGGTAATAAGGATCTTGTCAAAGCAGATGAGCACTTAGTTCATCTCCCTCCAGTGAATGTTCTCAAAAGCAGCCCCAAGTCACTAGAAACAATAGGATGAGAGAGAACAAGGCAACATTCTCTTTGCATAAGAAATCTTAGTAAATTATAAACACATCAGAGTGACTTATTCCTCACATAATTGACTCCTACCTTCTCTTTTTTACATTATTTTTCTTTTACATTAAAGATGCCTTACTAAAGTGGTGGGTCCTTAATTAGCAACCTTATGTAAACACAGGCCTTGTTTTATTTGAAAAAGATTAAAAAGGTGGTGACTCACTTTGTTAAATAGGAAAACCCACAAACAATGAATGCAATGCCCTTTAATCCGTAGTTGCTGTTCCAATCCCACTTAGAATTACAAAAGTTCCCCATAAAATCCCATTAACCTGCTCAAGACCTCTCTCTTAATGGCTCTCTGCCTCTTCCATGCAGATGCACAGCATGATTGAAGTAGACGAAATATGAAGTGATTTCACACCATGGGGTTAGAGAAAGAAGGCAAAGTCCAGTAAGGACATGGAGCATATGGATTTCTAGATGCACCCAAATAAAGAAGAGATGTGGACAAGTGAGTCAGAAGCAGTGGCCTGAAAAGACCATGGGGCCAGGTGGGTCAAGAAGGGTGGGTGTGTTCAGAGTCACTGGAGAAGGCAAGTCCACAATAAGACCGAGAAGAGACTGGAAAGAAAGATGCTTGTGGTGGAGTATGCAATTGTTCCCATACAATTTGGGCCACAGAGGCCACTGTAGCCAGCTGGGGCCACAGTAACGGGAAGGAATGGGAGGCCTGAACAGAGGCTGTGGAGGAAGACAAGTCTATCGCCAGAGGCTGGAAGTGAAGGAGGAAGTCAAGAGCAAGCCAAAACCCCAGGGGATCAAATGCTTCTCATTTGAGAAGTCTGCAAGAAAACAGCACAAGGAAGACATGTTGAGAGGAAATGAACAGCAATGTCTTGTTCAATTACAAAGTAATTAAGAAATGGAATTTTACTCTTGTGCGTCCCCAGTACACAGTTTTCTCAGCTTCAGCTCCCATCTCCATGAGGCCTCAAAATTAGTCATCAGATTTTACCACTCTTTCCGATATCTACACAAAATAGTTCAAGTTCAAACAGCTCTGAAATTCTCTTTTCTGTTGCTTCAAATTCTTGGCCCTGAAACTAAGCAGCCAGAATCATCCTGTCAAAACAAAACAAAAAAGGCTCCCTGAAAAGGTCACTGATCATTGATTAAAACAGTTGATCTCATGTAAAGAGTCCATTAACTAGTTGAAAAGAGGCTCTTAACTAATGCCTTTCCTTATCACCTGTTCCCTGGTTCATCAAGCTGTCTAACCCTAAAACACAAACATACTTTCCAACCCACCCTTTCAGCTGGGGGAAATTTATAGCACTAAATGCCCACAAGAGAAAGCAGGAAAGATCTAAAATCAACACCCTAACATCACAATTAAAAGAACTAGAGAAGGCTGGGTGTGGTGGCTCACACCTGTAATCTCAGCACTTTGGGAGGCCAAGGCGGGCGGATCACAAGGTCAGGAGATCGAGATCATCCTAGCTAAGATGGTGAAACCCCATCTCTACCAAAAATACAAAAATTAGCTGGGTGTGGTGGTGGGCGCCTGTAGTCCCAGTTACTCGGGAGGCTGAGACAGGAGACTGGCGTGAACCTGGGAGACGGAGCTTGCAGTGAGCTGAGTTTGTACCACTGCACACCAGCCTGGGCAACAGAGCAAGACTCCATCTGGGGGAAAAAAAAAAAGAACTAGAGAAGAGCAAACAAATTTAAAAGCTGGCAGAAGGCAAGAAATAACTAAAATCAGAGCAGAACTGAAAGAGACAGAGACACAAAAAAACCCTTTAAAAAAATCAATGAATGCAGGAGCTGGTTTTTTGAAAACATCAACAAATAGATAGACTGCTAGCCAGACTAATAAAGAAGAAAAGAGAGAAGAATCAAATAGACACAATAAAAAATGATAAAGGTGGTATCACCACCGATCCCACAGAAATACAAACTACCATCAGAGAATACTATAAACACCTCTACACAAATAAACTAGAAAATCTAGGAGAAATGGACAAATTCCTGGAAACATACACCCTCCCAAGGCTAAACCAGGAAGAAGTCAAATCTCTCAATAGATCAATAACAGGTTCTGAATTTAAGGCAATAATTAATGGCCTACCAACCAAAAAAATCCAGGACCAGATGGATTCACAGCTGAATTCTACCAGAGGTACAAAGAGGAGCTGGTACCATTCCTTCTGAAACTATTCCAATCAATAGAAAAAGAGGGAAACCTCCCTAACTCATTTTATGAGGCCAGCATCATCCTGATACCAAAATCTGGTAGACACAACAAAAAAATAGAATTTTAGACCATAAAATAGAATTTTAGTTCAACCCTGATGAACATAGACGTGAAAAATGTCAATAAAATGCTGGCAAACCAAATCCAGCAGCACATCAAAAAGCCTATCCACCATGATCAAGTTGGCTTCATCCCTGGGATGCAAGGCTGGTTCAACACATGCAAATCAATAAATGTAATCCATCACATAAACAGAACCAACAACAAAAACCACATGACTATCTCGATATATGCAAAAAAAGGCCTTTGACAAAATTCAACAGCCCTTCATGCTAAAAACACTCAATAAACTAGGTATTGATGGAACGTATCTCAAAATAATAAGAGCTATTTATGACAAACCTACAGCCAGTATCATATTGAATGAGCAAAAACTGGAAGCATTCCCTTTGAAAACCAGCACAAGACAAGGATGCCCTCCCTCACCACTCCTATTCAACATATATTGGAAGTTCTGCCCACGGCAATCAGGCAAAAGAAAGAAATAAAGGGTATTCAGTTAGGAAAAGAGGAAGGTCAAATTGTCTCCATTTGCAGATGACATAATTGTATATTTAGAAAACCCCATCGTCTCAGCCCAAAATCTCCTTAAACTGATAAGCAACTTCAGCAAAGTCTCAGGATACAAAATCAATGTGCAAAAATCACAAGCATTCCTATACACCAATAACAGACAAACAGAGAGCCAAATCATGAATGAACTTCCATTCACAATTGCTACAAAGAGAATAAAATACGTAGGAATCCAACTTACAAGCGGTGTGAAGGACCTCTTCAAGGAGAACTACAAACCAATGAAATAAAGGAGGACACAAACAAATGGAAGAACATTCCATGCTCATGGATAGGAAGAATCAATATCATGAAAATGGCCATACTGCCCAAAGTAATTTATAGATTTAATGCTATCCCCCTCAAGCTACCACTGACTTTCTTCACAGAATTGGAAAAAATACTTTAAATTGCATATGGAACCATAAAAGAGCCCGCATAGCCAAGACAATCCTAAGCAAAAAGAACAAAGCTGGAGGCATCATGCTACCTGACTTCAAACCACACTACAAGTCTACAGTAACCAAAACAGCATAGTACTGGCACCAAAACAGATATACAGACCAATGGAGCAGAACAGAGGCCTCAGAAATAACACCACAAATCTACAAGCATCTGATCTTTGACAAACCTGACAAAAACAAGCAATGGGGAAAGGATTCCCTGTTTAATAAGTGGTGCTGGGAAAACTGGCTAGCCATAAGTACAAAGCTGAAACTGGATCCCTTCCTTATACCTTATACAAAAATTAACTCAAGACGGATTAAAGACTTAAATGTAAGACTTAAAACCATAAAAACCCTAGAAGAAAACCTAGGCAATACCATTCAGACATAGGCATGGGCAAAGACTTCATGACTAAAACATCAAAAGCAATGGCAACAAAAGCCAAAATAGACAAATGAGATCTAATTAGACTAAGGAGCTTCTGCACAGCAAAAGAAACTATCAGCAGAGTGAACAGGAAAGCTACAGAATGGGAGAAAATTTTTGCAATCTATCCATCTGACAAAGGGCTAATATCCAGAATCTACAAATAATTTATACAAATTTACAAGAAAAAAACAATCCCATCAAAATGGGCCAAGGATATGAACAGACATTTCTCAAAAGAAGACATTTATGCAGCCAACAAACTTATAAAAAAGAAAACTCATCATCACTGGTCATTAGAGAAATGCAAATCAAAACCACAATGAGATACCATCTCACGCCAGTTAGAATGGTGATCATTAAAAAGTCAGCAAACAACAGGCCGGGCACAGTGGCTCATGCCTGTAATCCCAACATTTTGGGAGGCCGAGGCAGGCAGATCCTGAGGTCAGGAGATTGAGACTATCCTGGCTAACACGGTGAAACCACGTCTCTACTAAAAATACAAAAAATTAGCCAGGCATGGTGGCGGGCGCCTGTGGTCCCAGCTACTTGGGAGACTGAGGCAGGAGAATGGCATGCACCTGAGAGGCAGAGGTTGCAGTGAGCTGAGATTGTGCCACTGCACTCCAGCCTGGGTGACAGAGCAAGACTCCATTAAAAAAAAAAAAAAAAAAAAGATACAACAGATGCTGGAGAGGATGTAGAGAAATAGGAACGCTTTTACACTGCACTGTTGGTGAGAGTGTAAATTAGTTTGACCATTGTGGAAGACAGTGTGGCGACCCCTCAAGGATCTAGAACTAGAAATACCATTTATCCCAGCAATCTCATTACTGGGTATATACCCAAAGGATTATAAATCATTCCACTGTAAAGGCACATGCACACATATGTTTATTGCAGCACTATTCACAATAGCAAAGTTTTGGAACCAACCCAAATGCCCATCAGTGATAGACTGGATAAAGAAAATGTGGCACATACACACCATGGAATACTATGCAGCCATAAAGAAGGATGAGTTCATGTCCTTTGCAGGGACATGGATGAAACTGGAAACCCTCATTCTCAACAAAGTAACACAAGAAAACTAAACACCGCATGTTCTCACTCATAAGTGGGAGTTGAGCAATGAGAACACATGGACACACGGAGGTGAACATCACACACCAGGGCCTGTCGGAGGGTGGAGGGGTTGCGGGAGGAATAGCATTAGGAGAAATACCTAATGTAAATGACTAGCTGATGGGTGCAGCAAACCAACACGGCACATGTATACCTCTGTAACAAACCTGCACGTTGTGCACATGTACCCCAGAACTTAAAGTATAATAATAAAAAACAAATAAATAAAATTTAAAAACAAACAACAATAAAAAACAGAATTACCATACAATCCAGCAATTCCACTTTCAGATATATACCCAAAAGAATTAAAAGCAGGGACTCAAACAAATGTTTGTACACCCATGTTCATAGACACATTATTCACAATAGCCCCAAAGTGGAAGCAACCCAAATGTTCATTAATGGATGAATGGATAGACAAAAGGTGGTACATAATGGATTATGCAGCCTTATAAAGGAAGGACATTCTGATATATACTACACAATGAATGAAGCCTGAAGACATTATGCTAAGTGAAAAAAACTAGTCACAAAAGGACAAACATCGTATGATTCCACTTACGTGAGGTCCTTAGGGTAGTCAAACTCATAGACACAAAAAGTAGAATGGTGGTTGCCAGGGCTCGAGGGAGAGAAGAATGGGGTGTTAGTATTCAATGGGCACAGTTTCAGTCTGGGAAGATGAAAAAGTTCTGGAGATGGATGGTGGTGATTAATGCACAACAATGCGAATGGTGAACATACTTCTGACATAGTGAGAAATATTTGGTCTCTGCACTCCCCATCATAAGGAATTTTAAGAAAACTTCAAACCTTGTAAGTGATGTTTCTTTTTGCACACTAATGAGATGACTAGTGGCTGGGGGTTCCTGGGCAGCCTCAGGTTGGGGGCTGGTTGCAGAGAAGCCAAACTTCTGATTAGAGGGTTGGAACTTTCCGCCCCAACCCCAGCCACCTTTGACCTTAGGGGAGAGAATAGGGCCTGAAGATTGACTTAATCACCAATGGTTAATGATTATTGCCTACGCAATTATGCCTCCATTGAAACCCAAAAGAACAGTGTTCAGAGAGCCTCCAAGCTGGTGAACAAGAATGCATCCACAAGCCAAAAGTCCAGTAGGAGAGAAGCTTGGGAATCTCCCAGACCTTACCCTATGTACCTCTTCATCTGGCTGTTCATTTGTATCTTTCAATATATCCTTTGCAATAAACTGCTAATCTAGAAAGTAGATTGTTTTCCTGAGTTCTGTGAGCCATTCTAGCAAATGATCAAACCCAAGTGAGGGTTGGAACCTCTGATTTATAGCAGGTTGGGTCAAAGTATGGGTGCCAACCAGGACGTGGAATTGGCATCTGAAGTGGGGGCTGTCTTATGGGACAGAGCCCTTAATCTGTGGGATCTGCTATCTCCAGGTAGATAGTTTCAGAACTAAGTTAAATTGCAGGACACCCAGGTGGTATCTGTAGAGAACTGGAGGACTACTCAGTGTGGAAAACCCCATACCTCTGATGTCAAAGTTTTCTCAAGTATTGAGAATAGACTAGAGAGGAAAACAGTTTGTTTTTCCTATTGAGTACTTAATGACACAGAATTGTACCCTTTATAATGATTAAAATGGTAAATTTTATGTTATGTACACTTACCATAATTAAAACGAAACTGTGATCATTTAATCTATATTGCTCTTTTCACACAATGATACCATGGATGTATACTTATGTTAATAAATGTACTCTGTCCAATCCTTTTAATGGTTGCAAAGTATTTGATTGTTTGAACGCACTGTAACTGACTTCACCAATTCCCTATTGTTGGACAGTTACATTATCTCTGATTTCTCTCTCCCAAAAAGATGTGTGATTCAATCATGTGACATATCAGGTCACACTGCATTCCTGGCGGTTCTTCCTTTGGATTCACTGTGGTCATTCACAAATATTTTGAAAATCTGACACTAAAATGAGAGAATATCATATTTCCTCACCATTAAAAATATTAATTTACCACTTGCATCTGTAATGAATTAATAACAAATATAATTGTTAATACTTAATATATTTATAAAATGTACACCTGGAAACATCACAGAGGATAAAAAGTTAGACTTGTTACTAATCAAATGTGACTCGATGGGTAAAATTCAAAATATTTAGCAAGAGACTGATAACACTGAGAAATCAGAGATCAGATCAAGGCAATAGCCAGACCAGTGCCCACCAGCTGGCAATCAGCCCTGACCCCAAAGAAACCACTTAACCCAGGAGTATGTGGTTAAATGGGCATTCTTAAGTAAAACTTTCTGGAAAGGTCCCATATTTTGTGGGTTGCTCAAAGAAGGAGGGGCATATTTGGGAAAAAAGAAGTCAGATTCTGGATGGATAAAAGTGTGATATCCCTGTAGGACCTCTAAGTGGTTAGATGAACTGGTCAAGAGCCTAGGAGAGAGATCTAGTGTTCAGATGTATACTTGGAGGTCAGACCATTCAGTTGGTAACTGAAATCCTAAAGAGCAGGGTTTCTCAGATTTTCCTAGGTACCACCTGTTAAATGGCAGATTCAGATTCAGCAGATTTGGATGGAATCTGAAATTCACATTCTGACACGCTCACAAGTGACACCTTCGCTGGTCTACAGACCATAAGAGTAGCAAGGTGCCTTGCAGGTAGGTGGAAGAAAAGAGAGATTAGGAAGGGTTAGGAAAAGAGGCGGTTGCAAGGAAATTGAGAAAGTGTGGCCAGAAAGATAAAGAGAAGTCCAGGAGAGCTTGGTGTCACTGAAGTCAGAGAAGAAAGAAATGATACTATCAGAGGATTGTGAGTGTCTTAGCTCAGGCTGCTAAAACAAAATACCATAGGCTGGTGGCTTAAGCAACAGACATTTATTTTTCTTACAGTTCTGGAGGTTGGATGTCTGAGAACACGGTGCCAGCATGCTTGGGTTCTGGTGACGGCACTCTTCCTGGCCTGTAGACAATGGCCCTCTGGCTGTGTGCTTGCTTACATGGCCCTTCTCAGAGCATGTATGGGGAGAGACAGATTTTTCTCTCTTCCTCTTCTCATCAGGACACTAATTTCATCATGAGGACTCCATCCTTGTGACCTCATCTAAACCTAATCACTTCTCGAAGGCCCCACCTCCAAATACCATCACACTGGGGGTGACAATGTTTCCTCAATGTTTATAGGTCTTAAACATAAATCTGGGTTGACACGAACCATCAATCCACAATAGTGCCCACTGTACTTTGTAGAGATGAAAAGGGGCAGGCCGGGTGCGGTGGTTCATGCCTGTAATCCCAGCACTTGGGGAGGCCAAGGCAGGCAGATCACCTGAGGTCAGGCGTTCGAGACCAGCCTGGCCAATATGGTGAAACCTCGTCTCTACTAAAAATACAAAAAAACAGCCAGGCGTGGTGGCATGCACCTATAATCCCAGCTACTTGGTAAGCTGAGGCAGGAGAATTGCTTGAACTCAGGAGGCAGAGGTCACAGTTTCCCAAGACTGCACCACTGCACTTTAGCCTGGGCAACAGAGCGAGACTTCATCTCAAAAAAAAGAAACAAAAGAAAAAAAAAGAAAAGAAAAGAAAAGGGGCCTGTTAGGTGCTGGACAGCAATTTCAATGGATGATGTGATTACATGAGGGCACATGGATTTCCCAAGACTACTTCTGTAATACGTACAGCCTGTCAGAACTCTCAAATCCCTCCAATGGAAAATCCCCCACATTGGGAATGTTAAGACCCTTGTTTGGCAGAATTAATGCGCTCCTAGGTTCACATGCAAAGAGGCTCCTGAAGCAGGAATCCATGCCACAGATATTCATATCCTCGGTATTCATTCATTTGCTAAAACACATCCACCCAGGGTATTGAAGTCAGTGTCGGAGGGCTCTATTTCCCTCCAGCCGCCTACTTTTTCTCTCTCAACAAAGACCCATTTTGCCTCACTTTACAGGCACAGCAGAAGTTCCACTTGTTGAAACTTAAGATAAGTGCAGTTCCAGATGCTTCTTATCCCTGTTTTCCCACAAGAAGCTCAAGAAAAGGCATATGGTTTCCCAGGTCCAAGCTCCCAGGCTTGTTATTATAGTGATCTCATCAGAGTCACAGTGCAGAAAGCCCTGCTTGGGTTGCCCAAAGAAAACCAGGCTTGCAAGAGCACCCCTGCACTCTCCAGCCCGGAGCCATGGAATTCATGACTGTGGCCGTGGTAAATCACTAACTCACCGTGAATTAACCACAGAAAGTCATCACAATCAGTACCATAACAGGAGAAAGAAATGGGATTTTTCACAATGAGCTTTTCATTTTCAATTAAACAGCAAAACTAGAATTAAATAAACCAGGTACCGCCTTGCAGAGCCAATAATATCTTATAATTACGGTCATTTGGCAAGTTATATCATCAGACCAAGCAGAATGCCAAAAACAAACTAACTCTACTTATATTATATAGTAAATCTTATGTATGCAGAATCGTAGCTGTGAGAAAAGGGCCTAAGAGCGAACAAAATCTAAATCCATACAATTTACTCACAGGAACACACCAGTGTGTCTGACTCATTTACTCTTACTAGTTGTTTTCTAAGGCAGCAGCAGGTTAGAATGTAAACTCTGAGAGAGAGGAATTTTCTGTTGAATTTGTTCACTGATGTATCCCTATCACCAAGAGCAGAACTTAAGTATCTGTCGAATGATGAGAGAATGAGCCCTGACGTGTCCCCTCCGATTTGGCTATGGTCCAGCCCCTCCCGATGATGTCACCACTCAACTACTTCACACTGGAGGCCCCCAAAATGTCTGTCTTTGCAACCTCTGGTTTAAATGCTGTAATAGACTATTAACCTGAAAGTAGAAACTCTAAATGACTGATGAGATTTCTTTTAGGAATGTAAATACTCTCTGTGATCTTGTTTCCACTGGTGATTTGGTTAGCACCGTGTTTTTAACTGGCAAGGTAAATTGTTTCCTACTAGATTGTAAACTCCTTCAGACTTGGTATTAGGGCAAATTGGCCGAATGAAGCCGGAAAGTGAAATTTTAGCTCAGTTCCTAGGCTTTGCAACCTTTGCTCCCTCCAAACTGAACTCTATCTGGACAGGAGTAGTGTCTGAGTAATTGTTTTTGATCCCCTGATGTTACCTGGCAGATTGTAGGCATTCAATGGCTTCCTTGTTTTCAGTTTGAATCCCAACACTTCTTTTTGGACTAACATTCTGTTTAAGAGTTTTGTGGCCCTAATGATATTTCCAGTAAGGGCCAGGAATCCACTAAATCCATGGTAAGCAATTGATTCTTGCTAAGGCCTAATTTAAGAAAAGTTCAGATGTTTAAAAGTCATGTTTGCTTGTTTGTTTGTTTCACTTGAAATAAAAATAGTATCAGCCATGATGGCTCATACCTATAATCCCAGCACTTTGGGAGGCTGAGGCAGGAGGATTGCTTGAGGCCAGGAGTTTGAGATTAGCCTGGGCAACACAGCAAGACTCCATCTCTACAAAAAGTTTTAAAAACTAGCCAGGTGCAGTGGCATGTGCCTGTAATCCCACCTACTTAAGAGGATAAGGCAGGAGGATCCCTTGAACCCAGGAGTTCAAGGCTGCAGTGAGCTATAATTGTGCCACGGTACTCCAATCTGGGTGACAAGGTAAAACACCATCTCAAAAAAATAAAAAATACAAATAAAATAGCTTATTGAGTTCAATGGGGGGCAGGGCGATGGGACAGAATAGAAATGTACCTAGAATACTACCTTTTCTTTTTTTTTTTTTAGAGACAGGGTCTCACTCTGACATCCAGGCTGGAATGTAGTAGCACAGTCATAGCTCACTGTAACCTCTCCTGGGCTCCGGCAATCCTCCTGCCCCAGTCTCCCAAGTAGGTAGGACTATAACTGCATGCCACTTGCCCAGGTAAAAATATTTTTTTTGTAGAGACTGGGGCCTCACTATGCTGCCCAGGCTAGTCTCAACCCCTATCCTTAAGCAGTCCTCCCGCCTTGGCCTCCCAAATCCCTGGGGTTACAAGCATGAGCCACTGCACCTGGCTCCAACTTTATCGAATAGAGGAATGTCATTACTTTTTAAGTCAAGAAGTTCCTGTCTGGGCATCTCTGAGAAATAATGACACAGGGGCGGTTAGGCAGTAACAACACAGCTGGGTAGTTTTCTGATTCTTGATATTTATATAAAACTTCACAGTTCATAGGAGGTAGCCACTATCCCAACAATCCTTCAGGAAAATGATTGCCATATTCCCACAGTCCTAGAATAACATAAATTGTGAGTTATCCCACTATTACAACTTTTCAAGAAAAAGGAAAAATTAAGAAACACTACTATATTAAATATATACACCTACGATGCCAATCCCATCTTATTTCAGAAACATTAAAATAAGGAGGGAAAAAAGGGCACCTTAGACTTGGGGAAAACAGACTAGGCCTCTAATCTTGAAGTGACCTGCTCAAAGTCGCTCAAAGTCACTCAAATGATTTACCAGCAGAACTAGGGTTAGGGCATCTTCAATCCTTTCATGCAACAACAGCTGGGCACCAATAAATGCAGACACAGGAAAAACAGAGATAAACAACAGGCAGTCCCTGGGCCTCCATGAAGCCCTCCACTGGTAACAGACTCTGTTTTCTGCTTGGGAAGTCAGAACAGTGCAGGCAGAAAGCCAGAGAGCACAAATAGCTCTCCTTTCCCAAAAGGCTGGCTGCCAGGGCACTCTGGCTTCTCTCTGTTGCTGTTAAATTACTTCAGTGTGACCTGGTCCCCAGAGCCCAACATGCCACAAGCCTCACCCAGGTAGGTCCTGGAGAAGACAAGTCACTCCCTACCCCCAGCAGCTGTTCTGTCTGGCTGGAAACAGGCATAGCTGGTTTCCTTAGGCAATTTGTACATGCAAGGAAGGTGGCCTGGGAGCACACCAAACTGTTCACAGTGCAAGCCTAAGGTATGAGAGGCGGTGGAGGGAGCAGTATCTGCTTTATTCCCTTCTCTAGAGTCTGGATTATTTTAAAGGTAATTAAAAAAATTCAAATCTGGAAAAAGAAACCAAGAAAGGCAAGAACATGCAAGTTGGATTTAGGAAGATTAGGATTGAAATCGAGGCTTTCCATTGACTTGCTGTGTGATCTGGAACCAGTGACCTCCTGGGCCTCCATTTTCTACCTACTCATAGGGTTACTCTGAGGTGCACTCCGCAAAGAGCACTCTCTTTCCACCTCCCCAACAATCCTGGCCACACTTGGTCACTGCCGGTGGACCCTTATATGGCAGGGGTGGTCCCACTTTTTGCTTTTTCCTGTTATCATATCTAACCCATTAGGTGTTTAAAATTACCTGGGGAAAAGTACAGGCAGAAAACAAAATATAAACCCTCAATATATATTATATACTAAATATACACTATGATCACAACTATGATATTTTAAAAATCTATTTAAGAAAAGTGGTGGTTGCTACCTAGCTTCAGCATTAGCATATCTTAGGGCAGGTAAGAATAGTTGGGGAGAAGTATTTTAGGAATTGTTGAAATAATTATATGGGACATTCAGTCATATGAATGAAAGTCTTGTCACTTTCACCACAACTCCAAAACACATATCCCATATTGATACTGTACCACAAAAATGGGAACAAAAGACACTGGGAACTACTTGAAGGGGCATGGTGGGAGAATGGTGAGGGTCAAAAAACTACACGTCAGGTACTATCCTCACTACCTGGGTGAAGAAATCCTTTGTACACCAAACTCCACCAACACACAATTTACACATGGAACAAACCTGCACATGTATCCCCTAAACCTAAAACAAAAGTTGAAAGAAGAAAAAAAAAATACCCTATCAGCAAAAACTGGTGTCTCCCACTTCTTTTTCCCCATCAATTTACTCATAAATTGTTTGAGAGTATAGCAGGGATCCCAGCGTGAGAACCGGAAGTATGAATAAAAAGCAGATGTGTCTGTAATATAGGCCCTCAGGGAGTATATGTGCACACAGGATCAGGAAGCCTCTTGAGAAGGAACTCACACCAGGGCGAGGATGAATTCAGATGCACAAGTTTAGTTTCCCCCCGAGACTTTATGAACTAATAGGCAGGAATTGATGTAGGCTGGATTTCCTCAAGATCTAGTACAGGCTGAACAATGGAAACACCGTTTTCATTGTCATTGCAGGGGGTGGAGGGTCCGAGGAAAAGAATGTTACATGGCAACGGAACGACTCAGATTTTCTGGAAATCTTTTATAATCCCAGACATATAAAACATCATACAAAGGCCAGAAGCAGTGGCTCATGCCTGTAATCCCAGTACTTTGGGAGGCCGAGGCGGGTGGATCGCAAGGTCAGGAGTTCAAGACCAGCCTGGCCAATATGGTGAAACCCCGTCTCTACTAAAAATACAAAAATTAGCTGGGTGTGGTGGCGGGTGCCTGTAATCCCAGCTACCTGGGAGGCTGAGGCAGGAGAATTGCTTGAACCTGGGAGGTAGAGGATGCAGTGAGCCAAGACAGTGCCACTACACTCCAGTCTCGGTTACAGAGCAAGACTCCGTCTAAAAAAGAAAAGAAAAAAAAAAAAAAACATGCAGAGAGAAAAATGCATATTTCTAAAATAGCACTACAAGTATGTCATTGTCACCATCCAAAAAGCTTCCACAAACCAATCAGGCAATCTATATAAAAAGAAGTTCAAACCCTTTGACCCACCTACCAAGGCTGCTTCAGGAAAACTCTCATAACAATATAAACCAAAAATATGGAAAAACTTCATCTCACACTGTGCTCAAAGCAAGGCAATTTGCAACATCAAAAAATTATGTCCCCTACCTTCTAACTTCAAACCTCACTGACAGGTGTCATGATCACTAAGCCTCAATACAATACAAATTCATGCTTGACTTCTTCATGAGGTTCAAATTAGCCAATACATAGACAAGAACTCAATAAGCATTTGTAAATCCCTCAACTATTTCAAAAGCTTAAAAATGCAAAAAGCTCATATTTCAGAAAATAAAGGAACAGTAGAAACAAAAGCATCAAGTGTTTTAAAAGCACACATACACTTGTGTTTTGGAAATCACCTGTGCAGTGAGCCCTGAACTAGTTGGCAAACAACAATCCCTGCCAGATAGAAAAGTAACTGTCCAAGGCCCCATGTTCAGCTGCCACTAATGGGTCACACAGGCCAAAAAAAAAAAAAAAAAAAAAAAGAAAAGAAAAGAAAATGGAACCTCTGGGCGAAACTGAACCCATATCTGTTCTCTGCCCCTGCCCTTGAGCCTTAATGTTTCAGATCTCAGCTTAACTGATTTTGGAAATAAAGTACTTATTAGAGTACCTAGATATCATCATTGCTTGTTATGGATTTAGTGGGTAATAAAGAGAATGCAGTTAAGCCTCCAGCCAGTGCCTGGAACACATACATGCTCAGTAAATGTAAGTATTCTTGTTATTGTCATTATTTTTACTATTAAATGAGTAAGTCACATTTGTATAGCTACTAAGAATTTATGTAAAGTGCTTTCAATCCCTGCAATGGTCTTGTAAGAGAAAACTGAGCCTCACGGAAGGTGATAATCTGTCCAAGTTCACACTGCAATCAAATGGTGAAGTTGGGGACTTGATTGCCAGCCAAGGCTCCTTCCCCTTACCAAGGCTGTCTGAATCTGACAATAATGCCTTGTCTCTGTCATGGACATTGTAGCTGATCCCATTGTAACTGATCCCAGTCCCAGCAAAGCCAGTCCAAGTCGAGGTTTCTGTTTCTTACACCCCAAAACATCCTACCAACTACATTTTCTAGTCATGGCACTTACGGATCAGACCTAGTACACATATTCTATCAGGGAGCAATAGCTCCATATCTTCATATGTGGGGCTTTCTAAGCTTACATTAGATCTAACTTTGATTTCCTAGAATCCTGCATGGGCAGAGGAGAAAAAGAAACAATGATATGTACAGCTGTACAAAGGAAACACATATTGCTGGTTTCCCATCACGTGGCTAACTACAGAAGCAGAGGACACCACACTGAGTCCCACTGAAGCTTCTGGCCCCTCTCCCATGACCCCCACCCCCACATGTCATAACAAAGCTCCACATCTGGAAGCCTGATGATCTTCAGCTGCCTCTCTCTGTTCAGAGAGTGTCACATTGCACATTGCCAGGAGAAAAGAAAGAGGGAGAGGAGGTTTCATCAGGGCATGTAGTCTTTTCTTCCAATTGTAATATGGCTGAAGCATCCAAAGTTACCTGTGATGTGTGTTGTTTTGCTAACTCATACTTCAAGTTAGTTTTCAAAAACTGCCATGCAAAATGTAAGCTATGCAACTGTCCTTTGACAATGTTCTATTGAGATCATCAAGTGGTCTTTATTGTATGCCAGAAACCAGCTATCCTTTTGTATCTTTCCCTATTACTGCCCATACTTGGGTTGTGTCCTTCTGAAGTCCAGACCATCCTTAGGACTACCAGGAACCATCCTCCAATGAGAGGCAGGACCCAGTCAACATCTATCCAGCAGTTTTGCCATTCTCAGCCTCAAGCTTGACCACCTCATGTCCCATAGCATTCACCTCCAATCCATTTCAGCCATGCACTCCCAAAGCCACACTATCTACATATCATCACAAGGTGAAGCCAGCCCTCACTTCTGAAATCTAGAGATGTATTGGGAATTAAGTAGCCTTCTTGAATCCCAACTTTCTATCCTCCAACCATCTCCAACACCCTAACTCTTATTGCACCTGGTTTTCAACCCCCTTGAGCCCTTGGGCCCCTTGCTGCTCCGCTTTCTCCCATTCCATTAACTGGTCCTGCTCTCTTTTCCCTCTTCTTGGCTGCTAGACCTCATGATCCATCACTTTAATTGCTCTCTTGCTAGAAGCACCTCTGTTTCAAACTACTAATCCCCAATTCTGCATCAATCCAAATACCCAAACATTTCCACTCCTGTAACTGGTAAATCAAGTTTTACTGGAGGAAATCTCTCAATCTTGGAGATTAATGGCAAAACATAATTATGAATTCCAACAGAAACGAAGTGCTTGGTGTGACTCAGCAAAAATATATTGCACCTGTTCCTTACACACACTGGTTATTTGAAATCTTAAGTACTCCATGTGCCCCTCATTTTCAGCAGTACAGCATGATGGTACACAGCTTTGCATCCTGGTTCTGCCTCTTAGTCACTGTATAACCTTAGACAAGTAACTTAACCTCTCTGGACTTCAGTTACCTCAATCGTAAATTAGGACAGTTCCATCTTCACAAGGTTGTGGAAAGAATTTAGTGAGTTATCTAGGTAAGGTATTTTAACAATGCTTGCGATATAGAAAGTGCCCAAAACATGTTAGTTACTATTTTGTAGACAGAATTGAGGCCTTAGGTGGGATTTTCCTCCATTTCCTTTCCTTTCTTTCAGTTTATTATTTTCCTCCATTTCCTATTTCTCCAATTTATTTATATCCACACGCATCCTTATCTTTTTTCTTCCTCTTTCGAAGAAAGACTTGTCACTCTATAGTCTTGCCAGCTAGTATCCCATCTTACTTTTTTCTGTATTTTGAACCTAGACCTTTCCACTGGGTTCTCCTTAGCCTATAAATTTACTCATGTGTCTCTTTTTTTGAAAGCAGGAAGGGAGAATGCGAAGGAGAAAAGAAGGGAAGAGAAGGAAAAAGCAGGGAAGAAAACTCCCCTTCAGCCTTACCACCCTTTCTGGCTCTCACTGATTAGTCTCCTCCCTTCACAAACCCAGCCTCTAAGATCCTGCCTATACTGACAATTGCCTCACTTCTCTTCTCATTCCCACCTCAATGGAAGGGAATTTGCCTCCTGTGTCCTCCACACACCACTCGGGCTGTTTTTGACATTATCACCAATGACTCCTAATTGCCAGTGGTTACTCTGGCATCCTTAATTGGCCAATCTCTGTAGAATGTGGCACTGTTGACCTCTCTGTCATGACTAAAACTTGTTTTTCCCTGAGTTTCCATGATAGGAGTCTCTACTATTTATCTCTATTTATCTTTCTTCCCCACTGACCTCTGCTTCTTAGTTTCTTTCACTAGATTCTCTTCCTCTGACAACTCATTATATGTTGTGTCATCATTCATTCATTCATTCATTCAACAAGCATATTAAACTCTTACCATATGTCAGGTACCATGACAGCTGCTAGGACCACTTAAGCAGAGGCAGCTGAAGCACCACTCCAGGCACTATTCACAGTGCAGACACGCTACAGAGGCAAACGAAGGACCCCATCCAAAGTTGTGCAATGGCAGTGATGCTATAAAGAAGACACAGTCCTTGCCCTCTTGTTGGACCAGTGAAAAAGACCAAAACACAGCTAGATAATTAGAGAATATAACGAAAGGTGCAGTGACCAAGAGATGCCCTGGGTATCGTGTGAGCACAGCCTAGTTATTCCCCCAAGTTCTTTGACCTGTTTCATACCTCACTCTTTCCCTTTTCCTCAGGAAAAGACATCCAGACAAGTGATTTCAACTGAGCTTCTTAGCTGATGATACAATTTTGAATTTCTTGCCCAGAATATCAAACTTTCTACTACACATTTCTACCACATGCCTTATAGGGCACCAAGCACCAGGAATATAAAAATAATAAATAAAAGTCTTACGATAAGGCATGATTCTTATTTTCCATCTGCACCACTTTAACAGACCCTCTGGGGCCTTTCTGCAAACCCCATTCAGAGTTATCTATTCGAAACACAAGCTAATTTTATCACCAAATCCCCACTCCCACCCACTCCCTTGTTCAAAAACTGCCAAAGCAAAATCAAAACCCCTTGGTGGTGTGATGTACCAGACCCTGATGCTCTCACTCCAGCCTGCTCCTCTAGTCTTCTCCAGCCCCCTGGCCACACACATTCCCGTCAGCCACGCCACACCACCCAAAGATGAACAGTGCTTTCAATTCCAAGGCAATTCCCACCTCAGCGCTTTTGCATCTGTTGCTCCTACTGCCTAGAAGGTTCGCCCCATGAATTTCTACATTTATTTAATGGTTTGACCAACCTCGGCAACGCTAAGAGCCTCTGGCTCTGCACGCCCATAGCAGGTGATCGCTTATGGGACTCATTCCAATGCTGTAATACTTTGTATGTGTACAAAGGCCCTTCCTCAAAGGCTTTCCATCTCATGGGAAGTGTCTTCCCCAGAAAAAGGTAAGCCTTTGAAGAAGAACCCTCACACATGGCAGGGCCTCGTGCGTGTTTGCCTGGGAAGAGGTAAATTCATGAAGTTATTTTTAGCATTGTTTAATCACAATATTTTTTGTTAGAAACTTTAAAGGTAATTAATTATATTTCATCTAAATCAAATGTCTCTTCTACAGATTCTGCTTAAAGATGTTAAAAGCTAAACTGAGGCCAGGCGCAGTGGCTCACACCTGTAATCCCAGCACTTTGGGAGGCCAAGGCGGGTGGATTGCCTGAACTCAGGAGTTTGCGACCAGTCTGGGCAACACGGTGAAACTCTGTCTCTATTGAAATACAAAAAAATTACCCGGGCGTGGCGCCGTGTGCCTGTAGTCCCAGCTACTCGGGAGGCTGAGGCAGAATTTGTTTGAACCCGGGAGGCAGAGGTTGCCGTGGGCCAAGATCATGCCACTGCACTCCAGCCTGGGCGACAGAACAAAACATCATCTCAAAAAAAAAAAAAAGCTAAACTGAAATTCAACCTTAACAGAGCCTACATTAGCAGTCAATTAGGTATACTATCATGCAAGAATTGACAAAGAGAGCAGAATATGCCAGGAACATTCTGAGATGCCAATTTGGGTCCATCAATTACTGAGCAATACTTGAAATTTTAGTTAGACCTTCATCTGTAATAAAATCAGGATATATGGTTGTTTACATTTTATCTTTTTTTGAATGTGGAAGACAATGAAAGAAGTCAATTTCAGGAAGTAAGAAAGGAATGAAAAAAATGCATGGGGCTTAATTTTGATAAAATGAAGAGTCCCTTAATCACTGGAACACCTTAATTATCAAGTAAAATAATTTTAACAAGTATCTTATTTATAAGTATTTATTTGTTCTTTATCTAAGTACTCTGCCTTTTTCTAAGAGTGTTTTTGAATTTTTTAATTAAGTTAATAGCTGTTGCCAGGTGATCCTTGTGACTAAATTTGCCAAAGAGCTGGCTGGCATGGAGGGCGGAGTCTGTGTCAATAAAACACAATAAGCTACAGACCCATGTGGAATGGGGATTGGCCCTAAACCTCCACAGGATCACACCCAAAACCTGGCAGTCACTATTCAAGTTCCACAAGGGAGAACTAAGATACGGGGGAAATGTCTGGATTTTTAAATTTAAGAAACCATGATATTTCTTAACAAATAATTTTATGTCAAAAAATGCCACAACGGCTGTCTGCATTGCCAAACCACTAGGTAACCACTCAAGTTTATCCTCTCATTGTGCACTTCAACCTGCATGTAGAAGGGGCCCCAGTGATTTGTGCATGATGCAGGGTTTTCAAAGAAAGGATAAGCATCCTTGGCTGGTTTCCAAGCCCTGTCCTCTGACCCCATCACGCTACCTCCCAGTCCCACACATGTATACCCATGCATCAACTCTTTTGGCAGTTATGTACAACTGTACGTAGGGGAATTATAAGATTAAAATAAGAAATGCAAACTTCATTAACCAAAATGTGCATTTGGTTAACATGAGTACAGAGAAGGGCACTTAGCCCAGTATGGCTATTCCCCAGAATTTTATCTTTGACCCATCTCACCTCTCTCTAGAAACACTCTCCCAGGAGACATCTGACTTGAACTGAGTCCCTATACTGATAACTCCCAAGCTATAGTTCTTGCCCTAAATATCTAACTGCTCACTTGGTTATCTCTATCCACAGGCACCTAAGTTATAAAGTTAGTAAAACCAAAAATTTCCCAGGCTTTTCAACACAGATGCACAGTGGTAGCTTGAAACAATTAGGAGCTGCTAGAATATAAAACAAGTTTGGCAAGGAAAAGGAAGCAGAAACTTAGAAACATGTGGCCCAGTGACTTACAAACTTATTTTGGCCAAGAAATCCTTTGTTCAAATAAAATCTTACTTGGAAACCAAATATGTGAAATCAAGAACAGGACACCTGCTCAGATAGCAGAAGGGGCCACCAGAAAGGAGCCCAAAGTTTGAAGCTGGACATCAGTCTGCCACCCATCACCCTCATGCCCTGTAAAACAGCTCCAGAGGTGCTCCTTGATACTCCCAGGAATTTACAAGATACAGTTTAAAATCTACTAGTCAAAATCCATTAAGATTTTTATTTGTGGATAAGAATTTATTTATTTTTATTACAAAACCAACAGTTAAAGCATAATTTGGGGAAGCTAACTGGTAACAGTGGGTGAGAATCTCCATGAGCATTAAAACCAAATAAGAACAAATTAAAAAAATAAGTGGCTGAGCTGAGCGTGGTGGCTCACGCCTGTAATCCCAGCATTTTGGGAGGCCAAGGCAGGCAGATCACTTGAGGTCAGAAGTTTGAGACCAGCCTGACCAACATAGTGAAACCCCATCTCTACCAAAAATACAAAAATTAGCTGGGCATGGGGGCAGGTGCCTGTAATCCCAGCTACTCAGGAGACTGAGGCAGGACAATCGCTTGAACCCAGGAGGCAGAGGTTGCAGTGAGCCAAGATTGTGCCATTGCACTCCAGTCTGGGTGAAAGAGTGAGACTCCACCTCAAAAAACAAAAATAAAAAAACTAAAAAATAAGGGGCTGGCATGGTAGCTAACATCTATAATCTCAGCACTTTGAGACGCTGAGGCGAGAGGATTGCTTGAGCCCAGGAGTTTAAGTCCAGCCTGGAAAAACATAGTAAGACCCCATTTCTGCTGGGCATGGTGGTGCACACCTGTAGTTCCAGCTACTTTGGAAGCTCAAGCGGGAGGATTGCTTGAGCCTAGTAGTTCAAGGCTGCACTGAGCCATCATTGCACCACTGCACTCCAGCCTGGGTGACAGTGAGACCCCATCTCTTTAAAAAAAAGAGAGAGAGAGAGAGAGGGAGAGAGAGAAAAGATAAAAAGAAAAAAAGAGGTGAATTCTAAGTAGAAGCAGTCCACTAGATCCATCTTCAGAATCTGTATCAGTCACCTCACCACATTTTCTCAAAAACAATAAATCTTAACGACAAGGAAAACTCGAAAATTAATCGTACTTTGTTGAAGTCACATAGGGCAAGGTTTAAACTTCTATCTTTCTTACATAAGAGTCCTATATAATATCTTTCTTATATAAAAGTCTGGCCAGGCATGGTGGCTCATGCCTGTAGTCCTAGCTACTCGGGAGGTTGAGATGGGAGAAATGCTTGAGCCTGGGAGGTCGAGGCTGCAGTGGGCCCTGATAAGGCCACTGCACTCCAGCCTGGGTGACAAAGTGAGACCCTGTCCCAAGAAAACCCTTTTTATGCAATTTGACACAATAGAATAAAAAGGGAAAGTTTTCAGACAAAGTTCGAGCATTAAGGTTGACAACTCAATCAATTTAAAGAAACACATAATAAAGGACACATCTGTAAGTATTTTAGAGGAAACAGATTATTGTTGTAGAGTAAAAGGCCAAATTATTGTCCTAAACAAAAATACGCATATGGTACCACAATCATCAAAAACTTGAAACTAGCTGGTTAGTTAATTCATTGGTTGACAGTAATTATACCAATTGGGTTGATTTGGTTGTTTTCACATCTTATAAACATAAGCTTAGTAAATTCCACAGAGAAGGAAAAAAAATTACTGAACATTCATTCAACCATTGGGAAAAGCTTTCCATATAATGAACGGGCCCTCTATAGAGAAAATGCCCACACAAAAAATTTCCATTATATGTTAAGAAGATACCACAACATGAAATTTTGTGTTTCAATAAAATTTTTTTCTAAGGAAGCATAAAATTAATATTATATATATCCATAGTTTCTCAACCCTGGTTGTACATGAGATTCACCAGAGAGATTTAAAAACTACCAATACCCTAGCCCTGTATCTCAGACCTACTGAATCAGAATTTTTCAGAGTAGGACATTAGTACCAGTTTTTTTCCTTCCTCAGGTGATTCTAATGTGTAGGTGGGGTTGAGAACCATTGATACAGAGTCTTCAATCAACTGATTATGGATACTAGGTTGTCAGGTGTCAACCTGAACAGACCATTTATTTTTTATATCATTTATGCCTGTGAGTTTGGGCTACCACTATTCATAACTATTTAACAATGATGGTTAAGGCTGCTTTTTGATAGTTGTCTGGTTGAACTATCGCTGCCTGAAGAAGCAGCACTCTGTTCTCCCTTATGAGATTTAACTTTGTTGCGAGTTTTTATTTTTTTGGTGGTTCCTTCAAATGAATGTGGTTGCTTTGAAGTTACAGGTTCAGAGAGCTGAAACTGCTGTTTCAAGAAATACATCTGGTTTCAGTAGATAAATACAAACTCACTCCCATGGAAAGTATTCCATCAAGCAAAGTGGAATTACAAAAATAATACCAGTTGGTCCCAAAATAAGTAATTATGGCCCTAATTTATAACATGTCAAATAAACCACAAAATGATTACTTGTGCTCAGAAATACTTTGAAAAAAAAAAAACATAGTCTACAAATGTTTTGGGTGATAAATTTTAAGTATTGGTGTAGTAACATTTTATGTAGCTACTTTATTTACATATATGAACCACGGAGCCAGAAGACGGTGTTAGGGGGAAACAGTTGCTGATTTTTATGGTGATTTGGAAGTTTGGAAACTGAGTCCCAATTTCCTTTACAGTCTTTTTTTTTTTTTTTTTTTTTTTTTTGAGACAAGAGTCTCGCTCTGTTGCCCAGGCCGATCTCGACTCACTGCAACCTCTGCCTCCCCGGTTCAAGTGATCCTCCTGCCTCAGCCCCACTAGTAGCTGGGATTACAGGCACGCGCCACCACGCCCAGCTAATTTTTGTATTTTTAGTAGAGACGGGGTTTCGCCATGTTGGCGAGGCTAGTCTTGAATTCCTGACATCAGGTGATCCACCCGCCTCGGCCTCCCAAAGTGCTGGGATTACAGGCGTGAACCACCACGCCTGGCCTCCTTTACAGTCTTAAGTGACTAATGCTATATCTATAAGAGGCTTATAGACATGGAATTTCTCTCTACATAGGGAGATGAGTTATTTTCAAAATATACAGGGTACCTTGAGAAATGGAAACATTAGAAGCTCTCAGCAGTAATCAGAAGTCAGGAAAAGCAGAGTCAAAAAGTTGATACAACATATTTCGAACATTTTGTTTCAATTCGTATCATAAACAAAAAATTCATTCACTAATCTTTGGATATTGGGTCATGATTGGAGTTCTATGTTATTTTTCTTGGTTAATCCACGTCCAGATTTCCTGCTTCCATTTCTTAAAGAAGAGCAGGGCCTTATTAGAGCCTGTGAAAAAACCTGAATGCAAAATCATCCTAGAAATTTTTACTGTACTCTTCAAATCTCTTATCACTATGCCACACCTAAGTACTCATCCCTCTTTCTTTTGTAATTTGCTTGTTCATGTTGCTTTTTTAAAAGCTTTACAGTATTTTTATAAATTGAGATAAAATTCACGTAAACTTCACTATTTTAACACTTTTAAAGTGTACAATTTGGTGGTTTGTATATATTTACAATGCTGTGCATTCACCACCTCATTATCTAATTCCAGAACATAGCCCTCACCCCAAAAAAGAAACCCTTCATCCATCATCAATCACTCTCTATTTCCCCTACCCCACTTCCCTGGCAATTACTAATCCACTTTTTGTTGATATGCATTTGCCTATTATGGACATTTCATATAAATCATACAACATGTGGTCTTTGTATCTCACTTCTTTCACTTAGCATAATGTTTTCAAGGTTCATCCATGTTGCAGCATGTGTTGATATATTTTTTTTAACATTACTTACTTTTATGGGCCCATATAGTAATCAACTTAGTTCGCACAGAAATATCATTCTTTGTTTAGCACTCATATTACATCAGTTTATGCAATATTTCATTAAATCACAAAATTACAATACAAATCACAAAAGTACAATGGTACTTTGGGAGGCCAAAGCGGGTAGATCACCTGAGGTCAGGAGTTCGAGACCAGCCTGGCCAATATGGTGATACCCTGTCTCTACTAAAAAAAAGAGTGGCCAGGCGCGGTGGCTCAAGCCTGTAATCCCAGCACTTTGGGAGGCCGGGACGGGCGGATCACGAGGTCAGGAGATCGAGACCATCCTGGTTAACACGGTGAAACCCCGTCTCTACTAAAAAAATACAAAAAACTAGCCGGGCGAGGTGGCGGGCGCCTATAGTCCCAGCTACTCGGGAGGCTGAGGCAGGAGAATGGCGAAAACCCGGGAGGCGGAGCTTGCAGTGAGCGGAGATGCGGCCACAGCACTCCAGCCTGGGCGACAGAGCGAGACTCCGTCTCAAAAAAAAAAAAAAAAAAAAAAAAAAAGTACAAAAATTAGCCAGGCATGGTGGTAGATGCCTGTAATCCCAGCTACTCAGGAGGCTGAGGTGGGAAAATCGCGTGAACCAGGGAGGCGGACGTTGCAGGGAGTCGAAATAGCACCACTGCACTCTAGCCTGCGTTTCAGAGCAAGACTCTGTCTGAAAGAAAAAATAATAATACAATAGCAAAGTACTACTGGCATAAACTGGACTGTAACCAAACACGACTGTAAGCATGCACCTGACCTAGTAACAGCCAAGTATACAAATTTATTAAGATGACAGCTATTTCCCACAGCGGTCTCTGTGTCTGAGCCACAACCAGGATGTGTTTCAGAGAAGGAGAGCACTGGTTAACCCAATGAGTTGTTTCAGTGTTGGGCAGTATTTCATTAGGCAGAACAGAGTCAGATGCATGCAGAGGGGCAGAGAGGTGATAAGTGTCTATTATACAACCTAACACAGCCTCAACTTGTTCCCAAGAGGAAGTTTTCTAGTGTCTTCAAAAAGAGGCAAGGATGTGCTCCCGTAAAGACAGGTATATCCTCTGCCTCTATAAAAGCTTTACCATGCTTTACTATCTTTCAAGAAGCAACTCCAATGTGCCCTTCTCTACAAAGTCTTCCCTAACCCTCAAATCTTCACAGTGCCTGCCTGCCTGCTCTCTCTTCTGTTTAATTCCCCAAGTACTTATGCATCTCTTACGGTAGTTAGAATTGGTATGACAGCCAGCCATACAATGTCCTCTCTTCCATACCAGGATGTAAGCTGCATCACAGGCATGTTCTGTGTCTTTACACGTCCTGCTGTCACCAGCACCAGAAAAGAGATGCTCAAAACACAATCTTCACACAAATCCTTACACAAATCTTTTAATAAGGAGTAGAAGTTCAGTCAATATTCATTAAATTAATAAATGAATGAGCACATGAATTAAATAATTAATTAATTTCATGCAACGTCTTACCTGGCTACAGCAATTCCCCCTACTCGTCAATGTGCGGTAAATGAAGGAAGGATGTGTATGTGATGGGGCACAGTGGTGGGTGAATGAAGAAAAAAAAATCAGCTATTCCATGTGCCTAGCATGCATCAGAAATTGTGACTCTTCTCCAGATGTTCAACAGACACCACCTTCAAACAGGACATTGTTAGATAATGACACTTTCTGATGTCCTTTGATGTAGAGCACATTAAAAATATTATCAGAGAGAGAATCTTTCTGTTCAAAATCCCCCAACATCTTCAACTGTGCATTTAGTTTTCGTCAATTAAATTATTATACCATTTCAAGGGGTGACTTTTTATATACACTGGAAAGGTACTCATAAGAAAATAGCTTCCAAATTGGCAATTTTTAAAAGCAAAGCAACTGGTTAGGTGAGGAATGCATAAACAACCCCAAAAGCAGCACTGAATACTTTTCTTTGGCTGTATACGACTGAAAAACTGCCAAGTTCATTTTGATAAGCCTTTGTTAAAAACAATAAACATGCCTGAGCTTGCAAACCATGCTGTTTTGAAGAAAAAGCAATTGAGGGAATTAGAAAATGCTTAAAACTGGAATGTCTGATTAAAAAGAAAAACTATTGTGGAAACGGATTTACCAATAAGTTGTAACACTGTGCAGTCTATAAACGTGGAGGAAAGTGAGGGACAAAATGTAAAGTGAGACAAAACAACAACAGAACACCATCTTCATAAATAAATAAAAAGCTACATCTTATAAACTGATTTAATTAGTCTCCAATACTAACACGGTACCATTAACAGCCTTAAGAAAACAAATCATCCCGTGCTTCAAGTTTAGTCACCACGGTGATGTCCCTGCAATAAAGGAAATGTAATTTCATTGACTCCAAATGAACATATATTAAATAACCAAATGTGGGAACTGCAATTCACTTACAGTAAAATGTCAGCTCATAAAAGTCAAAGTAACTTCACCTGAATTTGTTTTTTGTTGTTGTTGTTTTGTTTTTGTTTTTCTATGATTATAAGATTCTCAGAATCGTAGGATTGGAAGGAAGATAGTTTGGATCACTTATGTTTATTTTCCTGCTTAGGTAAAACTGAAATTCTCTTGTATCTGTCTAAGAAATCCTGGAAAAATTCTAATGAATAAATTGTAACTTGATCTCCATAGGATCAAAGTTCTTCGTTTTGTTCATTGACACATCCCAAATGCCCAGAACAGCACTAGGCACACAGCAGGCACTCAATAAATATCTGCTAAATTGAAATAAATTGAAAAATATGCAGTGCAATGCAATGTTAAATAAGTCAGTTTGAAATTCCTTTCTTAGCTTTGTTTTGGTCATAGTATTAATCACAACAAACAAACAGTCCTCATATAAACCACTTCAACACTATAATTCATGTTTTTACTTCTGATCAATCATTACCATAGAGGGTGCTGAGAATCAGAAAAGACTCCAAGGAAAGATGGGAGTAGACTTACTCCCGTCTATTTGGACTAATTTTCTTCTTCTGGGCATTCACCTGAGATATATCTGCATATCCATAATATAAATAATTTAAAATATCACTTAAAATTAAAGGTTTGCATCTTTAAAAACTGTGCCACAAAAGCAATTTGATTAAATCAACTTCTCATCTATTTCAGAATCCCATCAGTTAAAAAAAACAAACATAAAAAATAAGAACAGGAAAATGATATGATTAGGTGATGCTAGTCATATTATTTTTGCTCAAAACGCCTAAAGGCAATATGCCTTGGAAAACTGAGTTAGGTTGGAATGAGATCTGGATTCTAGTGTTGATTTCATCACCAGTTAACAATATGAATTCAGCCAACCCTTGCCAACCTGGATCTGAGCTTCCGGGGCTGTAAGGTGAAGGGTTTGAATTTAGTAGATGGTCTCCAAAGCCTTTCAGTTTCAAAGTTTCTCTAAACCCTGTAATTATAAGTGACCAAATCCAGTTCACCTAATTACTACCACTACTCTTTTACATCCTTCATTTCTTCAACAAACATCCGGTCACCTTGGGGACGCGGGGGTGGGGGGGATGTCAAACACCATTAGCCATAGTTTGGCATGACATTTATGGAGGGGGAGCGACAAAGTATGCAAGGGCAGCTAGCTGATGATTGTAAATGTTAGTGAGCTTGGACACCTGTGGAGTGAATGTGTTTCTGAATTTGAAAGGCTGGAAGATTTTCCCCCTGGGCTAAGCTGGTGGCGCCGTGGGAGTGCCTAGCTCTGAGCAAAGAAACAGGTAGCATGAACTAATTAGAGGCTCTTCAAAATGAGAGTGTTTAACCAGTGTCCTGGCAGGACCCGTCTGACTCGACATTTTAAAAAATTATGGCCAGGCACGGTGGCTCACGCCTGTAATCCCATCACTTTGGGAGGCTAAAGCGGGCAGATCACTTGAGCCCAGGAGCTAGAGAGCAAACCGGGCGACATGGCGAAACTCTGTATCTGCAAAAAAAACAAAAAACAAAAATTAGCCGGGAGTGGTGGCGCGCACCTTTAGTCCCAGCTACTCCAGAGGCTGGGGAGGGAGGATCGTTGGAGCCGGGGAGGCGGAGGTTGCAATGAGCTGAGATCGCACCACTACACTTCAGCCCGGGCGACAGAGCGAGACCTTGTCTCTAAATAAATAAATAGTATGAGAGGTTTAGAATGCTGATGTGTGAAAACAAAAGACTAACCAAATAGCCCCAGGACTTACTGGAATTGTGATTCAAATGTTGTTAGGAACGGTTTTCCGAGTCCACAATACAGGTATCACAGGTTTCTTTGTGGACAAGAAGCAACTGAGAAATTGAGTTCAATCCACTGAAAGTCAGTGTGTTTGTAATATAAAACACAGGGGAAATAAATATTATTGTCTGAGGTGGGGAACAGGGGAGATATTTTTAAAATGTACTATAAACATAAAATCCAGAATGAAATCCAGAAGAAAGACGGTCACTATTCCACCGAGAAGTCTGCATTTGAAAACCACAAGAGATGGAGATCAAAGCCGCTCGTTCTCCAGCCACCTGCCCAAAAACTCGGACGCAGCGCAGACCCAACCCAGAGAGGGCAAGTGGGCACGTGTCTCCCTCCCAACCCAAGCTGCGCGCCGACGCACCCAAGTTAGGGTCCCAGGCTCCCGGCGCGGGATGGGCGCTAGGGCAGCGGAGAATGGAGCGTCCCCGTCCTCCTCCAGCTCCAAGGGCAGCCCCAGCGCCCCGCCGTCCCGCCGCCCTTCCTTGAGGGATGCCCGTGTCACCTGAGCCACCGCGCCCTCTGCACAACCGAGTCAGGGAGAGGGAAGAGGAGGAGCCGAGGAAGCTTCTTGACCCGGTCGCTGGGGATCTGGGAGCCGGGGCCGCCGGCGAGACTGAGCCCGGGACAGCCCAGTGCTCCAGCGCTCCGCAGCCCGCCCAGAGCGCACAGACCACCCCCATGCCCCGCCCGCCCTCCTGCCACGCCCGCCCCCAGCCCGGCCCCGCCGCCTCCTCACCTCGCCGGGACCACTGCAGCCCCGGCAGTAGTGGGCCGACATGCCCCCGGGGCGCACCCGCCGAGCCGCGTCCCTGCGCGGTGGCCCCTTCCCGGGCCCCAGGCGGCGCGATCCGCGCTTCGGTGGGGCGGGAAGCGGACTGGGCGGAGGCGCCGGCGAGGCTGGGGCAGGGGGCCCAGCTGGCAACGCCGGGGGAGGGAAGTGTGGCGCGGAAAATCCCAGTGCTCGGCCTTTGAAATGCACCGGCTCATTCAGCCCCGCCAGCTCGGCGGGGCAGTGGGCCTGGCGGGCGAAGAGGATTTAGCGCGGGGATCCGGTCTAAGTGCTGCGGCTTGACTAGGGGCGAGGGGCGCAGCGGAGAGGAACGTCTGGCGGTTATGTAATGCACTGGCTTTCTGTGTCACCAGCCAGACCGCTCTAGGCCTGCCGGACCCTCCCCGGGAAGAGCCATGACCCCTGACTTCGGCAAGCCGAGGGGAACTCGGTGTTCTCAAAAAGAACTTTTCCTCGCAGGGTCAAAGAGCAAGATCTCGAGAAAAAATACAAGGCCTCCTTTAGGTGTATCTGGCAGGGATCTGGACCCTGCTAGCCAATCCTTCCCATTTCACAGCACAGGAAACTGAAGCTCCAGAATGCTAGTGAAAAGCGTTATCTCTTGAAGTCAAAAAGACCTGGGTTCAACGCATCTGAAAATCTCCTAACCTTGGGCAACTTAACTCTCTGAGCCCCACTTTTCCCTGTAAAACAAAGGATAAATAGCGCCCACTTCATGTTGTTTGCTGAGGATGGAATGAGTGAAGTGTAATACAATTCCCCAAACGTTGACTCAAAGCCTGAAAAGGGAGCTGCCAGGACGTACCGGACATAGGACAGGTTCCAGGCGAACTTTCTGTAAAGTCCTCTCCTTGTCAAAAGTAAGCCCTCTGAGCTGACAAGGTCTGGTTCCAATATCTTGGAGCCTACGGCCTCGCTTCTCCAAGAGTGGCCCGTAGACCAACAGCCAGGTCATCACCTGGGTGCTTGCTAAAAATGCGGAATCGCAGGCCCAACCGCGGATCAGAATCTGCATTTTTTTGCAAGATTCCCTGGTGATTTCGCTGTGTGTCAAAATTTCAAAATGAATTAGACTTTTTGGAATTTTTCTTTTCTTTTCTTTTTTGAGAAGGAGTCTCCCTCTGTCGCCCAAGCTGGAGTGCAATGGCGCGATCCTGGCTCACTGCAACCTCCACCTCCCTGGTTCAAACGATTCTCCTGCCTCAGCCTCCCGAGTAGCTGGCATTACGGTCGCGCGCCACCACGCCCGACTAATTTTTTGTATCTTTAGTAGAGATGAGATTTCACCGTGTTGGCCAGGCTGATCTCGAACTCCTCGTGATCTGCCCGACAAAGTTACTGGTCAACAGTAGGGAGCATGTGCCATGCAGCACCACAGGTATTTGTTTTTTTCAGTGAAGGAGTCTCACTTTGTGTTTTAAAGAAGGGGTTTCACTATGTCGCTCAGGCTAGAGTTCTGTGGTGAGATCATAGCTCATTGCAGTCTTGAACTCCTAGGCTCAAAGGATCCTCCTGCCTCAGCCTCCCCAAGCACTGGGATTACAGGCATGAGCCACTGTGCAAGCTAGGGTTTTTTGTTTTTTGTTTTTTAAATAGTCTAGTAAAGTCCTTTCTCATTTTACCCTCTGGCTATTTTTAGTCTCCACCTCCTCTCAGTTTCCTGCCCTTTAACTATAAATCTGAATTTAAGTCCTATTTTCACTTGCAAAGAAAAACCCTAGGTTAAATCTAAGTGATGATTGTGAATAAATGTTTAAAACACACAAAAGAAAGAACAAATACAGCTTGTAAAAGAATTTATTAGCATTGAAAATGAACCTATAAACGTAGAGGCTGCCCTGAGCCCTGAACTCTCGGCTGTGAAGGTCTTTAGGTTAAAGACTTGAATACCTTCGAGTTTCAGAAAAATGCATCTTTCAGCTAAACATTGCTTTGGGTAGCAAATAAGTCTCCTTTTCCATTTAAATAATGTAGGACAACAGTTTTTAAAGTCTTGGAGACTAGGACACCGCACAAGTGTTCCTTTCATCTAAGTCACCACTTACAGGGGCTCTAGCAAAGACCAAAGCAAATACTGTGTTTATTCTGTTCAATGCTGTGTCACGGATGTTGTTGTTTCATTAGAAGTTCAGATTTCGTGTATCTGATTCAAACTCTGGCAGGATGATTTTCATCCTTTAAGAGTTCAGTAATTGTGGGTTGATGATGGTGTTGGTGAGTGCAATGCGTATAGGCAGTGCCAGATATAGACAGGTCACTTCTGTGTGCCTACCCCTTTGGGGTTCCGCACTCAAAACCTGACATAGCTGCTGACGTGGGGGTAGCCAGCATGGAAGTGGAGGAAAGGGAGATGCACAAAGCAAAGCAATCTTCTTTCACTGAGGCTGGAGGGTTGGGGGTGGAGAAAGTTGGACTGCTATCACTGTGCAGGAGGAAAGCAAAGCAAAGGTGGATCCCTAGAATCCAACCTAGGAGAAAAGGGAAGGAGCAACATTTCTTCCAAATAGCACTGTCCAACAGAACTTTCTGCAGTGATGGAAATGTGCTATATTTGCACAGTCCCAACATGGCTATAAAATGTGGCTATTTACATTTTAGTTAATTAATTATAATCATAATTAAAACTGAGGTTTCTTGTGCGTGTTTTGCTTTTTTCTTTTTTACTACTAGTCTGTTGCACTAATCACCTTTCAAGTGCTTCATTCCAAGATGTGGCTAATGTCTACCATACTGGACAGCACTCAAAACATTTTCTTCGTCATAGAAAGTTCTACTGCACGGTGATGCTTAGAGGCCAGATTTTGGCAAAGAAATGAGCCCAGATACTCAGCTTTTCCAAGTTGTAGTCAGAACCTCATCTGTCCAAAAGCAAGTAATAGAATGAAAATTATACCTACATCATTGAGTCCTTATGATAATCAAAATGAGTTAATCTATAGAATGTATTTAATTCAATGCTTTGCATATTATAAATGTGTAAAAAATATTAATCCTTATTAGTATTAATAGTCTTTTACCTTAAAAATATTGGGGAATGACAAAGATTTTTTCCTTGGCCAAACTTTAGTCAGGTTCCTGAGACTTCTCCTAAGACCATGTGTGTATTTCTTTGTAAATTCCAGTTTATCAAAGAACCTGGCGGAATCAGTTTGGCAATAACCTCCCTCCCTACTGACAACTGATCACCCAAGGGTCCCCCATCCTCCACTGTCCTCCAGGTGATATCTAATCACCTTGGCCTGTCTTTAGTAATAATCCTGTCAGGTTGATTTAACTAGAGTGCCATATCCTGTTTCTTGGCTATAAATTCCCGTTTTCCTCTGCTGTATTCAGAGTGGAGCCCCATCTCTCTACCCTAATGCAAGCCTTCATTGTAGTGGCCCCTCTATCTGTCTCAATGGTCCTGAATAGTCTTCTTTACCATGCTGTAACAAGTGTCATTGAATATTTTTTTTCTTTAACAGGGACATGGCATTAATGGTACATCATTATTAGTTAAGTAAACTTTCGCTGATATGCTCAGCTGATCTGGTACCTCCACATGCATTAATAGTTGTATTCTAACTCTCTCCCTTCCTCTTCTTCCCTGCTCAGAATTGAGTACTATTTGTACTATTCTGGCCTGGAGGCACAGCATATTTTGTCAAATCCCTAGCATCTGTAGCCAATAAATAACAAGTGTGTTAACTAAAATCCTATTGCACCATGGTTCAGTGGAATTAATTTTCAGATAGGATTCTGAGAAGCCTGACACCTTAGGGTACATCCATTATGAAAGGAATTGTTTGTTCCTGTTATTTGGTCAAACAAGAATATGTGGACTCAGTAGAGAAAAACGGGAACATTGGCTACAGATAAGTAATAGTTGGGGCGTTCAGGTCAAAATAGAAGCTACTGGAAGGTTGGGGGTTGAAGATGAAACCTTAAGGCTTTTGCCTAAACAGAATTTGAAATTTTATTCTCATGACTAATTAAGATTTTAGGAATAACTACAAACAGCATAAATAAGATGCAAGTATTTTACGTAGTCAACTGTACAGATTAAGGCAATACATGGAAAAGAAAATAGTGAAATTCTTCCTTAGACTCCGATAAACAAATTTTTGAAGAACTGCCTTCTCAAACTCCTGTTCAAGTGACTTCTTTAATAACATCGTGTCCTGTGGGCTTGCTGCTTCCTTCCTTCCTTCCTTCCTTCCTTCCTTCCTTCCTTCCTTCCTTCCTTCCTTCCTTCCTTTCTCTCTCTTTCTTCTTTCTTTCTTCCTTTGTTTCTGTCCTCTCGTTCTCTTTCCCTCCTTTCCTTCCTTCCTTCCTTCTCTCTCTCTCTCTCTTTCTTTCTTTCTTTTTTTGTTGCTTCTGAGACAGAGCCTCACTCTGTCACCCAGGTTGGAGTGCAGTGGCATCGTCACAGTTCACTGCAGCCTTGATTAGCTAGGTTCAGGTGATCCTCCCACCGCAGCCTCCTGAGTAGCTGGGACTACAGCCGCCCACCGCCACGCCCAGTTAGTTTTTGTATTTTTTGTAGAGACGGAGTTTTGCCATGTTGCCCAGGCTGGTCTCAAACTTGTGGGCTCAAGTGATCCTCCCGCCTTGGCCTACCAAAGTGCTGGGACTACAGCCGTGAGCCACCATGCCCAGCCTAGAGTCCACTTTCTTTATCATCTTTTTTGGTTCCTCTTTCACCAGTCCACTCTTTTCTATGAGCATTTTCTTAGAATTTAGCCCCTATTTCCACTGTCTTTTCTTAATGTTTATTTCCATCCCAGCCCCATGACCGTAGCTAACACCTGCTGTCAACGGCAGTGCCTTTCCAGTTCTGACCTCCCTCTGAACTCCAATTCTTGTTGCCAGATAGCCAGTGAATATTTTCACTTGCATTCTCCCTACACCATCACTTCAGATTTTAAAATATCAGGAACTCAAGTCATCACTACAATCTGCTCTTAGATTCCAACAACTCTCTTCTCCAATGTCACTTAGTCTCTGGTGCTAACATTCTCTCATTTACTATGACTCAAAGCTATGTCATCATTTTAACCCATTTGTCTTTCTGGAGTCATGGTATAACTGAAAGGCATTGAATTTGAAATCAGAAAACCAAAGTAAAAAATCTCATCTGCCACTTCTTACCAAGACAAACTAAGCAAATTTCTTTTTTCTTTTTTTTCTTTTTTTTTTTTTTTTTGAGACAGAGTCTCACTCTATTGCCCAGTCTGGAGTGCAGTGGTGCAATCTCTGCTCAATGCAAGCTCCGCCTCCTGGGTTCACGCCATTCTCCTGCCTCAGCCTCCTGAGTAGCTGGGACTACAGGTGCCCGCCACCACACCTGGCTAATTTCTTTTTTTTTTTTTTTTTTTTTGTATTTTTAGTAGAGATGGGGTTTCACCGTGTTAGCCAGGATGGTCTCCATCTCCTGACCTCATGATCCGCCTGCCTCAGCCTCCCGAAGTGCTGGGATTACAGGAGTAAGCCACTGCACCTGGCCGCAAATTTCTTAACATCCCACCTCTCGAGCATCAAATTTCTTATCTATAAAATAAAATCACCAGTACTATTCAAAAACCATGGATTGAGGCTGGGTATGGTGGCTCATGCCTGTAATCCAACATTTTGGGAGGCTAAGACCAGAGGATCACTTGAGGCCAGGAGTTCTAGACCAGCCTGGGCAACATACTGAGACCTTCGCTCTACAAAAAAATTTAAAAAATTAGCTAGACATGGTGGTGAGCACCTGTAACCCCAGCTACTTGGGAGGCTGAGGTGGGAGGATCTCTTGAGCCCAGGAGTTCGAGGCTGTGATCGTGCCATGGCACTCCAGCTTGAGCGACAGAACTAGACCCAGTCTTTAAAAACAGAAAATAACAAATAAAGGATTGAGCAGCTACATATACCAGTCTCTGTGCTAATTATGTTAGACCCCCAAGGTCTGCACTACTGATATTTTAGGCCTGACAATTCTTTTTTGTGGGGCTGCCCTGCGCATTGTAGAACATTTAGCAGCATCTTTTGTGTTTGCCCATTAGGTGCCAATAGTAATGCCCTAGTTGTGATAATCAAAATTTTTTTTCAGATATTGCCAAATATCTCCACTAGGTTAGGTTGTGCAAACTTTTATGTTATTATTTTCTGAAATATGTGTTTGGTTTTATTATTTTATTTCTCCAAATTAAGTGTTCTAATATTATTTAATTTTCATAATATTAAGAGCAACTCTTTGGAGGGAGGGTTGTGAGGAAATTTATTGATATTTTTAGTTCCTGTGCTATCCCAGGGGGGATAGTGCCTTTCTCTCTGTGTGCTTTGAAGATTACATGAGATGACAAATACGAGAGTGGCTGGCATAGCCTGACCCAGGTCACTGTTTGCAGAATGTGAATGTCTATTCATTCATGAAGCTCTGTGAAGGTGAAGTGTTCTCTGAAGATCACAGGTAGAAGACTATTTTTACAAAAACATTCAATTTAGATTATACTGTTATGAATTATTATTATATGCTAACAAATATTATTTTTGAATTTAAACATCAATAAAGCAAATTTCTTCTGTTATATTTTCTTTTTTTTTTTTTTTTGAGATAGAGTCTCGCTGTGTCCCACAGGCTGGAGTGAACTGGTGTGATCTCGGCTCATGGCAACTGCCGTCTCCTGGACTCAAGTGATTCTCGTGCCTCAGCCTCATGAGTAACTGGGACTACAGGTAAGCACCACCACACCCGGATAATCTTTGTATTTTTAGTAGAGATAGGGTTTCACCATGTTGGCCAGGCTGGTCTTGAACACCTGGCCTCAAGAGATCTGCCCACCTTGGCCTCCCAAAATTCTGGGATTACAGGCGTGAGCCACGGTGTCTGGCCTGTTATATTTTCTTAATAGTTTTTCTCCCTATCTATTGTCACTGATCTCCAGACTCATCTTCCCTCATGCATGGCTCACTAGAACTGCTATACTTCCATTACTTTAGCCTCTTTCCCCGCCCAACTATACAGTTAATTTCTTGACACTGTGCCTTATATTCTTTCTACTGGAAACTCTGACCATTCCTATTCCCCATATTTACTTCATCGAAATGGGACTCATTTGCCTGTTGGTTGGCCAAAGCCCTCTTCCAACAGCCTCCTATCCACCCTTCATTATCATGTTTCTCAACACTAACTGGCACCCTCTGTCACACCCTCATTCTTGTTCTGTGAAGTCGTCATGCACATTCCTACCCCTGTTCTTTCACCCATACTCTTTCCTATGTCTGGGCTGCCCCTTCCTTTCTGTCTTCTGCCTATGGAGATCTAACGGCATCATTGAAGGTCCAATTCAAATCCCAACTTCTACTGATATCTGTAACTTCCCTTGAAAGGCATTTACAAAAGATGCTTAATGGTTAGAGAGAGGGATGGACAGATGGATAGTTATATGATAAAGCAAATTTAATAAAATGTTAAATCTAGAATCTAGGTAGCAACATATAGGTGTTCACTGGATAATCTTTTTGACTTTTTTCTGTTTCAAATTGTCATAATAAAATAAAAATAATTTAAAACTTAAAGATAAAACAAACTTCCCAATTCATTCACAAAGTCTTCTCATCCAACTCTAATGATATTCATTAAGAACCCAAGTTTATACATCAAACAGATTTGAGTTCAAGACTCAGCTCCCTCTCATGCTAGCTGGGTGATTTGGGGTGAGTTGTATAATAACTCAGAACCTAATTTTCCTCATTTATAAAATGAACATAATAATAACAACCTTTCATAGGTGTTGTGGAGGCTAACTGAGATTTGTACTTATAAAGCACTTAGCTGGCTGGGTGCAGTGGCTCATGCCTGTAAACCCAGCACTTTGGCAGGCCAAGACAGGAGGATCACTTGAGCCCAAGAGTTTGAGATCAGCCTAGGCAATATGGTGAAAACCTGTCTCTACCAAAAAATATTTAAAACTTAGCCAGGCGTGGTGGCACATGCCTGTGGACCCAGCTACTTGGGAGGCTGAGGTGGGAGGATTGCTTCAGCCCAGAAGGTCAAGGCCGCAATGAACCATGATTGTGTCACTGCACTCCAGCCTGGGCAACACAGCAAGACTTTGTCCCCAAAAAAAAAAAAAAAAAAAAAAAAAAAATGGATAAAGTGCTTAGCAGAATAGCTGAAGCATAGTAAGTGCCCAATATATATTAGTAGAAAATACAAATACTCCTCCCTTAAGTGAATAGAGTGTAAGCTATTTGATGGCAGTAACTCTCTCTGTCTCATTTACCATTCCCCCGATGTCTACAGAGTAGAAACTTAAGCTTTGTAGAATGAGTGAATGTTCATTGTATATCACCTTTGTTGTTTACCTCTGTTGCTCTTCCTCTGGGAGACTCATTCAGTTAGTGTTGCTGAAGCATCTACTATGAACAAAGCCAGCAGCCTGAGCGGAACCATTATGGCCCCACACCTAACCCAATACTTTATCTGTTGCTCTTCCTCTGGGAGACTCATTCAGTTAGTGTTGCTGAAGCATCTACTATGAACAAAGCCAGCAGCCTGAGCGGAACCATTATGGCCCCACACCTAACCCAATACTTTATCCCTGAAATAAAGTTTCTCTAGCTGAGTGCTGCTGTGCAGGTTGGCAGTTCTCTGACCATCTAGGACTTCTTCTGAGAATATATTTGGAGTAGAAATATATGTTTAAGTGGAGAACAGAAAAGAGAAAAGAGTTACTGGTGTTGTCTCCCAACCAAGTTTGGAGTATGAAGAAAAGGAGGTGACACATTCCCTATGGTCTGACACACAGACTTTATGACCTACCCTTTTTGGCTCCCACTGGATCAGTTGGATCTACGGGTTTTAATAATGTTGAACTTGGTTTTCCAGTTAATTTATTCAAAATCTTTTCAAATGACTGTTCAAACCTTTGTCTCATTATTTTCTGAATTATGTGTTCAGTTTTAATATTCTGTTTCTCCAAATTAAATTTAAATATAATTATTTAATTTTCATAATATTAAGAGCAATTCTTTGGAGAGAAGGTTGTGAGGAAATTTATTGAAATTTTTTAGTTCCTATGATATACCAGGCCCTGTGTATATATTATTTCATTCAGTTCTCATAATACCTGTTTCCAATTGAGGAAAAATACCTCAGAGTGGTTAAGTGAATTGCCCAATATCAGGCAAGTAGTAAACAGTGCCTGTTTATGAAACCAGGTCTGTCTAACTCTGGGGTAGATTGATTGTAAAAATAGCTGGGGTTTTCTCTATCACCCGTATTTTCATATCCTTTGCAATATTCATTCCATAAAGAACCAGGCCTATCTCTATACTCCTTAAGTCAGGCATCATCTTATGATTGCTTTAGCCAATAGGGAAAATAAATGATAGTGGGTCAATTCTGAGTCCAGACCTTAAGGGGTTATACCTCCATCTGGCTCTCTCTCGAATCCTGCACTGCTATGAGAACAAGCCTCAAATGGCCTGCTGGATGAGAGAACATTTGGGCCAAATTGAGTCACCCCAGTTGAGCCCAGTCAAGATCAGCAAAGCTATCCCCACAGCAGGCTGTAGGTGCACAAGTGAGCCCACTGAGACGAGCTCAGATCAGCAGAACCACCCAGGTAACCTACACACTCATGCACAAACAAAAATGTTTATTGTCAAAGCCACTGTGGTATGATGATTGTCATGTGGCATTATTTAATCAAGAAATAACTAATATAAATTCACACTACAAACTCCTTAAACTGATAAGCAACTTCAGCAAAGTCTCAGGATACAAAATCAATGTGCAAAAATCACAAGCATTTCTTTACACCAACAATAGACAAGCGGAGAGTCAAATCATGAATGAACTCCCATTCACAACTGCTACAAAGAGAATAAAATACCTAGGAATATAGCTAATATGAAGGACCTCTTCAAGGAGAACTACAAACCACTGCTCAAGAAAATAAGAGAGGACCCAAACAAATGGAAAAACATTCCATCCTCATGGATAGGAAGAATCAATATTGTGAAAATGGCCATACTGCCCAAAGTAATGTATAGATTCAATGCTATTCCCATTAAACTACCATTGACATTCTTCACAGAATTAGGAAAAACTATTTTGAATTTCATATGGAATCAAAGAAGACCTCATGTAACCAAGACAATCCTAAGCAGAAAGAGCAAAGTCACACTACCTGACTTCAAACTATACTACAAGTTTACAGTAATCAAAACAGCATGGTACTGGTACCCAAACAGAGATATAGACCAATGGAGCAGAACAGAGACCTCAGAAATAACACCACACATCTGCAACCATCTGATCTTCAACAAACCTGCCAAAAACAAGCAATGGGGAGAGGATCTCCTATTTGGTAGTAAATGGTGCTGGGAAAACCAGCTAGCCATATGCAGAAAACTGAAACTGGACCCCTTCCTTACACCTTATACAAAAATTAACTCAAGATGGATTAAAGACTTAACTGTAAAACCCAAAACCATAAAAACCCTAGAAGAAAACGTAGGCAGTACCATTCAGGACATAGGCATGGGCAAAGACTTCATGACAAAAATGCCAAAAGCAATAGTAACAAAAGTCACAATAGACAAATGGGATCTAATTAAACTAAAGAGCTTCTGCACAGCAAAAGAAATATCATCAGAGTGAACAGGCAACCTACAGAATGGGAGAAAATTTTTGCAATCTACCCATCTGACAAAGGTCTAATATCCAGAACCTACAAGGAAATTAAATTTACAAGAAAAAAAAAACCCCACATCAAAAAGTGGGCAAAGGATATGAACAGACACTTCTCAAAAGAAGACATTTATGTGGCCGACAAACATATGAAAAAAAGCTCAACATCACTGACCATCAGAGAAATGCAAATCAAAACCACAATGAGATATCATTTCATGCCAGTCAGAATGGTGATTATTAAAAAGTCAGGAAACAATAGAAGCTGGCAAGGCTGTGGAGAAATAGGAATACTTTTACACTGTTGGTGGGAATGTAAATTAGTTCAACCACTGCGGAAGACAGTATGGCGATTCCTCAAGGAGCTAGAACCAGAAATATCATTTAACCCAGCAATCCCATTACTGGGTATATACCCAAAGGAATATTAATCGTTCTACTATAAAGACACATGCACACATATGTTTATTGCAGCACTATTTACAATAGCAAAGACATGAAATCAACCCAGAAAGCCATCAATGATAGACTGAATAAAGAAAATGTGGTACACATACACCATGGAATACTATGTAGTCATAAGAAGGAATGAGATCATGTTTTTTGCAGGGACATGGATAAAGCTGGAAACCATCATCCTCAGCAAACTAACATAAGAACAGCAAACCAAACACTGCATGTTCTCCCTCATAAGTGGAAGTTGAACAGTGAGAACATATGGACACAGGGAGGGGAACAACACACACCAGAGCCTGTTGGGTGGTTGGGAGGTAAGGGGAGGGAACTTAGAGGACTGGTCAATAGGTGCAGTAAACCATCATAGCACACATAGACCTATGTAACAAACCTGTACGTTCTGCACATGTATCCCCATTTTTTTTGCAAACACATTATCAGAAGTCTTTTTTATAGTTTTTATCATACTATTACAATCTTTTCAATTACTCTGGAGGAAAAAAACCATTTTATTAGCAATATATTAGAAAAGAAATTATTTTTGTTTAATGAGCCAATGTAATGAATGACTAGATTGCAAACTAAACTACAGTGCATGACTCTCTATCATCTCTATACTAGCTAAATCCAGTACAAATAAATCAACCAGAATACCTGAGTATCTAGTCTGTATAGGCCCTGTGCCTAGTACATTGGTGTTTTAAGACATGGTTCCTGTCTTCACAGAATTTACAATCTAATTGGAAATATAAGTAGCCATGCAAATGATAACGATTTCAAAAACACCTTTACTACAACCTTATAATAAGAAAAGGTGTGTGATCATTTTGTTTCAAAAGAAAAAGGTACATGATTATTTTGATAAAGGAAGTTAACTCTTGCTAGAAGAATTCAGAGAAGAGGTGGAGACCAGGCACAGTGGCTCATGCCTGTAATCCTAACACTTTGGGAGGCTGAGGCAGGCAGATCACCTGAGGTCAGAAGTCCAAGACCAGCCTGGCAAAATCCCATCTCTACAAAAAATACAAAAGTTAGCCGGGCATGGTGGCATGTTCCTGTAATCCCAGCTGCTTGGAAGGCTGAGGCAGGCGAATCACTTGAACCCGGGAGGTGGAGGTTGCAGTGAGCCTAGATCATGCCACTGCACTCTAGCCTGGAAAAAAAAAAAAAAAAAAAAAAAAAAGTGGACTGCTTGAGACAGAAGCTGGCAAGGCAAAGCCTGACGTTATAGGTAGGGCTGGAACACCTTCTTGGAGAATTTCAAAAAGCAGGACGGTAGGCAGTCTTGTTAAATGAAACTGCAGGTACTAATACTTGCAGTGGAAAAGTGCAAGGTGTAATTGTCAGTGGGTAAATAAGTCATTTTGATGAGAATGGAGAAAATCAATAGGACAAAGTGACTGATTAGATATGGAGTGAAAGAGACATGAGAAGTCTGTGTGACTCCAGCCAGGAGGATGGTGATCATTAACAGAGAAAGAAAAGGTAGCAGCATGTGAACTGTTCAATACTGAACACGTGGATCTTGAGCTGGAAGCGAAGTACCCAGCAAGCTGTTGAAAATTCAGGTCAGGAGCCAAAGGGAAAAGTCAAGGTTAGAGGTATGCTTTGAAAATTTTCTGTACAAGAGGTTGGATGAAGCCAGAGCAGCAGGCTGAGGACTAGACCTTGGAGAATGCCTGCAATGTCTAGTAGGAGAGATTTAAAAAAAGATGCAGTCACGGCTGGGCACAGTGGCTCATGCCCGTAATTCCAGCACTTTGGGAGGCTGAGGCGGGCGGATCACTGGAGGTCAGGAGTTCGAGAACAGCCTGGCCAACATGGTGAAACCCTGTCTCTACTAAAAATACAAAAATTAGCCGGGCGCAGTGGCAGGTGTCTGTAATCCCAGCTACTAGGGAGGCTGAAGCAGGAGAATCACTTGGATCCGGGAGGCAGAGGTTGCAATGAGCTGAGATTGCACCCCTGCACTCCAACATGGGCGACAGAGCGAGACTCTGTCTCAAAAAAAAAAAAAAAAAAAAAAAAAAAAAAAGACGCATTAAGCAGGATGTAGCAAGTGCCACAGGAATTGCCTAAGTGTGATATGCAATTTAGAGAGTGAAGAGGGATGTACACCAGTAGAGGGGAAATGCTGTCTTTCAAGAGAAGAATAAGTGATAATGAGCAGGACCTGCTCGCAGCAAGATCAGGCAGCTTTTGCAAATCATTGAACGAGATGGATGGTTCGGCTGCACTGTCACCTGCTAACAACAGAAACACCAGTGAAGACTGATTAAACTGATTTGAAAAAAAAGGCATAGCCAGCTTTGTTTGGGGCTGATTTACCCTTTCTGACTCTCTGTGTTAATCTTCTTAATGAATTAATTAGCAAGTTTCTGCTTCACCTTTATTCATTTTCATAAACTCAGAAAGTGCAAACTAAAGGAATATTTGATCAGGATAAAGCCAGTACACATAAGGCATCCAGATAAAGGAACAATGGCTAAATCCAGTTTCAGTTTCTTTGCAGTAAGAGTATATCTCAGGTGCTATACCAGTTATATGTCCAGTGCACTATTGTGCTGCTTCCTTCAGCACAGACACATTTACACATTCAGATTAATTAGCTCTTGTGGTTATAGATGATGCTATAGTAAGATTATTAAGAAATTGCAATTCATCCTAACAACAGGGAGAACTACTCAGAGTTTCTAGCAATATAAATAATAGGCATCAGTTTGTTTGTTTGTTTGTTTGTTTCAGTAGCGTGTGAAGAATGGAGAAGCATAAAGTGAAAAGAAAAAGCCAGCTTAGTGTTTTGGGTTTTTTTTTTTAAGTTTATAAAAAGAAGCCATACTCTGTCAGCTAACTGCTTGCCAATTGCTTTAGAGTGTTTCCACCTAATTCGAAGGTCAGCTGAAAGCAATGTGTCTGTAGTTCTTTAGTCAACAGACACACCTTTATTAGCCATTCTGGTCTACATCTGCCCCACATGCTCTGCTCCAGGAACATTATATTCAGCAGCCAGCATTGTAACAAGCTTTGCAAGTGGCTCAGCATCCTGCAATTTGAGAGCCATGACCTAAGAACTCTAGGAAGACCCAGGGTAGCTGGAAGGGAGTAAGGTGCCTCAGATCCAGCCTTCCCTCTTTCCTTTCTCCCTCTTTAAGCAGAGAACTCTACTTTATGGTTTTATTATATTGGACTTTCATTCATTCCATAAGTCAAGCCAAAAATCTAAGAGTCATCACTTACCTCCCACATAAATCCATCAACAAGTCCTGTCAATTATCTCATTAAAATCTGCCCCTTTTTTCCATCTGCACTGCGACAACACCCTAATCCATCTTGCCATCTCCTCTCTCCCACTCCTGCAAGTCTGCTAACTGATCTTCCCTCTACTCTTAGCCTCTTCCCATCTATTCTCCATAAAACATCAAGAATGTTTTTCTTAAAACTTAAATTAGCACGGTGGTTCATGCCTGTAATCCCAGCACTGTGGGGGACCAAGGTGGGCAGATCAAGGGGTCAGGTGTTTGTGACCAGCCTGGCCAACATGGTGAAACTCGTCATTACTAAAAATACAAAAATTAGACAGGTGTGGTGGCGGGTGCCTGTAATCCCAGCTACTTGGGAGGCTGAGACAGGAGAATCACTGGAATCCAGGAAGTGGAGGTTGCAGTGAGCTGAGATCGCACCACTGCACTCCAGCCTGGGCTATATAGCAAGACTCCATCTCAAAACAAACAAACAACAACTACAACAAAATTAGACCATATTGCTTTGCAGCTTAAAACTTTTCAATGGTCCAAAGCACTAAAACAAAACCTAAACTCCTTTGACCATGGCCCATAATGTGTAATGGCCCCACTCCCACCTTTCTCTACATCATCTCATGCCACACTCCTCATATCTCGCTATACTTAGCTATGTCGGCTTTTCACTGGGCAGGGATGCAGAAGGTTTTGTGCTTGCCTTTCCTCCTGCCTAGGAAGCTCTTCACTATTTTTGCAAAGTTCTCAGCTTAAATGTCACCTCCCCCAGGTGTCCTCCAAGGCTATTCTATTTAAACTATTCTATTTAAACCAAGTCTCCGTCACCCCATTATTTCTGATTTTAGTCCTTTTTGTTTCCTTTATAATGTTAATTGCAACTTGCATTTTTTTGTTGTTGTTGCTGTTTGCATTGATTTTGTGAGAGGCTAAACTAAAAGCTTAGTGAAACCAAGAAGGTGTCCATCATGTTTACCATTGTATCTCCAGCACCTTGTAAGGTACCTGGCATATATTAGAACTCAATTATTGGAGGAATGAATAAAAGGATCCAAAGTTTTCAAGGTGTGGAAGTCCATGATGTAATCAAGTTAGGAAGGCCCATTTTGGATGGAGTGAGGGTGTGTATTCTGGAATTAAACTCTGTTCCAGAGTTATATTGGTGACCGGTGATCAAAAATCCCCAAGTTCAGCCGGGCATGGTGGCTCACACCTGTAATCCTAACACTATGGGAGGCCAAGGCAGGCAGATCACTTGAGGTCAGGCCAACATGGTGAAACGCCATCTTTACTAAAGACTACAAATTAGCTAGGTATGGTGGTGCGTGTTTGTAGTCCCAGCTACTTGGGAGGCTGAGGCATGAGAATTGCTTGAAGTTGGGAGTGGGAGGTTGCAGTGAGCCAACGTCACACTACTGCACTCCAGCCTGGACAACAGAGTGAGACTCTGTCTCAAAATAAATAAATAAATAGTTCCGAGATCATTGTTCTTCCAACCCACTGCCAATGGAGCACATTGTTGTTGGGAAACTTCTATAAAGCTGATATGGTTTGGCTCTGTGTCCCCACCCAAATTTCATCTTGAATTGTACTCCCATAATTCCCATGTGTTGTGAGAGGACCAATGTGTTGTGCGAGGACCCAGTGGAAGATCATTTGAATCATGGGGGTGTTTTCCCCCATACTGTTCTCGTGGTAGTGAATAAGTCTCATGAGATGTGATGGCTTTATCAGGGGTTTCCGCTTTTGCATCTTCCCCATTTTCTACGGCCGCCACCATGTAAGAAGTGCCTTTTGCCTCCCACTGTGATTCTGAGGCGTCCTCAGCCCTGTGGAACTGTAAGTCCAATTAAACTTCTTTTTCTTCCCAGTCTCAGGTATGTCTTTATTAGCAGCATGAAAACAAACTAATTCAAAAGCTAAAAGGTTGTCTTGCCCTTTTGAAGAGAAATTTATTTGTTTATTTATTTATTTATTTATTTTTAATTTTTTGAGACAGAGTCTTGCTCTGTCGCCCGGACCAAGGTACAGTGGCATGATCTCAGCTCACTGCAACCTCCACTTCCCAGGTGTGAGCAATTCTCCTCCCTCAGCCTCCTGAGTAGCTAGGACTACAGGTGCGTGCCACCACATCTGGCTAATTTTTGTATTTTTAGTAGAGACGGGGTTTCACTATATTGGGCAGGCTGGTCTTGAACTCCTGACCTTGTGATCTGCCCACCTCAGCCACCCAAAGTCCTGGGATTACAGGCGTAAGCCACTCTCGCCTGGCTGAAGAAAGATTTATTAATGTTCATTTTTAAGTACAAAGATATCACAAGAAATACAAACAGATTATAAAGCATGTGTTATTAATACTTATTATGATTATATTAAAACTTAAATGAATCCCATGTAATCTCATTTAAAAATTATAGGCTTCTGACCAAGAACATTATGACAATCTATTTTGGAGTTAGGCATCATCTGGAGAGGATCTAGGGAGGTAGCACTGAATTAGATTTGGCTGCTTGCCGACTGTGGCACAACAGCACATTGCATTTCTCCATGAATTGAGGTGGACGTGTGAGAGGGGGAAACATATGGTACCAGGAGGGGTGTGAGTGCGTGTGGATGACAAGAATCAGCCCTAAGGTCCCTTCCAATTGCTTCTGGCTCTTAAATTCCAGCTAAGCCAATTCAACTCAACTCAACAGTTATTGAGAGCCTTCTAAGTGCCAGGAAGTAAGTTGGAAGTATGATAGCGAACAAAGTGGATAATCGGCCCTGCCCTAACAGAATCTGGAGGCAGTAAGTGAGACGGGAACCAAGACTTAGCAAAACCAGATGGTGACATCCACACTTGGCTTTCCTCTTGGAATGTCAGTTTTTCACCGGAATTAGCCACGTGTAATGAACAATCAAAGAAATCATACTTTCTTAAATGCTACCAAAATGTTTTTATTCCCAAGTTCCAAAAAATGACCATTGAAATGCATTGGACCCAGAATCTGAAGCCCCAACTCAATTCTCTTGAATGTACCTCTGTCCCTCTATCCACTTTGGGAGGCCGAGATGGGTGAATCACATGGTCAGGAGTTTGAGACCAGCCTGGCCAATGTGGTGAAACTCCGTCTCTACTCCTTCATCACACCCGCTTGCCTATTATGCTTTCTATGACATTGAACCATTTTTTCTTAATTTAATAGTAAAATCCATATGCATATCTTTTATTAGATTTGGGAAATAACAGAATGTCTGACTTGCCCAGAATTTTTTGTGATGTTACCCTGCAGCTATTTTCCAGTAGACTGTTGTGTCTATAGTTACTTACTCACCTTTGATAGCACCCTCTTGTAATCCATTACAGTCAGAGTGGTACCTTTTTTGTATTTTCATTAGCCGCTCTGTGACAATCAACATTTTGCACATTAGGTGCTGTGCTCATTGTTCATATAAATCACAGGCTATTAAATCATCTCAGCACAAATATTGCCAAGTAGCATGACTCATTTCAATACTAAATTATTTAAAGTTGACAGTAGTTGTCTTAATAGTTCGAAGGCATTTTCTCCACATTTTGTAGCTACTTAATGATTCAATGAAAAGAATAGAGACTTTGTGGCAATATTGAACAAGTTGTTAACTGCTCTGAGTCATTACCTCTTCTGTAAAATTAGGGGATTGCATTAGGTTAGGGAGTGAACTGCTTGACAATGGGACAAATTTAATTCTCAGATGAGCTTGGACTGGCCCTCACAGTACTTTAAAAATTCTCAAAAATTGGCCAGGTGCGGTGGCTCATGCCTGTAATCTCAGCACTTTGGGAGGCCAGGGCAGTTGGATCAGGTGGTCAGGAGTTCAAGACCAGCCTGGCCAACGCAGTGAAACCCTGTCTCTACTAAAAATACAAAAAACTTAGCCAGGCGTGGTGGCAGGCACCTGTAATCCCAGCTACTTGGGAGGCTGAGGCAGAGAATCGCTTGAACCCAGGAGGCAGAGGTTGCAGTGAGTCGATATCATGCCACTGCACTCCAGTCTGGAGACTCCGTCTAAAAAAAAAAAAGAAAAGAAAGCAAGAAAATGGGAGAGTTCTCAAACAACTCCAGATTTCTGGCTTCTTGTGAAAAATCAGCACCTGACTTCCCTGGAAAAATCTGGCCTCAGAGAGTGCCTGCCTCAGTTGCACGTTCTTCTCACGTTCACAAATGACAAGCCAGGAAGGCATAACGAACCCACCTCAATTCCCTTCTGATAGCACCTGAAGACCCTGCTCCTGGTGAAGTCTAGCAGGAGATTTAATGGAATCAGATCTCGAGAGGGAAGCTCTTTTAATGGCCGAGAAAACCCTTTGAGGAAACAGGACAGGAGACCTCATCTACATCATCACTTTAGTTGTTGATCATGTTATTATCTTGTGTTGTTTAATATTTATCACAATTTGGGTTGAACAGGTTTGTTTTTAAAAATATTTGAGGGTGTGGGGAGATGGAGGACAAAGTGTTTGCTTTGCCACCTCTGAATCCACCTTTCCCAGAGCTGCTCTTTCTGTTTGTTGACTTTAAGATGACGTATGTGTGTGTGTGTGATGTGGGGAAACTGTCTTCCTTTTGGTTGTTAGAGAGAAAGAAGAAAACTGTAGCCTGAGCTGATGAGATGGGAGCAGCCTTTACACTGGATACCTGCTCTTTGTTTAACAGCAGGCCCCAGCTGGCCTACTTTATTTATTTATGTTATCTTTCTTGTCCCTCTAGCCATCTGAATTTCCACTAGATAATGTCTAAATCCCCTTTCATCTTCATAAAGCTAAACATTTCTAAGATAATATTCCAAGGGTGTTGAGGCTCTGCAAGCAGGTATTTTCCTACCCCTGTCCTGGCAGAATATCCACCAGCAGAAACACTGGTTGTCCATACCTGACCCTTGTTTGTCTTCCTCACTTAAATTTCTAGCACCCAGATAAACCCCTAGCACCTAGAAGGCATTCAGTAAATATTTGTAGAATGAAGTCTTCAGGATTAGCAATTACCTTTGGAAAGGGTCCATCGTGATTAACAAAGCAAATTAGTATTTAAGAGGACACAGATAATCACCTGAATTGCAATATATTCTTTTTTTTTTTTTTTCAAGATAGTGGATCTTGCTATATTGCTGAGGCTGGACTCAAACTCTTGGGCTCAAGCAATCCTCCTCCCTCAACCTGTTGAGTAGCAGGGACTACCCTACAATATAATTTTGTGTTATGTTATCCAATAGATGGGGATAATCAGCTTAAATTGCGTTGGTTTAAATATTTTGTTGTTTAAACTTTCTATTAACACGTTCTGGGTACAAATAGAGTTAGGCTCTTGGGCTTCATGTTTATTTCTACAGAAAGGATAATATATATATATGTGTGTGTATATATATGTGTGTGTATATGTGTGTGTGTGTATATGTGTGTGTATATATATGTGTGTGTGTATATATATACACACACACACACATATATATATTCCATGCAGTAGTGAAGAAGAAAGAGTAAAACTGAGCCTTCTTTCCTAAGACTACATTTAAATAATGCACTTCCAGAAAATCAAGTTTCTGAATTGAACCAGAGAATTGGTGGGAGAACACTACCCCCTTGTGTTTACTATTGGAACTTACATTACCTCTTCATGCTGATGACCTGTGAGGTGGTCAACCGCTTACAGTGCACCAGGCACTCTGGCACTGGTGAGTGAGTGAGGTGGTGAGTCTGGGCTAGTGAGGTAACAACGAGCAAAACACGCAGGGCTCCTGTGATCTCAGGAGATAAAACAGCCATCAATTAAATTACCAATCAAACACAGAATTTCAAGCTGCAGTAACTTGGAGGAAAGAATTTAGTGCTTTGAAAATTATTCAGCTTTATCTCTGGCCTCCCAAGATGGTTAGCACCACATAGATCAATGTATTGACAGTTTTCTACCCAGGCACTGTGCTTTGTACTTTTTATGCTTTCTCGCTTTCAATTCATGCTCTCAAAAGCTATGGGTGGGTACTCCATTGATAAATAATTTGCAGAAGATCACACAGCTAGTAGGTGAGGGAACTGTGTTACTCAACCACTCCTAACCACTTTACTAACTGAAACAAAAAGTGGGGAAGAAAACGACTGCAATACTATGATACATATTATATCTCTATCTATCAATCTATCTCTCTGTCTGTCTGTATATATCTGTCACCCATGGTTCCTAGCTCATGACTCCCATAGCCCTTGTTACAATGTTAGGGTGCTTCAGGCTTCAGAAGCAGGCCTTAGAAAACAGAATTTCTTTTTTTCTCTCTTACCTTTTTTGCTCTCCTTTCGCCTATTCCTTTCTCTCCCCAAGGCAGGAACTTTTTCCTGGTTTCTGGAGCAGCTTTCTGACCTACCTTGTCTGATCATAGGTCACAAGACCTCCATTTCAGAAGGGTTCCTGCCCCATATCATGAAGGCAGACATGGTGCACAGAGAGACCAAGAAGAATCTGAACAGACAGTCCCTGCTGGGTTACCCCACTCAGTCTGTTAGTATTAGATCATACCCTTTGTCCAATCACATTTTCACAGGTTGTCCATTTTCAGTCATGCCTATCCAATGAGGTCTCCATAAAGCCCAAGAGGACAGGGTTTGGAGAGCTTCCAGGGAGCTGAACACATAGAAGTTCCTGACTGGTGGTTTATCAAGGCTGCATCTCTTCTCCCATACCTTGCCTTATGCATCTCCTCATCTGTATCCTTCATATCCTTTATACGAAAACTGCAAATGTAAATAAGTCTTTCCCTGCGTTTCGTGAGCCACTCTAGCAAATTAACTTAACTCAACGAGGGGTTTCATAGAAACCCCAAGTGGAAGGTGGTTGGTCAGAAGTTCTGATGGCTGGGACTTTCAACTAGTGGGAGGAGGGGATGGTCTTTGGGATTGAGCCCTCAACCAGTGGGATCTGGTGTTATCTCCAGGTGGATACTATCAGAATTGAATTGGAAGATACCCAGCTGATGTCCACTGCAGAAATGATTGCTTCTTGGTGTGTGGGAAGAAACTCACACACATTTGGTCACTGATGTCTTCTGTGTTGATGTTGTGAGTGAGAGAATAGAAAAAAAGCCTGAGTGGGTTTTTCCAAAAATAACAACCTACAATACTATAGCAGTGTTTCTTAAATACGAGGAATGTGTGGAAAAAAAATAAAGAATTTTATTTAGATTTCACTATCATCACCTCCTAGGGTCAACTTAATTATTTTGATCATAATACTTGCTGCTTCAGCATGTATAAGAAGGTTAGGTATGAATTCTGAATGTTTTAGCTCTTACAACAACAAAAAAGGTAGAAGTTAAATATCAATAGAACTATCATTCAACAAAATGTTTCATAATAACATCAAATTAACAGCAATGATGTGATATACTCATTTAAAAATAAGTCTATATGAGTTGCCCACTGTATGTTAGGCTCTGTTCCCATCAAGAGGATGCAATGGCAGAGACAGACAACAAGTAAATAAGGAGTGAAATACACTATGTGTCAGCTGGAGGTAAGTGCTATGGGGAAACACAGCAGGGACTGGGAGAGGGATGAGGCAGTGTGATTAAGAGTGTGGTCCAGGGCTGGGCACAGTGGCTTACGCCTGTAATCCCAGCACTTCAGGAGGCTGAGGCGGGCAGATTACCTGAGGCCAGGAGTTGGAGACAAGCCTGGCCAACATGGTGAAACCCCGTCTCCACTAAAAACACAAAAATTAGCTGGGTGTGGTGGCACATGCCTGTAGTCCCAGCTACTCGTGAGGCTGACGCAGGAGACTCGCTTGAAGTAGGGAGGCAGAGGTTGCAGTGAGCTGAGATCATACCACTGCACTCCAACCTAGGTGACAGAGCAAGACTCCACCTCAAAAAAAAAAAAAAAAAAAAAAAAAAAGGAGAGGGATGAGGCAGTGTGATTAAGAGTGTGGTCTAGGGCCGGGAGCAGTGGTTCACGCCTATAATCCCAGCACTTTGGGAGGCTGAGACAAGCGGATCACTTGAGGTCAGGAGTTCAAAACCAGCCTGGCCAACATGGTGAAACCTCATCTCTACAAAAAATCCAAAAATTAGCTGGGCATGGTGGCAGACACCTATAATCCCAGCTACTCAGAAGGCTGAGCAGGAGAATCGCTTGGATTTTCGTGGCAGAGGTTGCAGTGAGCTGAGATTGTGCCACTACACTCCAGTCTGGGCGACAGGGAGATACTCTGTCTCAAAAAAAAAAAGAAAAAAAAAATGTGTGGTCCGGGATGTGGCATTCACGCAGCAACCTGAAGGAGGCGGGGGAATGTGGCTGTGGCCATCCGGAGGGAAAGCACGGAAAAGGAGAAAGGGGCAAAATGAAGGCACCCGTAGTTTGGAGTGTACTTGAGGAAACACAAGGAGGCTGATGCGACTGGAACAGATGAACCAGGTCAGAAATTCAAATTCTACTCAAAAAATGAAGTGGAATTAGAGCAAGGGCAACAGCTAACGCAGATAATGATGTCTGCTGAAACTATCTCTTAGGGTCTTCTCCTACAGCTGTCCAAGGCAATGTTACTCCCTATTATACCACTCAGTTGTCTGGGAAAATACCCTGGGTCCTTGGTCTCGTGTGGTGAAAATTAGCGACATGGACACACATGGAGTGGATTAAGGGGCAGAAAGTTTAATAGGCAAGAAAGAAAAGAATGGCTCCCTGTACAGAGGGAGGAGGGCTCCGAACGGAAAACCCGTGTGCAGTGGAAAGCAGTGGTTTATATTGGGAGGCTAGAGGAGGTGGTGTCTAATTAGCATTCTAAGCATTCTGATCATATGACCACACCACATTTTTCTGTTTAAATCAAGTCAAGGTTATGATGGTGATTCATAACACACATTGACTAAAAAAGTCAATTGGCATAATTAAGAAGGGGAAACTTTTCCGTTTTTAGTAAAGTAACAAAATAGTCCTATAATTGACCTTTACATTTCATTCTGCTTTAAAAAGACAAATCACCGTTACCTATAACCACATATAATGCCCAGGTCCATGACATATTGTATGCTGCAGAGTCAAAGAACCCAAAATTTCTTAGGCATCAGTCAGCTTTGCAGTGAAACAGTCCTCGAACTGGTATCATTTCGTGGTTTAGTTTGGTTAATTTCACTAACCAGCATGGGCAACGACCAGGAAATTCCCAGGAAAGTAATGCCATCTAGCGGTAAAATCAGGGCAGATGTAATATACCTGCAAAAAATGACAAAATTATAGAATCATTATTCAGACATAAAAAGAAAGGCAACACTGACACCTGCTCAATGTGGATGAACCTTAAAAATGTTGTTATAAGGGAAAGAAGCCAGACACAAAAAGTTACATACCATGTGATTCCATTTACATGAAATATCCAGAATAGATAAACCCACTGTGACAGAAAGCAGACTGGTGCTTGCCATGGGCTGTGTGAAGGGGGAAATGGGGAGTCAATGCTAAAGGGCATGTTTTCTTTTGGGTGACAAAAAATTTTTGAAAGTAGATGCTTCAAATATTCTAGATGTTGTATGAGATTGTGAATGTACTAGATGCCACTGAATTGTTTGCTTTAAGTACAATAAATCTATAGGCACATTACTTTGTAATATTCATATTTACACAAAACATATAATAAACCATATTTGTCCAGCCATGTATTAACTAAGGCAATGATCTAGGCACTACAAAAAAAGAGATGAAGCTGTGAAAGTCAGTTTCTGTTTGCAAAATATATAACTGAATGGTGAAAAGTTGTACATTTAAATAATAAGACTAGAAGGTAGAATGTGGTAAGTGGCACAGAGAAGAAAAAAGTTAACTATTCTGGTCAACTGGACATGGACGACAACACTTCGCAGATGGGGTTCAGGCAGGGTGGTCACGCAGGAAAGACCCCAGGAGAAGTGGTTTCTGATCTGGAGCTTAATGGTAAACAACACACTCTGTGGAGAATCTCAGCTTAAATTTAAATGCCAAGGCATCAAGCCCAACAAACACAACAGTGTGCGTCTTTCTGATGTCTGTTCTATCAGTGAGATCCAGGCACCAATATCCTGAGAGGCAGCACCCACCTCAAGGGCACTAGGCAAATCTCTGCAAGTGAATTCCCACCATGTTGCTTTAACTGAGAGCTAAGGGTAATCTGTGGAGTCTTTCCATGCAGAAGAATTCAAAAAATTTGTGCAAGGTGGCGCATAACTCCCTACTCCTTTAGTGTAAGCTGTGTGTAGTGACTTCCCTCCAAAGATCACAGTATGGAAAGAGGAGAAAAAATAGACACTTTACAGTGGAGAAACTTGATAAATACTAACTCTGCCAGGTTGTGCCAAGGTCAACATCATTAGCAATAGGTCAGCTTGATAGTTTGTACCGTTGACAAGTGACAAGAAAGTCACTTCTGTGGTCTTCCTCCACAAAATTCACAAGTCTAACTTAATCATGAGACAACATTAGACAGACCCCAACTGAGGGACATTCTACTAAATGCTTGCCCAGTACTTCTCAAAACTGTCAAAGTCATCAAAAACAAGAAAAGTCTGAGAAACTGTCACAGTCAAGAGGTGTCTAAGAAGACACGATAATTAAATGTACTATGGCTTCCTGGATGAGATTTTGGAACAGAAAGAGGACGTTAGGTAAAACCTATTGAAATTTGAATAAAGGATGAATTTAGTTAATAATAATGTATTAATATTGTTTCATTAATTGCAGCAAATATACCATGTGAACGTAAGACGGTCGGGGGAACTGGTGCAGCTTTTTAGGAACTCTACTATCTTCACATTTCTTTTCTAAATCTAAAACTGTTTTAAATAAAAAATATTTCCAAAAATATGTAAATACAAAATAAAAGCATAGATTTGTGTTAAATTCCATGCACTTAAAGAAATATAATTAACATAAAGAACACATATACCTAAGCCCATCTTAATTTCTTGGCATATGAAACCACTTTGTATTCACCTCCTAACCCTTTGTCCTCTCACAACCTTATCTTGAACTTCATGTGCATTAATCCTCTGTATGTTGTATATTTCCAATATGTAAGTATGTATCCATAACCATTTTATAAAGTATTACATATTTCCATGAATACCTACAAGCACAAGTGAATAGAAAAAATTTGGAAATATATTTATTAAACTGATATCAGTGCTTACTTCAGGGAAGATGGAGAGTAGAATGAATAAAGTGGGACTCTCGTTTGACATCTTATTATTGATATGTTTCAGGATATTGCGTTATTTTACAACGTTTAAATTGGCAAAACATAAAGAAACATGGTTTGGTCACATCATTATTCTGCTCCGAAAACCTTTTACAAGTTTTCTTCACCTCACACAGTGCTCTGCAGCCAGAAACTCTCACTTAATGTTTATGCATGCTGATATTTTATGAGCACTTACCTTTAGCATTATTTCCTGCTCATTAATCCAGTGGTTCTTAACCCTGATTGCATATTACAATCACTAGGGGAGATTAAAAACAAAACAAAACAAAACATACTAACGACCTGGCTTCTCTCTCAACAAATTAATTGGAATCTCTGCAGGTAGGGTCAAGGGATCTGTATTTTCACAAGTCTCTCAAGTGTCTTCTATGCTCTTTAATGGCCATATCACAGACCAAAAATTTAAGCAGGCTTAACTTACCACTTGATGGAAGCCATCTGGATGGTTCTTGGTCTCATTAGCAAAATAAGTATCCTGTGCTGTGAGAAAACTACTGATTGCCAAATGGAAATAAGTGCTTGAAACATTCAACAATGTTTATTTTTTTAGTAAATATAATCTTGTAGATAGAAAGCATGTGTCCAGGTAAAATATTTGTCAAGCCATTTGTATTGTAGCCAGTGCTTAATAGGCTCTCAAGAAATATCTATTGGGTGAATGAATGAATAAATACGTGAACAAAAAATTTACCAGTGAGCCCAAGTATGCTACGGAAAGTCTAACTGATGGAAACATTTGTTCAAGATTTACTGAGTACCTACCATGTGCCAGGCCCTGTGCTAAATCCTAGAGTCCTTGAGTTTCCACTAAGACACATATTTTTTGGTCTTTAATAGCTGAAGGAGAGAAATACTGGCAATAAGCATATTACCTGCAAACATTTCCCTATTCTTCTAATCTTTTTTTATGAGGAAAATGAATTGTCTTAATATGGTAATATGCGCCAATACTGTCTCTAAAGAGTGAGAAAATTACATAAACATCCCAATGAGAGGACTGAATAGCTGAAAGAGGGTGGGAAGCTGGAAGAGAATGTCAGGAAGCAGAATCCTAACATCTGACCTCCAGCCTGGAGTTAGATATTTGGCAGCTTACGCTCCCTCTCCTAAACAGCTGTATATGTCTTTGGAGTCATTAATTCTGAATTAGCATTCCAAGCTTTCTGTGTGCTCCACTAAGGACCAAGCAAAATAGGATAAATTATATTTAAGTCTCCTCAAACTTCAAATCAGCAACATTTTAAGAAAATTCAAATAGACTACTTTTGTGATTAATACACAATGACAGTGTACTCCTGCCATCTGTTTTAAATTACAAGTGCTACAATGGCTACATATTCTTAAATAAATATTTGAACTAGCTGCCAAGATGAGGTTTTAGTAATAGCACATTTTTTAAAGCATATAGTTTTAAATTTGATATGTAACAAAAGTATAAAGATTTTCCAAAAGGCTAGAAAGCCTTTTGAAAGTAGAATGAAATGTAAAGGTCAATTATAGGACTGTTTTGTTACTTTACTAAAAACGGAAAAGTTTCCCCTTCTTAATTATGCCAATTGACGTTTTTTGTCAATGTGTGTTATGAATCACCATCATAACCTTGACCTGATTTAAACAGAAAAATGTGGTGTGGTCATATGATTAGAATGTTCTTTGCAATCCCACCCTTTTGTTAATTAAAATATCAACTTCCACTTTTGAGAGAGGAAATCTCTGTCTTCTACCCTACTTGCCATATCATTATCTTCAGGAAAGCAACAATTATTGAAAATAAAGTAATGGGGCATGGAGGAAACAAAAAAAAGATAAACACCAAGCAGTGTTGACTTTCTGAAAGCAGAATATGCACCCCAAATTCTTAACAAATACCTCTGTTCTGTGGATCATATGAGTAGCTAGCCATTAGAAGAGCCAGCTATGACTTAAAAGAACTCTGAATCCTGGCTCAAGTGATGTGATTGGCTCAAATGTCAAAATCATTGAGGGATTTTTGGGTGCCCCATGTTGACTCTTTATTTAAGTATAACGAAGAAGTATTAAGAGTTCGTAACTACAATTAACAAAAGCTTACTTTGAATAGAGTTCTAATTATAATATATGGATATTATATGGATATCCACATATTATGTGGATGGATATGATAGAAATAGAAATCTATGAACACATATTGCAGTGGAGTCCACAAAACAGCGATGTAGACATAGACACATGTATGTATCTTTCTGGTGAAATGATTTATAAAGCTTACGCTTTCAAAACCTTGTACTTTCAGAATAATATAGTGTATACGAACAAAACCAAAAAGTGGACTTAAAAAATTTATATTTCCACTTCCTTATCACCTCATTTAGTAGGGAAAAAACATGTCTCTAGTTCTGGATAAATAAAATGACCACAGGGAGAAAAATTTTAGCAATTACATGGTATAAGTTGAGGAAGATATATTTAATAATCTTTCATATAATATGGTACAGGTTCTCCAAAGTAATATGGTTTCAGGATATAGATATATCCTGATGTTCATCTAGATATTTGTGCATTTATAGAGCTTTATAAAGAAGTCTAAATATCTAGACGAATAAGTGACTTTTTAGGCATCTGGGAATTTTGACATTTCAGAACCTGAAGAATTGAAAATAAGCCTGCTCCTGTTTTCGGTTCATGGCGAGCACTACTAATTTTAAAAAAGAAATAATCATTTTCTATTACTTTTATTTTGAAATTTTGGAGAAATGTAAAAACATTTCTTTAAAGATAATGAGGGGCCTTGGATTCTGCCAACGCAGAGATATAACTGGGGAATAAACACAAAGCTAGGTTCATGAGAGTTGTTTAATATGTACATGTTGAATTTAGTAGGCCTTTCATGGAATGGAGATTAACAAGAGTTCAGCTTAATTTCTGTCATGGAGTCCTTCATAAACATGTTTTCTACCTATTAGAACAGAGGTCCCCAACCCCTGGGCTGTGGACTAGTAACCATCTGTGGCCTGTTGGGAACTGGGCCCCGAACTGGGCCCCACAGCAGAAGGTGAGCAGCAGGCAAGTGAGCATTTCCACCTGAGCTCTGCCTCCTGTCAGATCAGCAGTGGCGTTAGATTCTTATAGGAGTGCAAACCCTACTGTGAACTGCACATGTGAGGGATCTAGGCTGCATGCTCCTTAGGAGACTCTCTAATGCATGATGAACTGAGGTGGAACAGTTTCATCCTGAAGCCATCTTCCTCCACCAACCACCCTGTCCATGGAATAATTGTCTTCCACGAAACTGGTCCCTGGTGCCAAAAAGGTTGGACCACTTTGAAACTGTGTTTTTTGGTCGCAGATTTTTGTTGCTGCTGTTGTTGCAGATAATTTGGAGATTCCAATGAACAAGAGTAACATGATTGCAAGATACGATTGCTGGTTCCTCATAGCCCAAAATAATTACACCACAACACTGCCTCTGCCATTCAGCATTCAGTATAATGGTCTATTTGGAAGAAATGGAAACATTTGCTTATCAAATTGTCCTTAAAATTTCCACTGTGGGCCAGGTGCAGTGGCTCATGCCTGTAATCCCATCATTTTGGGAGGCCAGGGCAGAAGGATGGCTTGAGGCCAGGAGTTGGAGACTGGGCAATATAGTGATATCCTCATCTCTACAAAAAAATAAAAATAAAAAAATTCAGCCAGGTGTGGTGGCATGTGTCTGAGTCCCTGCTACTTAGGAGACTGAAGCAGGAGGATTGCTTGAGCCCAGGAGTTTGAGGCTGCAGTAAGCTGTGATTACACTACTGCACTCCATCCAACCTGGGCAACAGAGTGAGATTTGTCTCTTAAAAGAAAAAAAAATTCTACTGTGGTTGTTGGGCACTTCAAAAATTCAGCCCGTAGTATGTGCTTGTAGTCCCAGCTACTTGGGAGGCTGAAGTAAGAGGACTGCTTGAGCCCCAGGAGTTCAATGCCTGTCCGGGCAACATAGCAAGATCTTATCTCTAGAAAAAAAATTTAATGCAAAATGTTTATTTCAGCAACCGGAGATAATAGCAGTAGTAAATTTAGGCTGATGTTAATGAAGATGTCCTGTGTCACTTCTAACTTCTACACTTGGAAGGAGAAAAGTGGCTCACCTGAAACGAACCCTAAACAATCTCAGAGAAACTGCCCCATTACGAGATTCTTTCTCTCCTGCAAACTAAACTCAGCATATTGCCTTCCTCAGGCCAAAGGAAGTACAGGATATTAGAAAAATGTGGGAGCAGAACAGAAACCAAAAACTAGACTACAAAAGTGTACTGGCAAAATCAGTTTCAACATATTGTGAGGGACACACTTGCCTCTATTGTTTTAAGGAGCTTTAGTTATCATGCTGCATACATGGTTGAATGACACTTGCGAGGTGCAATCATTTTGAACCTAGAGACAGCAGTTGGACTGGTTTAGTCGGTAGTTGATCAGCACATAGTGCTGGTTTCTGCCAATTGGGCATGGACTGCCAAAGAATCAGGAAGGGTTATTTTAAGTGTGGATATACTTTTAAATGCTGGTAGTGATATATCCTTTAAGACAGGCATGGGTCTTCACAATAGACTCAAGTATTTCTTCCTAGACAAATTTTAAGTGTTTAAGGATTATGTGGGGAGCTTTATTTAAAAATGCTTTTGGGGCCCCACTATAAGAGATGGATTCAGTGCGTCAGGGGAAAGGCTCCCAAAGAGGCATTTTAAACAAACTCTCCAGGTTATTCTAAGGCAGGTGGGTCTAAGCTACACTTCTAAGACATTCTGTATTAGAAGCATCTCCCGGAATAAATGCCACTTGAATCTGAGACACCAGTGTTAAGCAATCATGTCGGGCTAAATTATTAAGAACATAGGATTCTATTTAAAAAGGAAAGCTATCTTTACTTACACAATTTCCAGGGATTAAAAAAACTGAACAGAAATAAAAATAACTCAACTCTTCTTAAAATAAACTTTAAAGATGGCAATGGATTTAGGAGACAAGTTTCTCATAATATAAGTTATAATGAGGCCAAAGTGGTAGGTCATTTAAAATATTAATTAGTTCTTGAAAGCAGGTTTACTTTCTGAAACCGAAAATTATCCTTAATTTTTTTTTTTTTTTTTTTTTTGATGGAGTCTCACTCTGTCACCCAGGCTGGAGTGCAATGGCACAATCTTGGCTCACTTCAACCTCCACCTCCCGGGTGCAAGTGATTCTCCTGCCTCAGCCTCCCAAGCACCTGGGATTATAGGTGCACACCACCACGCCTGGCTAATTTTTGTATTTTCAGTAGAGATGGGGTTTCACCATGTTGGCCACTCCTGACCTCAGGTGATCCACTCACCTCAGCCTCCCAAAGTGGTGGGATTACAGGCGTGAGCCACTGCGCTTGGCCTACCCTTAAACATTTTAAATCTGTTGAGAAATACTTACTAAAAGCCAAATACCATAATTTCTATATATCCTTCTCTTAACATGTAATAATTGAAAAATAAGAAAAAAGTCACATGAAATGAACTGGTTAAATGAGAAACACAAATATTCAAAATCAACATTAAAGCTAAGAAATGAAAGTTATTGAATAAAACAGAAAATATTTATTTCAAATTATAATAGAGAAAATTGATATAGGAATCAATAATAATTCTATTTTTCAAAAATAATTTCGGAGGCTGAGACAAGAGGATCCCCTAAGACCGGCCTGGGCAATATAATGAGTCCGTGTTTCTAAAAAAATAAAAACAATTAGCCAGGCATGGTGGTATGCACCTGTAGACCCAGCTACCCAGGAGGCTGAAGTGGGAGGATCACTTGAACCCAGGCATTCTAGGCTGCAGTGAGCTATGATTGCACCACTACACTCCAGCCCATCTCTAAAAATAATAACAATAATGATTTTGGCACAAGTCTTCATAATAGACTCAAGCGTTTCTTCCTAGACAAGATGGAATATATATTATTTTATCTACACAGAAGTTTAGCAATAAGGTTTTGTTTGTTGTATAAGTACTCCCATATGTACAAGTCTAGCATCAATGTTTGCGTAGAGGTAACGTGTAGTGGAAGTATGATGAAGGAAAGAAAAGAAATGGGCAAGTGGAAGAATTTTATTTTATTTTGTTTTGTTTTTTTTGAGGTGGAGTCTTACGCTGTCACCCAGGCTGGAGTGCAGTGCCACAATCTCGGCTCACTGCAACCTCTGCCTTCCAGGTTCAAGTGATTCTCCTGCGTCAGCCTCCTGTGTAGCTGGGATTACAGGTGTGAGTCACCACATCTGGCTAATTTTTTGTATTTTTAGTAAAGACGAGGTTTCACCCATATTGACCAGGCTGGTCTCGAACTCTTGACCTCAGGTGATCTGCCTGTATCGGCTTCCCAAAGTGCTGGGAATACAGGCGTGAGCCACCGCACCTGGCCAAAGAATATTAACTAACTGAATAGCAGTAGGAGGAAGGCACTTGAGCTAGAACTTCAGACCAGCCAATGTGAAATTTTAAGCCTGGATATGCAGAAATTTCAATAATATGACTGATAAGGGTGTAGACACACATTCAGACATTGCCTTTATATAAATACCTTTTAGAAAATGGAAGCAAAGGCCGGGCACGGTGGCTCAAGCCTGTAATCCCAGCACTTTGGGAGGCCGAGACGGGCGGATCACGAGGTCAGGAGATCGAGACCATCCTGGCTAACACGGTGAAACCCCGTCTCTACTAAAAAATACAAAAAACTAGCCAGGCGGGGTGGCAGGCCCCTGTAGTCCCAGCTACTCGGGAGGCTGAGGCAGGAGAATGGCGTAAACCCGGGAGGCGGAGCTTGCAGTGAGCTGAGATCCGGCCACTGCACTCCAGCCTGGGCGATAGAGCGAGACTCCACCTCAAAAAAAAAAAAAAAAAAAAAAAAAAATGGAAGCAAATCTCTGGATCATTTAGTCCCAAAAAAGCCTTGATTTTTCCCAGAAAGCCACTTCAGGATTTTTGAAGATTTGTTCATGGCATATTTCTAGCATGTTCCTTTGCCTCTTCAAGCTTTAGTCTTTTCTCCTGTAAAATGAAGATAAGAATCCCCACATTATTCATCATCTGAGTGGATTAATGGAGATTAGGTACATGGGTGCCAAGCACGTGAAAGGCTTAATCCATCAGAGCTGTCATTATTGTTGTGGACTTTCTCTCCTGAAAACATCTTTTATTCCCACATGGTAGCTTTGTGTTTTTTTGTTTTGTTTTGTTCTGTTTTTGTTTTTGTTTTTGAGACAGAGTCTCACTCTGGCGCCCAGGCTGGAGTGCAGTGGCACAATCTTGGCTCACTGCAAGCTCTGCCTCCCGGGTTCACGCCATTCTCCTGCCTCAGCCTCCCTAGTAGCTGGGACTACAGGCGCCCGCCACCTCGCCCGGCTAATTTTTTGTATTTTTAGTAGAGATGGGGTTCCACCGTGTTAGCCAGGATGGTCTCAATCTCCTGACTTCGTGATCTGCCCGCCTCGGCCTCCCAAAGTGCTGGGATTGCAGGTGTGAGCCACTGCACCTGGACCCCACATGGTAGCTTTGTAAAGGACAGGGTCAAGGCCCAGCTCTCAGACTTACAGAAGTCTGAGGAGTCTGGGAAGGATATTAAAGGTCACTTCTGGTCCAGGCCCTACCTCTCCATCCAGTGCCAGGTCAGAACTTGTGATAGTTCAATGCAGGTTAATAATTTGGCATCTTTTCTTACTGATATTCTCCAAATAGTTGTTCAACATTTATTTATAAGTTTAAAAATTAGAATAATAGCAAAAAGTGTAATTTTCACTTCTCATACTTGGTAGGTTTATTTTGGGAGGGACCTTTAACCTATTTTGCAACTTACTCCTTAGTGATTAAAAGGAACTTCTCCTGAGTTGAAATGCAAGACTCAGTTAATATTTCCAAAGTCTCTTCTGCAGGACTGGATCAATGAATAAAAACTGACACTAAAACGTAAGTAGCGATTATTCAATAATTAATACTAATGAATTACTAAACCTCTACATCTTAAAAGTTTGAATACCAGTGTATTTAGAATTTGGTTTCCAAAAACTATGCATGGCATGGTGTTTTATTTTAAAAATTCAAATCCTAACGCTATATACCCTTTGTAAAGTGTTAATTTCTAATTTCTAAGTGTGGCTATATCTTCATAAAATCTCTCTCTATGACCATTAAAACAGATTATGCCATAGATGAAATGGCCCTGAACATTTCACAGAGAGAGACCCCTACAGCTTGATTTTGCTGAGCTAATCTTCAGAGTTAATTAAGGACCACAGAAGACTACCATGAGCAGCAGAAGTCCGACGTGGACTGTAGAAACACAGGCTAAAGGACATGAAGAACTGTGTACTTGACTAAATGTTCAGGGCAGAGCCAACAAAACTCAATTGTTCTGGACAACCACACATTTTCTCTACAGTTGCTGAAAGCTGTGTGGGTGGGATCTACAGATAATTGCCTCACTTCTCCATTTCATTTTGCCTGTCTAAACATTGCATAAATAACTACTTGATAAGTTCAATGTTGATGTTGGCATATGAACAGACATACAGAAAAGTGACTGCTCATTTTAAAATTTATAAAGCCAATATAAATAGTAATCAAATATCAAAGGAGAATACCTAAAAATGTTTAAAATTCAAAATGATGTTTAATTTGCCAAATTTCAACCCACTTATAGAGCTTAATTCAAAAATACTTTTGGCCGATATCTAAAATAAAGTGACATTTGACAGACTATTCAAATATTAAGTTTAAAAATATACTTTTCCTAAATAATAATTTTAATACAAACTCTAGATCCACAACTTGTAGGATTAACTATCTCTTCCCCAATATGCCGAAAACATGTACACATCCAAATATGCACATAGAATATGAATGCTAGAAAAGTTTAAGAATATATTATGAAAAAATTTCATGTCAGGATAAATAAACTTCAGAAGTTAATGAAAAATAATTATTTTAAAGTTTAAGTTGTCTTTAAAATTAAATTTTACGTATCTTTTCAAGATATATGAGAAGACATACCCCACCTATCTCACTATGGAATGTGGTAAAACAAACATAATTTATAGCTGTGTCATGGCAGCCAAATGGCATAAATTCTTCAGATGCTGAACCTTGCTAAAATAGCAACACCAAATTTCATGAACAAAGTGAAGTGGAAGAGCAAAGAGAAGAAAAATCGAATACAAAAACAGTTCTAATCTAATCTAATACAAAAACATTTCTTTCTGATTGCCTTATAGCTTAAAAGAAAATTTAAAACTCTCCTTAAACTGTAACTGCAAAAAATTTATAAAGAAAATCCATTAGTTAAAACAAATTAGGCAAATGGTATTGAGGCTACTTGAATTTATGTCACAGTGCCCTTAGTATATTAACCACACCAACCGTGGGCCACACACATTTGACTAAATGTACTTGGTGGTTGATTCTAGAAATGTCATAATTCAAGAAATGTACAAGGAAAAAAACTAGTGGAAAAGCAAAAGCAACAAGTGAAATATCTGACAAAATTGAAAATAATACCACACAGGTAAAAAAAAAAAATCCAATTAACATATATAATTTCAGTTTTGTGCTATATTCCAATGGTTCTTTTCAGTCTTCCAATTTACATTGCTTTTCATATATTTCAGTAATATAGAGGGGTACCTTGGAGAAATTGCAACTTTGTTTTCAGACCCAGGCAATCAAGTCACATGAATTTATTTGTTTCATAGCAGATGTACATGTTATGTTTAGAATATACTGTAGTCTGTTAAGTGTGCAATAGCATTGTCTTAAAAAATGTAGATACCTTAATTTCAAAAATACTTTACTGCTAAAAAATGCTAATAATCATCTGAGCCTCTAGCTAGTACTAATTATTTGCTGGCAGAGGGTCTTCTCTCAATGTGTTTGGCTGCTGACTGATCAAGGTGGTGGTTGCTGAAGGTTGTGGCAATTTCTTAAAACAAGACAAAAATCAAGTTTGCCACATTGGTTGACTCTTTCTTTCACAAAAGATTTATCTGCAGCATGTGATGTCATTTGACGGCATTTTATCCACAACAGGAGTTTCAAAATTGATGTCAATCCTCTTCAACCCTGCTGATGCTTTATCATCTAAATTTATGCAATATTCTAAATCCTTTGTTGTCATTTCAACAATGTTTACAGCATCTTCACCAGGGGTAGATTCCATCTCGAGAAACCACTTTCTTTGCTCATCCATGAGAAGCAACTCCTCATCCTTTCAAGTTCTATCATGATATTGCAGAAATTCTGTCACCTCTTCAGGCTCCACTTATAATTCTAGTTCTTTTGCTCTTTCTACCTCATCTTCAATGACTTTCTCCACTGAAGTCTTGAACCCCTCAAAGTCATCCATGTGATTCATGACCTCTACCCATGAATCACACATATTCTTAATGGCATCTAGAATGGTAAAAACATTTCCAGACAGTTTTCAACTTACGTTGCCCAGGTCCATAAGAGGAATCACTATCTATGGCAGCCATAGCCTTACAAAATGTATTTCTAAAATTATATAACTTGAACATTGAAATTATTCCTTGATCTGTGGGCTGTAGAATGGATATTGGATTAGCAAGCAGGAAAACATTAATCTCCTTGTACATTTACATCAGAATTCCTGCGTGACTAGGTGCATTGTCAATGAAAGAAATCTTTTGAAAGGAATCTTTTGTCTTAGAAGCAGGTCTCAACAATGAGCTTAAAATACTCAGGAAACCATGCTATAAATAGATGTGCTGTTATCCAAGCTTTGTTGTTCTGTTTATAGAGCACAGGCAGAGTAGACTTAGCATAAGTCTTAAGGGCCCTAGAATTTTCAGAATGGTTAATAAGCATTGGCTTCACCTTCAAGTCACCAGCTGCATGAGCTTCTAACAAGAGAGCTTCTAACAAGAGAGTCGGCCTGTCTTTTGAAGTTTTGAAACTACACATTGACTTTTCATCTCTAGTTAGGAAAGTCTGAGGTGGTCTTTTCTTCTAATAGAAGGCTGTTTTGTCTACATTGGGAATCTGTTGTTTAGTGTAACCACCTTCATCAATGATCTTTGCTGCATTTTCTGCATAACTTACTGCTTCACCTCATACTTTTATGTTATGGAGACAACTTCTGCTCTTAAACTTCATGAACCAACCTTTGCTAGCTTCCAACTTTTCTACTGCAGCTTTCTCACCTCTCTCAGACTTCAGAGAACTGAAGAGAATTAGAGCTTGGCTCTGGATTAGACTTTGGCTTAAGGGAAAGTTGTGGCTTGTTTGATCTTTTATCCAGACATAAAACTTTATATCAGCCATAAGGCTGTTTTGCTTTCTTATGATTTGTGTGTTCACTGGAGTGTACTTTTAATTTCCTTCAGGAACTTTTCCTTGTATTCACAACTTAGCTAACTGGCACAAGAGGCCTAGATTTTAGCCTATCTCAGCTTTCAACATGCCTTCCTCACTAAGCTTAATCATTCCTAGTTTCTAATAAGTGAGAGATGTGTGATTTTTTTCCTTTCACTTGGACACTTAGAGGCCATTGTAGGGTTTGTAAGTGGGCTAATTTCATCATTTTTGAGTCTCAGGGAATAGGTAGGCCAGAGGAGAGGGAGAGAGATAGGAGGACTGCAGGCCAGTGGAACAGTCAAAACACATACCGATTAAGCTCAGTGTCTTACATTTGTGGCACCAAAAAACAATCACTGATCACCGATCACTGATCACAAATCACCATAATAATTATGATAATAAAGAAAAAGTTTGAAATATTGTAAGAATTATCAAAATGTGACCAAGAGGCATGAAATGACCTCAAGCTGGGAAAACAGCACCAATAGATTTGCTCAAGGCAGAGTTGTCACAACCTTCAATTTGTAGAAAAAACAGTATCAGCAAAGCACAATAAAACAACATATGCCTGTAATTCACATAGCATTCAATTAATCCATTCAAAGTGTACAATTCAATGACTTTTAGTTGAATTATGCAATCATCATTACAATCAATTTTAGTATATTTTCATCACCACAAAAGAAACCTCATACATATTAGCAGTACTCCTCATTTCTACCAAATTCTCAGCCCTAGGAGACCACTAATCTACTTTCTGTCTCTATAGACTTGGCTATTTTGGAGATCCCATATAAACGGAACCATACAATACATAGTCTTTTGTGACTAGTTTCTTTCACTTAACATGATACTTTCAAGGTTCATTTGTGTTGCAATTCTTTTTTATGGCCAAATATTATTTCACTGTATAGAAGTATACATTTTATTTATACATTCATCTGCTGATAGACATTAGGGAAATCTTAATTTTTTAGTTATTATGAGTAACATTACTAAGAATATGCATGAACAAGTCATATGTACATGTATATCTCCATTTCCTATGGGTATATACATATCTGAGAGTGGAATTGCTGGATCATATGGTAATTCTGTATTTAACTTTTTGAAGAACTGACAGACTGTTTTCCAAAATGACTGTATTGTTTTGAAATCCCAACACTAATGTATGAAGGTTCCTATTTCTCTATTATTGCCAAAATAATAGAGCCATGCCTTCAGAATTCTGAAGAAAAGTGGTATCTAACATAAAATTCTGTAGTCTGCCAAACTATCAACTAGGCATGAGAATAGAATGAAAATATTTCTAGAAATTTTTAGATATGCAAATACTCAAACATTTTTATCTCCATCACCTTACCCTTGGGAAACCACTATGTCCACAATGATAAAATAAAATATGAAAAAGGAAAACTTGTGTGCTGCTGTTTTCTGTAGTCTTGTGCAAGTATTTGACTTTTAAAACTATATGCATGTAAAATGTTGAATTAAAAAAAAATACTTAAATTTGAAAAGAAGATGAACTCTTCTTATGGACTGGTTGAAAACTGTTTAGTGAAAACATTAACTGAAATCACCTCAATTAATTCTAGTTTGGAATGTTTATTTACTTGATAGAGCATTAAAAAAAGAGGCAAAGACTTTTATACAAATTTCCTTTTTATTTTTGTATTGCAAGTGACGAATACTTGTAAACTAGCCATTTGAAATTGACTTTAAAAGGCTCTACATAAATGGTTACACTAAGGAAACACCTTTTGGAATGTGAAATAATTGAGCTCATCATGGGAATAGGTGTTTGTGGCTGGGTTTTTAAAAACCCAGTGGTCAACACATCACAGACAGATTAAAAAGGTATTAAATTTCAAACTTGTGCTGTGGAAACTATTAAATGACTCTGGTCATGACAAAGTCATTAACAATAAAGATTCAAGTAAACAATTCAAATAATATTGTTTCATTAAATGAGCAGGGGGAAAACGTGCATTGCTAAATCAATATATTATTTTACGTGATAACTTTATTTTAAATACATATTACCTAAATTAAATATTCTAAGAAAAAGAAAATTAGCTATCAGTTTCCCAAAAACATCTTTCATTTTCATTGAGGTGGCAAGAATGAAAGCAAGGTGAGCGCATCATTCCTTAAAAGCTGAGGCCATGACTTAATCAAACTTGCATTTTATGACCATCTGACTGAGGAAGTCTCTCTCCTCCCTCTCTATCCTATCACCTTGTTTCTTTCCTTCATAGCACTTATCACTCCCTGATATTTTCTTGTTTATTTCTTGGTTTATATGCTTCAAGTTTATCTCTACCAACTAAATGTCAGCCTAATGAAAGCAGAGCTCCTGCAGTCTTGTTCACATCGGAATGCATCCTCAGTGCTACCCAATGCCTCTCAGATCATTGATATTTATTAAAAATTAAACAGATGAGCAAAAGAATGGGCAGCTGGTAGACATAATAAACAATGCACACTAATGAAATCTTTTTCACAAATGTGGGGTCATCTTCTGATCACGGCGAGGAAAACTGCTTTGTAACAATTCTTGTGAGTGATAGTCTACGATGCTCCCGGTATTGAAACCTTCTTACTCACTGAATAAACTCATAGTGGGGTTGTAGCTATTAGTAGCCTGTGTTCTCTGAGAAAGTTCTCAAGAATTTTTATAACCATCCTACTTACAGTGAAAGCATGGTTCACTCTGCAGCTACTGCATGAGGTCTGGCACAATAGGGAAAAAAATGGAATAATGTTAGGTATTCAAAAGCACATAACTTGTTTACTCATTTACTTCAACAGGGCATTTTGCTTTACCGCTTTGAAGCCAGATCATTTCTAGTTTCACTTTCCTTGAAACTCTTTGATGGCTCCACAGTGACTATGGAAAAGTCCACAATGTTAGCATGGAAAACAAGTCCTTCCACAGTTGGGCTGCTTCCTCTTTCTCACTTTCTCACTACCTGGTTTCTCTCTCATGTATGGGATTTTGGAAGTGTGGACAAGGAGCTGTGGATATATATCAGCATACGGAGATTGGGGAAACCAGCTATAGCAAAGAGCTTCCAGTCCCTGAATAAGCCAAGGGGTTTCTTCCGTCAGCACTTCTGCTCACCCAGCTCCCTCTGCCTGGAAGCACTCCCTTCCTCTCCACTTAGGGGTTCCTATTCTTCGGTTAAGACTCCATGAAACCTTCTCTAGCACCTTCTGGAGGACAAATGACCAGCCTCTCTTCTGGGTGGAGGCCACTACCCTCACTTGCAGATTTCTCATAGGACCTGGCTCAAGGTTACTCCCAACACTGCATCTCCCATCACTTTCTATTTTTCACTCCAGACACTGACCTCTTTGCGGTTCCTCAAATCCCTATTTTCATTTGCCAGGGTGAAAAACATCTTCTCAGACATTTACACAATGTGTTCTCACCTCCATTCAACTCTCTGCTCAAAGGTGACTTCCTAGGAGAGGCTGTCTTTGTCCACTCTGAGAAATTCCTCCCTTTCTCATTTTTCTGAATAGAACTACCCCTTCTTTAGCCTTTACACTAACTTACTTTTTCTTTGTAGTACTGCTAACATTATATATTTAGTAATGTATCTGTCTTCCCTTCTAGAATATAAGCTCTGTGATGGTGGATCTTTGTTTTGTTTACTGCTGTGAATGTGAATGAACGAATGATTGAATGGCACTTGTGGCACTTGATGACTCATGTTGGCTTTGAGATTTTGCTGTCTTTCTCTGCAGGGATTGTATCCTATGCCTCTTAGTCTCCAGTTCCTTCCTGGCACAGGGTAACTTCTTAATATTCCTTCTATGACTGAACGACATCAAGTATAAGTTACCTGTAACAATTGTTCCCAACAGAGACTCTGAATCCATGTATACTGCATAATGTGAAGAACACAACTATATTTCCACAATCCCTTTATCTAAAACTCAGGACCAGATGTGTTTCAAATTCAGAATCATTTATTTATTTATTATTTTCTTTTTTGAGACACAGTCTCTCTCTGTCTCCCAGGCAGGAGTGCATTGGTGCGATCTCGGCTCACTGCAAGCTCTGCCTCCCAGGTTCATGCCATTCTCCTGCCTCAGCCTCCCAAGTAGCTGGGACTACAGGTGCCCGCCACCACTCCCGGCTAATTTTTTGTATTTTCGGTAGAGACGGGGTTTCACCATGTTAGCCAGGATGGTCTCGATCTTCTGACCTTGTGATCCACCCACCTTGGCCTCCCAAAGTGCTGGGATTATAGGCGTTAGCCACCACACCCAGCCAATTCAGAATCATTTATTACTTAACACCCCGTCAGAGTCAGTATCCTGTTATCTAACCCATGAAGAGCCTTGCAACAAAACATGTGAAGAGCCATACTACATGTGAGAAATAATGCTCAAGTCAGAGTTTGCTGTCAAGTGAGTTGTCAAGATAGATTTCCTAAGTATGGGATTTTGGAAGTGTGGACAAGGAGCTGTGGATATGTATTAGCATATGGAGACTGGTGAAACATCTCCATAGTAACATGGGTTTCCCACAATCCAGAAGGTTAAGAATTACTGATTTAATACATTAGTTTAAATAATTTATTTTTTCATTGTAGCTAACATTAATGAAGCATTTACTTTATGTCAACCCCTGTGCTGAGCTCTTTAAATATGTATGTAAAACTATTATTTGTCCCATTTTACAGGGGAGGAAACTATGGTTTAGAAAGAGGCTTAGCATATCTTTGCACTGGTAACTGACTAAGGTGGACCCAGACTGAAGCTGCCTCACGATAAAAAGCCATGCTCTTACTTCATATTGCACAAGGTCAAAATTCTTTAGTCTTTCCAGTTTCTTTGTGATGTTGGGTCTAAGAAAAGTTTCTGTAATTCAAGTGAATGTGAAAATCCTCAGGCTGGCTCTGAGGATGGAGCCAGCCTTTTGTAAAAAACAGGCTGGCTATATGTAGTCAACATTTAACTGATATTTGTATAATGGAATAATATATTTTCTCAGCTACACCAATGTTTTAAATGTTTGTCATCAGAGATCAAGTGATTTCAGATAATTAAAAAAATATACAGTCACACTAACTTGCCCTGATTTCCTTTGTAGAACCATGATCTGTAGAACCAAGGTCTGCTGTTACCTGATAGATGAGAATAGGAATAGTAGAAGAGGCCATCAAAAGGCACTAGTTATAAATAATATGTAGATTTTTAACTTACCCTTTTCAAGAACACTTTAGCTGCCTGAATTTTTTAAAAGCCAGACAGAAGTTAATAAAATATATTTGTGATGACCAAATTTTGAAACTCCTTTGGAATTAACAAATATAGCAGTGATAGTTGGCATTAAGGAGTCACTTGTATAGAAACAATAAAGCTGTATTTTAAAAATCTATGCATAGGGCTACAGCTTCACCTGAAGACACAGTGTTTTGGAACATACCACACTCATGGGAAAGCCTCCGATTTTGAAATGTAGAGTAGCAAAAACACAACACACAGTCATTTCATGGTACAAAGCCGATACTATAAACATGAGAATTAAGAAATGAAAATAACATATACACTAAAAACATCACAACAGAAACAGGCTTTATTTCAACCAGACAAATGAGTTCTTCAATTAACATCAACTTCTTCAAGACTTGAAGATATGGAAATTAAAGACGGTGCTCAGAAGGCAGAGAAAGGAAGATTCACCATGGAGTAATTGTTCTGTCCTTCAAAAATCCCTTTCAACAATAAGCTCAATACACAAGATCATGGGATCTCACGCATTCCGATATTTGTACGTGACCCTCATTTGAAAGTTACCCATCAATCTTAATGAAATCTTTCAAAAAGAAAAAATATATAGATCAGTATAAATTATTTTTAATTTTAGAAACTGAGATTGAAGTACAGTTTTTAGTTTAAAATATTAAAAATGAAAAAAACTTTAACATTATTAAAGATGTATTGTTACAAATTTCCTAGATATATACATGTACAAAACAAACAGATATTACTATCTGACACCTCAATCCATGACTTACCCTAAATCTCCTGATATGAACAATTAATCAACTGGGAGGCTTTTCCCAATAAGTTCCAAACTTCTTGCACAAAGATTTGCTGCCATTCATATTCTGTGCATGGATGAGGACATTTCATCATAGACTATTTCAACTTAATATCACCTAGCATAAAATAAATCCAATGAAACACTACATTTATAAGGGATAAGACAAACTTGCTAGACTCATTAAATTCATTAACATTCAGTCTTCTCTTCACCGGCATTTTCAAGAGCTTTAGATCTTGTCCTTAACTTTGTATTGAGCTGGTCAGCACCTTCATTGATATGAACAATTATGTCAAAGAAAGTTTACAGGTAGGGGAGGGAGATCATCCGAGGACAGAAACAGAGGGAAGGACTCTCTTTTTTCATAAGACAACTAAAACAGAAAAACAAGACAAAAAAGGGTAAACAAACAAATAACAAAAGTGTTCACAGTAAAACATGCCAGATTTGTAGTTTCATTTGAAACCAACAGCAAATCATGAAACGTCATGAAAAATATGAGTCAAGGTAAAATCTCCTAGAGTAATTACTAAATGAAGTTAAAATCACCACACTGATCAGTAAACCCCAGAAGAAAAATGAACAGCGCTTACGTATCAGGTCCTTCTTAAACATCAAACAACTTTTCAAAGTTAATGCATACAATTGGTAGGTTTGGCCACGCTGCACCATTTTTTTAAAAAAATACAGTATACAGAAAAAAACCTTTTATATTCCCTCGTTTTGAATCATTAGCTCAAAACCTAAGAGTAAAAGATCATCTGGAAGGATTTTAAATTATTTACAAATCCAGCAGGTTCATCTGCCATAATGGCTTGGTTTCCGTCCCAAAGCGACTTTCACCTTCTCCAGCAGCAATTTTTTAGTTCTCTGTCCTTTGGGGAGGCTGTTCCCTCCACTGCTCATCTCTACTTGTCATCGGTCATTTTGAACAGTTCCAACAGGGCCCCAACGGCTCCAAAATAACCCTATGAAAACAATACAAAACGATGATCTCTGAACCTTAGCCAAATACCTATTGTTTTTAATAATTCTAGGAATGCCATTAATGTAGATAAAAGAGAAATTTAAAACCTAAATTGTGCATCACAAAACATGGCAGAATAATAACTATAATTTATTGGACACCTACTTATATATATTAAATAAATTCACATATGTAAGTGCTTAGAACTATGTCTGGCACATGTGTGCTAAGTGTGTGCCGGGGGTTGTTAGTATTATAACTATTTCATCTTTATCTTCATCATGGCAAAACTCTGATTATTATTTCACATATGAGAAATGGAAGGTAATAAAGTAAATTACGCTTGCAGGGTCACAGGTCTTGTACCAGGGCTCAACACCAAATCTGTCTGACTTCAAAGTTATATTTCATGGGAGAAAACCCTAAACTTCCCTCAGTAGCTCTTGCATAGGCACTTAAATTAGTCCAAGCCTCACTTTGCCCATCTGTAAAATAAAAGACCATATGTCTATGAAAATGAAAGGAACTAAAAAAGATAAATTTGTAGAGAACTGTGTGTTAGTTTGTTCAGGCTGCTATATATAACAAAGTACCCTAGACTGGGTGGCTTATAAACAATAGAAATTTGTTTCTCACAGTTCTAGAGGCCGGGAAGTCTAAAATCAAGGTGTCTGGTGAGGACCCATTCCTCATAGATAGCTATCTTCCCATTATAATCTCACATGGCTGGATTATGTGGTGGAAGGGGCAAGGGAGCTCTCTTAGACCTTTTTTATAAGGATGCTAATTCCATTCATGAAGGCTCAGCCCTCATGACCTAACACCTCCCGAAGGCCATCTCCCAATACCATCACCTTGTAGATTACGATTTCAACATACACATTCGAAGTTGGTCGGGGCACAAATAATCAGTCCACAACAATCTGTTTCCAAAAGGCAGGAGGCTCCATTCTTCTGGCACTTGCTGAACTTAATAGTTATAACTGCAGCAGTAGATGTGAGTGTGGCAGGACGTGGATGGATCTTTGCTGCTGCTGTTGTCAGCTCACATTTATTGAGGCCCCACTAATGCTACAAGTGGTTCTAAGCACTTTACATGGATTTACTCATTTACCTATCACAATAACTCTATGAGACAAATATGATAATTGCCCCATTTTAAAAATGCTAAAACAGAAATGGAGAGCTAGAGTCATTGTCTAAGATCTCAAAGTCAGTAAAAGGCAGTGTTCTTAACTATCTGGCTAGATAACATCTCCTAAGAGATGTTCTGTAACATTAGTTGAATGAATAAGAAATTAAGTGATGACTCCTAAGGCCAGGGCAGGTGACCAGAAAGCCACCATACCAGTGCTTCTCAAAAGTTGTCTCTCCATAGTATTCTCTAGTAAGGCCAGCGTAAGCCACAGTGAATTTAAGAATGTAGAGAATTTTCTGAGGACCACATTATGAGGGTTACAAGAATATTCCATTTTCACTGGCCATAAAGACTGAGTTATGATATAGGGTAACAAACCAAAGCCAGAGTCCACAGAGGCTTAGGATTGTACAGGGTGATATAGGTGACTACATTTTTACCTATAGAAGTGGCTTTCCCCAAAACGTTGGATTTTACTTCCTATCTTACCACCACCTAACTTCCCACATGATGTTATAGAAGACTTTTTATCCCTGACAGTTTCCAGGCTTTGTTGTCTGCATTAGGCCAAGAAGATCTGGACTTATGGTTGCCAGATAAGACACAGATAAATGGCAGATAAAATAACTGGGCACCCTGTATTTTTTATTGCCAAAAATGGCAACACTATCTGGACTAGAACGGGAGTTTTCTTTTTCCTTTTTAATTATTTTTTTAAAGGCTGAGGTGGTTTTTTCTTTTTCAAACAAAACTTTCATGGAAACTCCATAAATAATCAGATATTCTGGCTCTGGGGGCTAGGGAGTAGAGGTTCTGGGACCTCATTTCCCCTCACTCAATGCCAAAAGCCTGCTTTAAAAACAAGAGCCTTCTTTAGTATGAATTTCTATCATTGGGCCTTAACTATTTAGTATTTAAGTACCTGTTTCACATGCTTTAATAAAACAAAATACAGGCATAGAGAGTTCTAAATAACTCTAAATGCACTGGTAACTTCTTACATAAATAGCTCAGTTTGAAGATGAGAAAAAAAAATGGCACAGTAGTTATTCATTACAATTGAAACCGACAATACTAGCTCTCTCAATGTTTTTCTGCTGCAGTATACACAAGAAATTAGATACCTCCGGTGATAGCTCATTACAGCACTGCAGCACTGATTTTAAAGGAGGGGACAGAGGAGGTGGAAGAGAGAAGGGCTTTTTTTTGTTTGCTTATATTATGGTAGAAACTCCAAGTAAGGGGGCCAGGATGGCTCACAACTGTAATCCCAGCACTGTGGGAGGCCGAGGCGGGCAGATTACCTGAGGTCGGGAGTTCATGACCATCCTGGCCAACATGGTGAAACCCTCTACTAAAAATATGAAAATTAGTCTGGCGTGGTGGTGCACGTCTGTAATCCCAGCTACTTGGGAGGCTGAGGCACGAGAATTGCTTGAACCTGGGAGGCGGAGGTAGCAGTGAGCTGAGACTACGCCACTGCACTCCAGCCTGGGTGACAGAGGGAGACTCTGTCTCAAAAAAAAAGAAATTCCAAGTAAGGGACTCTGAATTTACTGACACTCTCCATTTCGTTTGTAAACAGGTTCACTAATGGTCACGTACACCGACCTCTTAAGGCCAACAGGCTACTCTTAGTCGCCCAGGCACTTCTGTTCTTACCAGCTGAGTTGCTTACTTGCCAAGAGTCAGCTGTGTTTATTCTTAAATTTGTTTATGACAGGTTGATTGTAATGTAATAATCTAGTTTAACTATATACCACCTAAGTCAATAAAAAGAGCACAAATTGATGGTCAGTTCTATGAAAATTCAGTTAAATTCTTGAGAAATATTGAGAAAGGTAGTCAGAAATAACTGCTGTCTACTTAGGTGGATGCCACAATGTGAAAGATAGAGAAAAAAACCTATACGAATTCTGCAACCAACTTGCTTCATAAGTATCTTTAACTTCTTAATCCACTTTAAGGAAACAAATTGGAAACCAAAGGAGGTGCATAATATTGTAGATTATGAAAGAAATATAACCACAGGACTCCAATCGGCAGAAACCATGCTCAAAAATAGGTGTTGGTCTCACATCAAAAGATTGGTAAGTGCACATTTACACATTTTAAGGTTTAATAAAATGTTTGAAGAAAGATTTTTTGAATGATTACTCATTTTATCTGACTTTAAAACTTTTTAAAAATGTTATTATAAATTGACAACTTATAATCATATATTTATGGGGTACAAAGTGAGGTTATGATTTATGAATATAATGTGAAATAACTAAAGCAAGCTAATTAACATGTATATAACTTCAAATACTTAGATTTTTTTGGTGAGAATATTTGAAATTTACAAGTTTGAAATGTATGTTCCCATTTCCCCTACCCTCCAGCCTCTGTAACCACCATTCTACTCTCTGCTTCTATGAGTTTGATTGTTTTAGATTCCACAAATGAGTGAGAATGCATATGTCTTCCTGTGCCTGGCTTATTTCACTTAGCATTATGTTTTCCAATTCCATCCATGTTGTTGCAAACTACATAATTTCTTTTTAAGTGCTGAATAGTATTCCATTGTGTATACGTACCACATTAAAAAAACCCATTCATCTGCTGATAGACACTTAGGATAATTCCGTAACCTGGTTACCGTGAGTAGTGCTGCAATAAACATGGGAGTGCAGACATCTCTTCGACATACTGATTTTAAATCTTTTGGGTAAATACTCAGAGGTGGAACTGCTCGATCATATGGTAATTTTATTTTTAGTTTTTTTGAAACTTCCATGCAGTTTTCTATAATGACTGTCCTAATTTACATTTCCAGTAACTTTTAAAAAAAATTAAATTAACCAACTACCAGTCCTGGTTGTTGGATAAGAACGCTTCCATTTAATATATACTTTTTTATTATCCTTTGTGTAAATGCAAAGTGTAAATGGCAACTTTTCTACTTGACCAATTTAAAAAACTAAGAGACCTGCTGATAGGTTAGCCAAACCAAAATATACTCCACATATGACAGTAAGTCTATGCAAGCTCAACCTACCTCATGTTCCAAAAATAGAGCTTTTAGTTGTCCTTTGGACCAAAAATCCATGGCATATGCTAGCAGCTTCATGGAGACCATATTGATTCTGAGAAAATTTCCAACAAACACAACTCTGTCTATATTCTGGAAAAAATGTTAAAGAAAACAATTGAATCATGACATAAAAATAGCATTTGGCAAAGACCCAATGTTATGTATGTCTCTGTACAGAACCTTGAAGAGTACATTTTCCTTGTTTTTTTTTTGGTGGAATTATTTCTACGTTGCCAAAATGAAGTTAAACCAACCTTATAGTACATTCCACAAGAACAAGAGGCTGAGATTTTTGCTGGGCAAGGCAGAAACTGATATTGGACTTATTTGCAGGTGCTATGTCAGACTGCCTTAGGTCTGACATGAAATTAAGCTCCCAAAACACACCCATATGTACAATTTTAACTGGAGTTCAAGTTCAGCTAAATTTTCATGTGTAATACCTCAATCCCCCAACTTGTAGGTATAAAATACTCTTATAACCAACTCACAGATAAAATGGCTATGGTATGGTTTATTCGTGTAATGAATAATGCTCAATTTGCTCTGTGCTGGACACTGGAAATACAAAGAAGAAAGAATACTCAATCTCTGCCCTCAGGATATATGGTGGAATATCCTGTTTGGTCAACAGAGGAGTTAAAATATGGTCACAAAAAATACTCTATTTTTGTCATCATGGCTCTGCATTCTGAACATACACTTATAAACATTCCTCTCCTATCCTGTTCATGCAGACATTCTTCAAATCCCATAAGTTTCCAGCTCCAGTGCACTCGTTATACTTCCCACTCCCCCAGATATTTCTTAAGTTCAAACCAGAGCTCAGCCTGTCTACCATGCAGAGGCTGCTCACCACTCACTCACTCACTCACTCAGAGTCAGTTGCTATGGTCACTCACTCATATCAAAGGCAAGAGAGTCTTTGAAGCTGGTATTATTTTCTGCTTAGTTTATCGAGAGTAATCACGGTCTGGGAACATTACCTTTTAACTGCCTCAAGTTTTAACAATGAATGTTCATGAACCCATTAGCCACTGAACATTTTCCGTGGGTGGAGGAGTGGAGGTAGTTTTAATAAATTTTCATTATGAAAAAAAAAACTAGCCACCCAAACTAAGAGGTGGCAAGGAACACTCTAAGAAACTCAGGCTAAAAAGAAATTTAATTAAATTGAGGAGCTTTGCCCTTTCTCCCAAAACAAGGGAGTCCAAGGGAGGATTTGCTGAAAGCCCATTCTTGCATTACCCTAATAGAAAGTCAGAAGGAGTAGAAGTGGCATTAAAACTAGAAGAGCATTTCATGTTTCAAATAAATTCCAGGTGGGTCAAAGATGTTAAAAAAAAAAGGGGGGGGGGAGGAAAAGAAATAAAGAAAAGAAAAAGAGATTAGGGAAAAATATGGAAGAATTGGAAAAAAATGTTGAAGTAGAAAATGCATAATAAAGGAAATCATTTCAAAATAATTGCTATATTTACTTTAAAAAGTTAAATTTATTTGGGGAAAAACATCACCACAAACAAATCCAAATGGGAAGCAATAAATGGAAAATATTATCATACATTTCACATCAAATGGATTTGTTACTTAATTAAGAGTTCCATAAATCAATAAGAAAAAAAGGCCAACAACCCAATAGAGTAATGAGTAAATAATATTAATAGTTAATCCCAAAATAAGGTATAATTTTTAACCTATTACATTGAAAAAAATAAAAAAGTTTGATAACTCTCTGTGGAGAAACTTGTACCCTTATAACCCTGCTTGGTGGGAATATAAATTTGAACTACCTTTATGGAGGGAACTTTATATCTGTTAATACTACAATCAACATATCCTATGACTCAGCAAGTTCCCTTCTAGGAATTTATCCTATTTATATACTCACATATAGGCAAAATGATATGTGTGTATACATATATGTGTGTAAACCATATATAAATACACCATGAATATTTAAACAATAGTAAAAGACTGGAAAAACCTAAATATCATTAGGAAATTGAACAAATCAATAATAGCATATCTATATGTTAAAATGCCATAGGGCCGTTAAAAATGAAGCAATTTAACATATACTGATATGATCAATTTCAAGACGCATTACTACATCAAAAAGCAACAGGCAGTATTTTTAGAGGTGCTTATTAAAACATATAGGGTAGATTGACATAATATCTTGGATTTGTTTTCTAGTATTTTAGCAAAAAAGAGGGAAGGAGGAGGAGAGAGGACCGGAGGGAGGAGGAAGATGAAAATACAGAGAGAGAAAGCATGTGTTGTGAAGCCTTAATGATTGCAGAATCTGCACTGATGGATATATGGAGGTTCTTTATACTGTTCTCTCTCCTTTACATATGTTTATGCATCTTCTTAATAAAAAGCTGATAAAGCAAAATGTAGAATAGTATATGCAGGGTGAATTGTATAGCATATAATTATATTTCAATAAAACTATTATTTTGTAAAAAGAATGTTACAACAGAATTTGTTACCTTTAGAAAGATAAATGTATCCTACATTACATACAATATAAACTAAAGATATATTGTAATACATACAATAAAAACAAACAAAAAAACCCTAAAAACAATGGCAGCTTCAACTGAGGTTAACACTGACAGACAGAAGTGGAAATGGTGACTCACTTCCTTGTGTATCCTTCTAATGTCTTAGTAGTCTGTATTATGTGTTTGTATTATCTATTCAAAAATTTGAATCAGAAAATTTAAAATTGATGGGGAAGCATTTCACAGAATCTCAAGAATCACGGCAAAAATGTTTTAGATTTGATAAATGTGGTGTCCCTCAATGAAATGGCTGAAATCAAAGGGTCTCAAATCAGTGACTCCAGAGAGCAAAGCAAGGACTGAGGGACTTGGTGGCTGCTCTCATGGGGAAACGCAACAATGCCAGTCACTGGCGCGGCCACTGGGAGTCTGAACTGACTGGACACCCTCTGGGGGAGCCTTGGCCCCAAGGCAACTGGTGATTCCCTTCACTCATTCAGCCCCACAGAAACATATAAAATAGTTGCTCAAACCCGTGTTTGACGTGAAAATGTAACATGGCTACATTTTCAAATTGGCACTCTTGCTATACTCCACCAATCGATAATATTGAAATTGAAATCAAAAGTGAATAGTAAAGTCAGTCGCTCTCTCCCAAAGGGATTCTGATACCTGTGAAAAGACCTGCTGACCTGCTGGCTCACTCCAGCCAAAAGCACAAGAAGCCAGCTCTGTGGAAAGTAGGGGAAAGGGCATCTATTGCTCTGTGGGGCAAGGGGTGTTACCAGCTGACTTTTGAGAGCCCATGAGTACAGCCAGCTACACACATATTGGTCTTGGGGCTTGTTTCATTACTTGGAAAAATTCCCTTTAAAGGTTAATGTCAAGAAATAAACTCTGTTACATTGAGTCCCAAGACTCAAGTGGACTTTGAAAAAACATCTCTGGAATGCTCTTTTCTCTCAGTATCAGCCTCCCATTTAAACTCCATCTGAACTGAGGGCTTCCGAAAAGGTATGTCCCTGATCTGCAGGCCAGTAACATACTCTGTTCAGTGTTATGCAAGGAGAGTGTGTTTTTTGTCAACCCAGAACTCAAACGCAGGGCTAACACCCATGTATCATAAAGACTGCCTCATACACTAACATTCAACTATTCAACTGGGAGGGGGCTCAAGGGGCTTTCTGAGTACCTATAATATTCTATTTCTTGATCTGAGTGATGGCTATATAGGGGTGCTTGTGTGGTGTAAATTCAACTGTAAGCTTATAATTTGAGCTTTCTTCTGTGTGTATATCACCTCTCTATTAAAAGCTATATTTATCAAAACTCCATTACAGAGCTACTATGGTTCTTTAATACTCTCCTATGACCTGTTCCATGCCCCAATTCTTCTTTCTTGTCTTTCTAATACACCTCAGTGTGAAGAGTTCTACTTTACACACCTTGTATTTCAGAAAAGGTTCAATTTTTTCCAAGCGAATCTTGCAGTGCTTCAAAACATGTTAATAAAACTTTGTCTGTCACCAGCTCCACCCCTTTTTGTACCTGGGGCTCTGGCTGGCCTTGGCTGTAGCAAGCTCTCTGTGCTTTGATAGCCCTGTACAATGCTGCTTGAACTCCATGCCACAAGGCAACACTGTAAAGAAGCTGAAAGCAGAGAGAATATCGAATATTGCAAGTCGAGCATTTTACCTGCAGTTATGTGCAAGGATGCTCAGACCTTTTCCTCACATTTCAGTGGACACATGGCAATAATGACGGTTAGAGAGACTATGACATGGGTTGTAATTGTATCATGTTTCCACATTATCATTCATTATCATCCAGTGCCTTCTTAAAAATAAAGCATATATTCTTCCCCCTCCCCCAACACACACCCCTCCTGTTCTGTAAAGTGTGACTATAGTAAAGGGAAGCTTTCCTAAGGATATGCAGCTGTGTAAGAGTCAGCAGGTATTGCACTGCCCAGATGATGTGTATGAATGACAAACAGCTTTCACCAGGTTGAGTAAGGCCTTACCTCATTCAACGCACACATCCGAGCAATGGAGCCAATGTTGTTGGTGATGGTGACCAATGTGGCCCGGGCGAGGTCTTCCTTGCTGATGGAATCTCGCTTTTCTTTACTCATCATGTTGCCAAAGCTATGTTGGAAATATTAGCGAAAGTGTTCAAAATCGTCCTCAGGCAGGGCCCATCTTCCACCAAAGTACTGTGGAAGGCTCTATGAGTAACTGTTCAAACTCAAGTGATCCAATTTTGCTACTATGGTTTATAAGCAGACAAGATTATAGTATGCATGGCTGACTGCCCTTTTCTTAATAGGGACAAAGTAGCATGTCCATTGATGGGGGAAAAAACTTTAATGCCTCTAGATATCTGGACAAGAATGAAACAGGTGAAACTATTGCAGTTTTCTAGAACCTTCTTTCAAAGTTGCCTTATTTTAAGAACAAGCATCAAGAGCTAAATATCTCAGTGCTTCATCAAGGGCAGGAGATCAAGTCTGAGCTCTGATACAACAGGTATCTGCACCAGGCTGGTGGATTGACATTTTAAAACATAACTTAGTGAATGGCCAGGGTGGAGAGGCTGCCTTGTGTTTAATCACTACTGCTCCTAGCTACTTAATCTCTACCTTGATGCTACAGCAGATCCTTGAAGGCCAAATCGTTCATAGTCTCCTCCGTAAATGTCCTTCACCAGCTTATCAACATTGGTGCTGTCGCCTTTAGCTGCCATTTCCAGAGCTTCTTCAAAGGTCTCACAACCAGTCAGCAAGCAACATAGGCCTAGGAATGTTCCACCTCCAAGACTGAAGGAACAATAAGGTTTATTTTTAAATTTTACTTTAAGATATGCCCATCCAAGTCCCCAACTACGTCAAGACTATTAATATGGGTGAATAAAAGCAGATGAACAAAGGGGCACTTGAATTAAAGTGCTAGGGTGCAACAGAGCTTTAGGGTAGACTGGATATGAAAAGAGGGCAGAGACTAAAAATAAACATCAAGGAAAATTTGCCCCTAAATTTGAGAACAAAACCAAAGAAAGACTCTCACTGATTTCTGTTGTGAGACCTTCACCTAACCACTAACCTGAGTGCTTTGTTCAGCCTTCCCACCTACGAAATGGGGCCAAATCATGATCTCTTCTATTTGGGTGGTCTGAAAGCAGCAAACAACCAAGAAATAACTCCTATTAAAAAACCATATGCAGCTGAATATAAATACCTAGAAAAAGAATTTGTGTGTACATAAAGCATAGTTCACAGCTATGAAGCCAAACCCTCTGATGACAAAACTGACACAGGATTGTGCCAGGACTGGCCAGTTTTAAAAGCTGTCTTTGACCTGACCTTGCTTCTCTAGCAGAGATAATCTCATTTAGCCTCCTTGAATATTTCTAGAAGGGAACCATTGATCTGACACTGAATTTTTTTCTAGTAGACTCTCCAGAAGGTTTTTTAATATATTACTTACCACTCAATAGTAAAAAACAGTAACAAAGGTCATAAAGTGGTTCCAATGGTTGAACTACATTTAAAAACCTTTGACTTGTTTAGGGGGAAATTTCCTCTAAAATAGCCTAGACAAAATTAGAAAGTAATTACAGTAGCCAAGAATGAACTCAATTGTGTATTAATATCAAAGTTACCTAATGGAAAGAAAAGCAGATTCAGAGTAAAGTATTGCCAGTGAACTCCCAGCAGGAAAAGAAGCATTGATTCTTGAAGCTAATGGACATAGGTTTTCCTATTTCTTTACCATGTAGAAGAGTAAATGAAGAAGAGCTGCTCACATCCATCTGTTCTAAAGCCCCAAGAAGCTACTAGCTTTGGAAATTCAATTTGTGTTTGAGCACTGGCTTTTACTTCTAAGAATAAAATCAATTTGGGATTAAGGTTATGTTTAAGGTCAATAACTGTTAACAAGAAGGTACAAAACTGTAGACAGGTACATAGTTCTTGAAGATGCATCTAAAACGAAACTGACTGGGTGTGGTGGCTTATGCCTGTAATCCCAGCACTTTGGGAGGCTGAGACGGGTGAATTACTTGAGGTCAGGAGTTTGAGACCAGCCTGGCCAACACGGTGAAACTCCGTTTCTATGAAAAATGCAAACATTAGCCAGGTGTGGTGGTTCACACCTATAATCCAAGCTACTTGGGAAACTGAGGAAGGAGAATCGCTTGAACCCAGGAGGTGGAGGTTGCAGTGAACCGGGATTGCACCATTGCACTCCAGCCTGGGCGACAGACAGAGCGAGACTCCATCTCAAAAAATAATAAAATAAAATAAAATAGCGAAACTATGTGTAATATTCTTAAATTGTCATTTGTATAAAATTATATACATGATTGAAGCCAGGCGTGGTGGCTCATGCCTATAATCCCAGCACTTTTGGAGGCCAAGGCAGGTGAATCACCTGAGGTCAGGAGTTTGAGATCAGCCTGGCCAACACGGTGAAACCCTGTCTCTACTAAAAATACAAAAATACAAAAATTAGCCAGGTGTGGTGGCATGCGCCTGTAATCCCAGCTACTCAGGAGGCTGAGGTGGGGGGATTACTTGTACCCTGGTGGAGATTGTAGTGAGCCAAGATTGCACCACTGCACTCCAGCCTGGGTGACAGAGCTGGACTTCGTCTGAAGAAAAAAAAAAAAAAAAAAAAAAAAAAATATATATATATATATATATATATATATATATATAACTTAATTTACTCATATATATATACACACACACACACACACACATACACATACACATATATATATATATGATTGAAATTATGGGTTTTCATGGAAAATTATGTAGCTAGGCACCACCAGTAGCAGCCAGCCAAGCTGTAGATGCAGTTCCATGAGTAAAAGAAGAGGTCCATGTACATTATTACCTTCACAACTTAGTCACAGTAGAAACTTTGGATTTCCTCTAAGAAAGTTTATCTTTATTTACATTTAATGCAGTATGTCATTCTACATTGCTGGTTTCAGCCTACCTACAAAGCTAGTGTGGGAACATGTTCTGGTTTGTGTGCCATTTGGATTTGGTTTGCTTTCTCCGTGTGTATTTTTAGAAAGACGTCTTTGCTCCCATTTCTAGCTTCTAAATATCTTTCACCCCCACGAATAACCTTTCTTTGGACATTAAGGATTTGTATTAATCGAGGCATTCAACAACCCACTCAAAGGTAGGCAACTGAAGACACTGGCTGACTTAGAAAGAAGGTAACTCATTGGCTGATGTGTTGGTATAAATGAAAAAGGGCAAGTGCCTTGTATGACTGGAAGATGACAGACGATTCCACATAAAGAATTGGAACAAATGAGGTAAAGCGAGCATGCATTTGACAGCGAGTGCACTGCAGATAGGAGGAAAGAATGCACAGCTGCAGAGGAGCCAAATGTCTCCCAGCACTTTATTAATGTCCTCAACCTGCTAACCATTATTTAATCAAGTGATTTCCCTGCTCACAGTCAGATACATCTGTTTGTTTCAGTAGGCATACAGTAAAAACCCTCAGTGTATAAGAGACAAAAAAAAATGCAAGAAAAAGCTGTAGAATATTATCACCATTTAAAAATAAAACAAAACAACATCATAGTGGGGGATTTTAGGAAACAGCAGAAGAAACCTTCAGTTAAGTGCTCATGCCCTTAAAACAGATTCCAAAATAATGAGATGAGATGTACTGCTACTTTCACCAAAGTTTCAAAATCATGTGCATTCCTCTTTTAACAAACTACACATTCTAATGTCAGCTATAAAGTACTATTTTTTCCATTGACTTCTATAATTGGAGTTGTTTCACTAGGAAAAAAATGTTGCTACCCAATCTGGGATGCAACAAAATTATATGTAACACTGAAATAAATCATTTGAAATCATGTTTAAAAGGAAACATCCTGTGTAGCTTCTTGAAAATAAACAACTTTAAAGTTTAATGGGAAAATCAGGTATAATACAATAAGAAAAAACCTGGAGTGACAGCTATCAGTTCACAATAGGAGTAGCAAAACTTAAAGCTAAGCCATTTGCTAAAACAGTGGTTCCTAAAATGTGTTTTACACACTCACGCTAACTGTAGATACTAACTTCACTGCCAACTGTAATCGTTTATGTCAGAGGTTTCCTAACTTGAATTAAAAGAAACCTTTGGCAAAACAACTCTGGATCAGGATCACAGCCCCACAGACTTGATATTTCATTCCCCTCCCCTCTCGTGGTAGCCCTGAAAGGGTTCTCTATTAACCTGCAGGCTTCGGTAGCACCTTTCCAAAGCTACTGATTGAAGAGAGAGTTTATAGGGAAGCTGGAACATCCAGACAGAACTTGTTGATGACTGGAGGATACTGGACATTAAAGGGCATTTACCAATATTTATAGACATTATTACACATATAACAGAAGCCAAACACGACAGTTTGCTTCTTCGCAGCTATTCAAGATGACCCAGATCCATGGAGCCTCCAAGTTTAAGAAAGTGTCCCTGGGATGTAATTCATTAAATTGTTAAGTGTTGATAAAACTGTAAATATCTCTAATTGTGAACAACGCATAGCTTGCTCTTACCTTGGGACTAGCTTTACCAATTCAATTACTCCTTCTGGGAGGATGTCTGTAGTTTCTTAAAAATTATATGTTTATCAAATCACTCCCTAACGTAAAACCAGCTCGGCTGAAATATTCATGTCTCTGATACTCCTGATAGTCCTCATGAGGTCACGGAGTCAGTTTTGTTTCTTGTGTGAGCAAGCAAGCTTCTATATTCTCAATAAGAAAATGTATACTTGGTAGCAATTAACTTACAAAACAAAGCCTATACTCTGGACACAAGTAGGCTTCAGTTAGAATGTGTATATGTGTGTGTGTGTGTGTGTGTGTGTGTGTGTGTGTGTGTGTGTGTGTGTGTGTGTACATGCATGCCAGGGTTTCTCAACGGCAGCATTACTGATATTTGGGGCTCGATAATTTTTTGTTGCCTTATGTACTACAGGATTTTAGCAGCACCCCTGACCTCTACCCAGTAGATGCCAGTTGTAACAACCAAAGAAAAAAAATGTCAAACATATCCTGGGGGACACTGTTAAATCTTCGCCTCTTCAGTGGGGAGCCACTCGTCTATCACAAGTCATGGAAATGTACTGCAAAAGCAATGTTCTCCTCCTAATGGGTGAGTAGTCCTGCAGAATTTCAGTACTGGAGAAGTCTGTAGAAGTAATCTAAGAAACAACCCCCTTCATGGCAGAAATGATGATACTGAGACCCAGAGAAGTGACATATCTGCAGCTATCAAAAACCCAGGTTTCAACACCAAATCCCAAAGTACATTCTGCATGGCACTAATCTCCTAAGATGCTCCTCTAAAAATGGGTTCTACGGTTCCACATGCTGGAGAAATGCTTCATACCAAATTCTCCTCCTAGAATTAAGGAAAACCTATTTAGTTTTGTTTACACTGTGATGTTTTAGAGAGATCTGACCCCAGATGTTTTTCCCATGTTGAATCCCCATTAACAGGAAGCTGAGCCCCTTGGCTCTTACATGGGCCTTGGGGTGTGTGCACTAAAAAACAAGTCCCTCTGCCTCACTGTGGCCATGGTGCTGTTTCCCTGTCTACTCCACTCCAAAATTCCCTACGAGGTGTGCTGACTATTCCCGTTTTCAGGTGGAGCATTTGGCTGAGGGTAAAAAGACATTCTTTGTAGACCAAATTTGGTTTGTTGTTTGGATTGGTATATTATTTCAAGCAAGTCATTCTGAGCTAGGCATCAATGAGGTCCAAAAGAAGGTTTCTTCTGAAGTCATCTCTGACCATCCCAAGTATTCTTCCATCTGAATTCTACTGACCCTGCCAATCATCTGACACTTAATGTATACCCCCTTGTTGGCAAATTTCTGGTGTGTGCAATCCTTCTTCCCTCAATCTGACCAAAATTTCTATCAAGGCAAGGACTGTGTTTTATTAACATTTATATAAATCACCCACATACCACTTTAACACACCATTTGAGATATTCTTTTTGGTTGGCCAAGGAGGTCAAGATATTTCTTTTAAAGATGTATTCAATATGCATAAACTTTTACTATAAACTGATCATCAAGAAAGAGGTCTGGGTTCAAGCACAAGTGGAAACATGTTTACCTGGTCCCTGTAACTCTTTTATAGTTGTCCTTGGAGTACACAGCTAGAATGCTGACACCTGAGCCCATGTTAACCAGCAACATAGGGTATGGGTTATCAAGGCAGTACGGCTTTTTTTGACACAATTCAGGATTTGTGGGATTTTCAAAATAGTAACATTCTGGCTTGCCGTTGAAGCCAACAGAGTCGACATAAAGCAGGCCCTGAATCAGACAGTCCAGTTCATCCAGTTTATGCAGCTGCAGGTCAGCAATCTAAAACAAAACAAACAACAAAATAAAACCTTTTGAGATAGGCAACCACTTAAGGGGAAGCCCCAGAGGTTTTAGTTCTAGTTAAGTTGGGGTCATTCATATTAAAATCTTGGAGACACCCTTAAAACAAGTTGTAAAATCTTGCAGATAATCAGCCACTGCACAGGAAAAGTAGCTTTGGCTAGATGTCATACCTGCCCACAGTGCATGCTAAAGGACAAGAGCTTGCCTGGTTGCTTGAAATGCACCCATCAGCATGTGTCGTGGGTTGAATGGTGGTCCCTGAAAGATGGCACTACGTCCTAATTCTCAGCACCTGTGAATGTGACTTTATTTGGAAAAAGGGTCTTTGCAGATCTAACTGAGTATCTTGAGAAGAAGTGACCATCCTGGATTATTGGGGTAGGCCCTGAGTCCAATGGCAAGCATACAGACACACAGGAGAGATTTAAAGGATGCAGAAGAGAAGGCCATATGAAGACAAAGGCAGAGACTGGAGTGCTGCTCAACGGGCCAAGGAATGCTGACAGTCACCAGAAGCTGGAAGAGCCAAAGAATGGCATCTCCAAGAGCCACTGAAGGAAGTACGGTCCCGCCAATGCTTTGAATTTGAACTTCTGGCATTAAGAACTGTGAGCAAATAAATTTCTGTTGTTTGAATCATTAAGTTTATTTGTTACAGCAGCCACAGGAATCTAATAGGGGATGCTGCCAATAAAGAGGTGCTTGCACAGGGTGAGCAGACTGAGAATACTCAGAAAGCAACAAAAATGCTATACTTCCTTGGTAGAGCATGAAGTCCCGAGGGACTGGGAACTGGGGTGAATCACCTTTGAGCCCACAAAGCCCAACTCCCCTTTTTCCAGGCTTCGGCTTTGGAGTTAGATCTGGCTTTGAATTCTAGCTCTAAAATTTACTTAACTGAAAGATTTCTCAAACCTCAGTGCCCTCATGTGTAAAATGGGGAAGATAATCATAACACTCATTGCAGAGTGCTGCTGTGAAGATTACCTAAAAATATAGGTAAAGTGCTTACATAGGCCTTGGCAAATACAAAGGGTTAAAAAAAAAAGTTGGCTCTTTCATTAATGTCTGGGGTGGTCCCCGAGTATCCTATTATGTTCCTGTGAGACAAAAATGGACAGGGGCAAAAAGGTAAAGGGGAATGACCTGGCTGAGGGCTAGGCTTAGGGTCTGGTAGCCATTTTGCATTCTCAAAAGTTTAATTTATGATCCTCAAATGTATTACTACTGGCCCAGAGATCTGGATTCATGATCATTTTCCATGGACCAAAGAAAGAAAAAAAATCTAACAACCACAAACATGAAACTGAACAAATGAAGATAATTTAAAAGACCCAATATAATTAAAAAAAAAAAAAAAACTCTTTAAAAATATAATAGCAAGTATTTACTGTTTACTACATGCCAAACCCTTGTACCAGATTATTTAGTTCTCCCTAAAACCCTAAAAGTAGGTACTATCAACCTTATTCTATGGTTAAGATTCACAGAACTTAAATAACTTTCCTAGGTGACACAACTAGCAAATATCTCCCAATGACTTGCTGTGTACTTCTCATGTCTTCATTGTCATAATGGGTACTGCTTCTGGAGTCTGGAAACAGCCTACACAAGTGCTAGACTTAGATATTTTGTCAAAAAGATATTATCTTCATTATAAAAGTTAAGAGCTAAAAACGGGCTGGGGTGTGGTAGTTCACACCTGTAATTCCAGCATTTTGGGGCGCCGAGGTGAGAGGATCACTTGAGTCACGGATTTTGAGACCAACCTGGGCAATATAGGGAGACCCCATCTCTTAAAAAAAAAAAAATTTGCCTGACGTGGGGTACATGCTGCTGGTCCTAGCTGCTTGGGAGGCTGAGGTGGGAGGATCACCGAGTCTTGGGAGGTCAAGGCTGCAGGGAGCCATGATCATGTCACTGCACTCCAGCCTGGACAACAGGTTGAGATTCTGTCTAAACAAGCAAAAAAAAAGAGCTAAAACAACATTTTTGACTTCCTGTTACTCATTTGAATTTCCTATTTAACAAAATCCTCTGATTATATACCTGCAGAACAGAATTAGTTAGAATAGGTTACCAACCAGATAGTGGATGTATTCTTGAAATAAACATTCTAAATTACCCATGGTGCTAAGTAAATCTACCTCATAAATGGTTCTAAACATTTCTTTTTTTACCAAGTGAAACTCCTGGATGAGATATACATAATTATACATGTTTTAAGAAGCAAAATTACAGACATAAAACTATCTGGAGACCTGAAAGACTATAGCAGGGCATAGCAGTGTATACACTATTTCCTCTGTTCTCCCTGATTCCACAGCCTTCCATTGCACTTACAGCACAGGTCACACTCTGGCTTGGTTTCTGGGTCTCTCGCTGCCCCTTAGCACTATGCTCAAAGGCCTGCACATAATAATTGCTTAATAAACATTTATTACGTGGAACAGGGAGTTATTATCTCTTGGATCACCCCAAACTGAAAAGTAGCAATTTCATCAGCCAGTTTTGGAAGTATAGTTTAACTGCTTAAAAATTAATCAGAGGTTCATCAACAATATTGACAGCCAATTCCAGAGCCAACATAACAAACACAAACACAAAGTCTGCCCTGCTGGACCTCCTGAAACTATACTAGGAAAAAAAGAAAAACCTGCCAAGGCAAATAATCTACGCATGTACTACTTTGACCTGAAAAGAAACATCATTATTTCACCTTTTCCCTAAAAATCATTTTCTAACAAAGTACTAGCAGCAAACAAACATCTCCTCTACACATTTCACTGAGGGGTGGATATCTCAAGCTTGAGGTCATGCATCCTCAGACAGGGAAACAGATACATGTCACTTTCACTGAACCCTACAGAGAGCTCCCTCAAAAACCTTCACCATCTGGGAAAAATGACAGGGTGCAGGCAGTGAGTCACACTGCTACTTGGATTTTCATATAGGCCATCTGAAATTCAGGACAAGTTGGGAATCAATTATCAGACTTTGCAGTCCATTAGTACAACTGAATTAACTTTGTGCAAAGCTTAAAACAGCATGTTGAGATTTCAGCTAGTGAGAAACACTCTCTCTCAGGGCTTAGTTTTCTTTACATCGAGGGCCACAGACTCAAATGCCTAAAGGAGACTGTAAGAAAACAAAGGAGCAAAGGCTTTGACTAGATGTAGAGTCACAGAATAAGAACTGTAGCAAATAAGTCAACCTGCACCTATTTAAAATTCACCTGCCGCCCACTGTTGCCATGCGATGTTAGGGGCCCAGTGTTACCAGATGACCCTATTTTTTAAGAGCCAGAAATCCATAAGAGGGTTCTTTTCTTTTCACAAAGGAGACCTACAGAGACCTGAGAGAGACGAATTTCAAACATGCTCGGTGACTGAGAAATATAACAAAAACCTCAAGGATAGCTTTTTCCTCCCTCTATCAAATGATGAAGGGGGCCATCTATGAGTGGTCAAGTCTCAAGCCAGAATGAAATTGAGAATGATAGTGTCTACCAAATCTTATGCTCCTGCAATATCACAAATCAGTCCTCAGATTAATAACAGGGACCAAGGTAACAAGTGTTCGTAAATGATGCTCTTAGGTTTAGACATTCCACAGATCCATAGGTGTCCTACCCGCTCATGATGACTTTTCCACCACTATACACTTTTTAAGACTGGTCCCTTGGAGATTTCTGGCATAAGAAAAGCCAATTCTTAAGTCCTCACACACTGAAAAAAAAGTGATGAAAGTAATCAGAAAATCCTTTCTGCTGCCCTAAGTTTCATGTCAACCGAATAAGACTATTGTTATATCCTACTTGTTCTAAAGGTAGGTAATTTTTTTACATTTAAAGTAACTAAAAGAGTTACTTCTGACTTCTAGTCAATGTTAGGTTTGGACTGGACAAAACTCACAAGTATCTACATGCATACTTCCAAGATGTTGCAGGTTGAGTTCCGGACCATCTCAGTAAAGTGAATACTGCAATAAAGCAAGTCACGTGAGTTTTTTGGTTTCTTAGTGCATATAAAAGTTGTTGACACTGCCAGGGGTGATGGCTCATGCCTGTAATCTCAGCACTTTGGGAGGCCTAGGCAGGCAGATCACTTGAGGTCAGGAGTTTGAGACCAGCCTGGCCAACATGATGAGACCTCTGTTTCTACTAAAAATACAAAAATTAGCCAGGCGTGGTCATGATGTATCTGTAATTCCAGCTACTTGGGAGGCTGGGGTAGGAGAATCGCCTGAACCCAGGAGGCAGGTGTTGCAGTGAGCCGAGATCACGCCACTGCACTCCAGCCTGGGCACAAAGCAAAACTTCGTCTCAAATAAAATAAAATAAAATAAAAAAGTTGTTTACACTATACTGTAGTACATTGAGTGTGCAATAGCATTATGTCTTTTTTTTTGAGATGGAGTCTCACTCTGTTGCCCAGGCTGGAGTGCAGTGGCACAATCTGGGGTCACTGCAAGCTCTACCTCCTGGGTTCATGCCATTCTCCTGCCTCAGCCTCCCGAGTAGCTGGGACTATAGGCACCTGCCACCACGTCTGGTTAATTTTTTTGTATTTTTAGTAGAGACGGGGTTTCACCGTGTTAGCCAGGATGGTCTTGATTTCCTGACGTCATGATCCACCTGCCTTGGCCTCCCAAAGTGCTGGGATTACAGGCGTAAGCCACCGTGCCGGTCTACAACTATGTCTTAAAAAAAAAGTACATACCTGAATTTTAAAATATTTTATCGCTAAAAAATGCTAATAATTTAGTAATATTTTTGCTGGTGGAGTCTTGCCTCAATGTTGAGAGCTGCTGACTAATCAAAGTAGGGTTCGCTGAGGGTTGGGGTGGCTGTGGAAAGTTCTAAAAATAAGACAAAAATGAAGTTTGCTGCATTGGTTGACTCTTCTTTTCACAAAAGATTTCTCCACAGCATGGAATGTTGTTTGATAGCATTTTACCCACCATAGAACTTCTTTCAAAATTGGAGTCCATCCTCTCAAACCCTGCCACTGCTTTATCAATTAAGTTTATATAATATTCTAAATCCTTTGTTGTCATTTCAACAACGTTCACAGCATTTTCACCAGAAGAAGATTCCATCTCAAGAAACCATTTTCTTTGCTCATCCGTAAGAGGCAACACCTCATTCATTCAAGTTTTATCATGAGATTGTAGAAATTCAGTCATATCTTCAGGATCCACTTCTGATTCTAGTTCTCTGGCTAGTTCTACCATATCTGTGGTTACTTTCTTCACTGACATCTTGAACTCTGTCCATGAGGCTGAAATTCACTTCTTCCAAACTCCTTCTAATTCTATTTTACTCCCCCCACTTGAATCTCAAATGTTCTTAATGGCATCTAGAATAGTGAATCTTTTCCAGAGGTTTCTAATTGATTTTACCCAGATCTATCAAAGGAACTGTAATCTATGGCAGCTATAGCCTGTGAAAAGTATTTCTTTAAAAAAAAAAAAGTATTTCTTAAATAATAAAACTTGAATCTTGTAATTATTCCTTGATTTATGAGCTGCAGAATGGATGCTGTACATTAATAGGCATGAAAACATTAATCTCCTTTTACATCTCCGTTAGAATTGTTGGGTGACTAGTTGCATTGTCAATGAGCAGTAAAACTTTGAAAAGATTTTTTTTTCTGAGCAGTAGGTCTAAATAGTGGGCTTAAGTATTTAGTAAACCATGCTATAAACAGATGTACTATCATCCATGCCTTATTGTTACATTCGTAAAGCACAGGGAGAGTGGATTTAACATAATTCTTAAGGGCCACATGATTTTCAGAATGGTCAATGAGCATTGGTTTCAACTTCAAGTTACCAGCTGCATTAGCCCTTAACAAGAGAGTTACCCTGTCCTTTGAAGCTTTGAAACCAGGCACTGACTTCTGTTCTCTACTATGAAAGTTTTAGGTGGTCTCTTATTCCAAAACAATATAAGGCTATTTCATCTACACTGGAAATCTGTTGTTGAATGCATCACCTTCATTAGTGACTTTAACTCTATTTCCTGATTAGCTTGCTGCAGCTTCTACATTGCACTTGGGACTTTATCTTGCACTTTAATGTTATGGACATGGCTTCTTTCCTTAAACCTCACAAACCAACAACCTCTGCTACCTTCCCACTTTTCATGTTTTTTTTGAGACAGGGTATCACTCTGTCACCCAGGCTGGAGTGCAGTGGCACAATCATAGCTTACTGCAACCTCTGTCTCCTGGGCTCAAGTGATCCTCCTATCTCAGCCTCCTGAGTTGCTGGGACTACAGGGGTGTACCACCCCATCTAGCTAATTTTTTTATTTTGTGTAGAGACAGGGTTTCACTATGTTGCCCAGGCTGGTCTTGAACTACTGGGTTCAAGCGATCCACCCACCTTAGCCTCCCAAAGTAATGGGATTACAGGCATGAGCCACAGGACCCCGCCTACCTTTCAACTTTTCTTTGGCAGCTTCCTCACCTCTCTCAGACTCTAGAGAATTGAAGAGTTAGGGCCTTGCTCTGGATTAGACTTTGGCTTAAGGGAATGTTGTGGGTGGTTTGATCTTTAATCCGGACAACTAAAAGTCTGTATCAGCCATAAATCTGTTTTTCTTTCTTATTATTTGTGTATTCACTGGAGTAGCACGTTTAATTTTCCTTTGCATTCACAATCTGGCTAACCATATGGCACAAGAGGCCTAGGCTTTGGTCTGTCTCGGTTTTCAGCATGCCTTTCTCACTAAGCATAATGATTTCTAGCTTTTGATTTAAAGTGTGGGACATGTGACTCTTCCTTTCACTTGAATATGTAGAAGCCATTTAGGACAACAGTAAGACTATTAACTGGCCTAATTTCAATATTGCTGTGTCTCAGGAAATAGGGAGGCCTGAGGTAGGGAGAGAGATGGGGGGACAGCCTGTCAGTGGAGCAGTCAGAACATACAACATTTATCAATTAAGTTTGCCATCTTACATGGGCATAATGTGGTGCCCCAAAACAATTACAACAGTGACATCACTGATCACTGATCACAGATCACCATAACAGATACAATAATAATTAAAAAGTTTGAAATACAGCAAGAATTACCTACATGTGACATAGACAAATGTGAGTACAAGCCATTGGAAAAATAGTGCCAATAGACTTGCTCAATGCAGGGTTGCCACAAACCTTCAATTTGTAAAAAACGCAGTATCTGTGAAGCGCAAAAAATGAAGCATAATAAAGCAAAAGGCAATACAACAAGGTATGTCTGTATTGTAATGAAAAGCTACATGGGCAGAACTAATGACTTTTGAAAAATAAATTTTCTGATGTTAAAAATACCTTGCATTCTTGAGAATACGGTTGTTGAAGTTAGAAGTGTGGTTGTGAATAAAAATACTAGAATCTGTACATAAAATATTCTGCTAGGTTATTTAAAACAAAACCCACAGAATATAGACAATGGGAATAAACACAAAATTCACTGAAACCTACAGGGCCTTGGTGCACAGTCATGCAGAGTTCTCCATCTTGAAAGCCACTTTTTAAATGGTGGGAATTCCTCATCGGCTTATCAACATCTTAGCCTATTTGAAGTTAGGCTAAGTTTTTCTTCTGTGTTCCATTGTGATAAATCATTGATTTTGAAGGCTAATTTTTGCCAGTCAAAAATTTGGTTGTGATAATGATCCTAAAATGTTAAAAAAGAAAACAAGAAAGGAAAGAAGGAGGGGAGGGATGATGGGAAGAAAAAAAAGAAGGAAAGAAAAAGGAGGAACAAAGTGCAGATCTGTTCAACTGAGAGTATTCTACACAGGTCTAATTTAATGATTGTGTCATGGTTTATAGTTCTTTCTTGTATATTTTAAATGGAATGAAGAATAGTTACATTATCTAAGGATTCAAGTACATAGAGTATGTATTTTTAAAAAATATTATTCAAATATAACAATTGCTTACTATTCAGGGTCTGTTGAACATCTTTTACCTAGCCCTAATCACTCAAATAAATCACACAGATGGACTTTTCAAACTCCTATCTGCAAAGTTGTGTTATACCAAAAACAGTGATTTTATGCAATAACAAGAACAGGACGTTATAGGTATGTAGATGCACTTCTGTATGATTTGTCAAATTGTATGAATATGTACAGTAGTACATATTGATCCTTTACAATTAAGTTAACATCTTTGATTTTCTATTCTAGAAATGAGGAGAGCTTGGATTAATAGGACACTAAGGGCCTTAGCACTCACTGCTCCATCTGCTTAACATACTCTTTCTTTGCATGATTTGCTGTCTTATTTCTTCAGGTCTCTGCTCCAACATAACCTAGTCACACAAAGACCCTGCCAGCACTCCCTATCTTCTTTGCCCTGGTTTTTTCCCTCCATTCATAGTAATTATCACCATTTGACATATTCTGTATTCACTTTGTTTTTTGAGACAGTCTTACTCTGTCACCCAGGCTGGAGTGCAATGGTACGATCTCGGCTCACTGCAACCTTGGCCTCCCAGGTTCAAGACATTCTTGTGCCTCAGCCTCCTGAGTAGCTGGGATTACAGGCGTGTGCCACCTCGCCTGGTTTATTTTTGTATTTTTAGTAAAGACAGGGTTACGCCATGTTGGCCAGGCTGGTTTCAAACTCCTAGCCTCAAGCAATCCACCTGCCTCAACCTTCCAAAGTGCTGGGATTACAGGCATGAGCCCCTTTCACCCGGCTCTATATTCTCTTTTTAATTTGATTATTGACTGTCTTCCCCCACTAGAATACAAGATCATGGTGAGCAGGGGCTTTATTTTGTTCATAACAGTACTTGGTGCATTGAAAGTGCATGATAAAGTATTTGTTGAGTGAGTGAATGAATGCTTAGGAAGCAGGATAGCACCTATTCATCCTCATAAAATTTGGAAAGACTCAGGCACATCACTAACATAATATCAAACAGGCTATAGGAAAAGATCTATCTATTTCAATTCTGTCTTCACTTTGGCTGAGACTCAGCCTGGATACAGAAGGCAGTCCATAGACTCTTCTTTCACAGATGGATGCCCAACCTGGCCAGGCTATTTAACAAATGCTACATACTTGCTCCCTACTCCAGTCTCCTCATTCGGCTTCAAAAGCCTGTCCAAAGGAGGAGAGGCTTCTTTATCTTGGTCGTAATGAGATGTGACTTTTCTCAGCTTAGAACCTTGAGAAATACACCTGCTCGTGGCCAGCACATATTGAGTAACTTTCTCCCAGGGTATACATTACCCCAGGGGGGAGATGGAGGCATTGACAGAGGTTGCATAAATCCTCTGGGTCACTCTGGTTCACTTCAGGCTCTCCAGTGCAAATGGACAGATAGGGTGTCCTTGAGGGACCTGAGGAGCTCAGAGCAGTAAGAGTGGATCAGTATTTCCTTATGAATCAGAATTGAGTCCAAGTCCCAGCTCTTACCTAAGTGGCATTGCTAGAAGCTTTTGATCTCTCTGGCAGCTTTAGTTTCTTATCTATGTAGCACAAGAATGCTACACTTTCTCACCTCCAGAGGTTACCTTCAGTTCTGAAGTCTTACTCCCACCTCTTTGCAGATGACAAAATGAGGCCCAGAGGAGGGACAGGTCTTGCCCAGTCACCTAGCTGATGAAATCTAGAAACAGGACTGGAATTCAGGTTCCATTATGGACTGAAACTTAGTTCTCAAGCCCATGGATCTCAAACGTCTCAGTTTTAAAACTCTTTGATCATGAGCCTCTTTGGTGAGAAACGGATTCCATGGGTCATTTAAGTAAGTGGCAAGTCAAACTCTATGATGGGTAATAGGAGGGGACATAGAAGAAAAAAACAAAACCTGAAGATAATTAGTCTCACTTAGGATACTATTCTAGGACTCTGTTGTCTGCTCTTACAGAAACTTACTATAATCAGTGAGGTAAATGGGGTTACTTTTGATGGCACAAGTAAAATTTGCATTTATAGCTTTATTAAATATCATGAATGTGCACTGATTCATTAATGACAGACTTTATAGCAAGACTGGATTACATTAGTTGGGCACAAAATGGCAGTAATTTGTACTACAGGCTTTGAGAATATGTGTTTTATGACTTACCTAACTATATGTTCGACTTTGTAGTAAGACTAATCCTAAAATCTCCCAACCCTTCCTTCTTCTATATTCAATCACTTTTGTTTATCTAGCTTCCTTCCCTTCCTTTCCAAGATATATCTACATCTATTGTTTCACTTTATTCTCACTTTATAAAGACTACACAGTATGGAGATTATTATATTGATGGTAGAAAATGAAGAAATTGGAATGCACAGATGTTAAAGGAATGCTAAAAAAAAGAGAAACATTGGACTGCATGTTACCTATCCATGTCTTCCATTTAGCTTCATTTGTTAAATCTAAATAAGCAACGTACAGTTTGGTATGTACTACCAGTCAGGATACAGCATTATCTTATCCTTACTATATAAAATTATACTCCCTAAATGGTATTCATTAATGAAGGAATTCACTGATAAATAATATTACAGATTTCACTTCTGTTAGTGAGCAAAACTTCTGAATGGCATTCATATGCTGAAAAAAGGCACTTGAGAGCAAATGCGTAGATAGAAGTAATCATATTTGATAGGAGTCATAGAAGCCTTCCCATGGGTCTCTGTTTATATACGCATAAAATTGGCATCATGATTATATAGTAAAAGTCTGTGGATAATTCTAACTGAAATACTTCAGAAGGGATTTTAGCATCTTGCCTTTAGCATATCACCCAGTAATAATTGTAATAGAAATGATGATGATGATAACTATATTGAGCACTTACTAAGTGCCAGGTACATATTATCTCATTTAATCCTACATGTAACAACCCTGTGAGGTAGGAGCTGTTTTTATTCCTGTATAGGTGAGAAAACTGAGGCACAGAGAGGTGACATAAGCTTGTCCAGAGTCCCAAGGCTAGTAGTCTGGTTCTTAGGTGTGAGTGGCCATGATTATGGACATATGAAAGGTTTTGCTGTTTTAACAAAGACAAACCCGACCTACCATTCTGAAGTCCTCTTCAAACTTGAAAGCTCCACCTCCTGTAGCACACAGGGTGGTGTGAAGGCTAGAGAAGTTTTTCTCGCTGCCCATCTGAATGAACCTGTGCATAGCACAGCTGGGAAAGCGGATGAAGTGCAGGTTCCCTTTGCGTCCACACATGGTCAGGTTTTTCAGTTCCAGGTGGACGTCTCGGATCCCAGTTTTCCCATAAGCAGTATTAGAAGTCAAATACTTCCGGATGCTCTTCAGGTTCTCTACTTCCTCTTGCTCCTCTTCGGCTGTAATATCCTTCGGTTCGAAGTAGACCAATTTAACAAGCGTTCCACCGATGTCCATGCCAAACCATGGGAATGCTAAAGGACAGAAAGAAAGAGCGCTGCTGAAAGCTATGCATGCAAAGAAGTGTTCAGTTTTTCAATATTAAATAAGGAAATGCAGTGGTGTCATATCTACGTGTGCATTTAACATTCAATTTATTTGAATTCAACTATATGTGCCTAGAAGGAGTCACAGATAGAGAAAATTTTACAATTGAAAGAGTGCCCATGGCTCTGCTCACACGCCACTGCACTCCACTCAGAATTGAGTGAGATGAGAAATAGGATTCTGCAGTTTCCTAAGGCAGTCTCAATTCCTGTGTGCTTCCTAGGGTTCAAGTATCTCACCAAGCTGAGTGTTATTCTAATATTTAAATATAGATATATATATTTTTTGCATACATCCTGGATCCCAATTGCTAACTATTTTTGTCAGACTCTTCACCAAAGAAACTGATCTGCTTCAATCCTAGAGGAAAAATTGACCATGCTGGGTGTACCAAGAGATGGTATGTTGGTCTCTAACCTAGGGCGCATTTCAATGATTCCAATTTTTTGCTTTATGAACTGACTTTAGAAGATGTGATTCCACTGTTTTAATCTATACAATATATAGAATGGGGAAAGAGAGAGGAAGTAGACTACGAGAGATGATGCGCAGACACGAAATTCTAAAAAGAACAACTCGCATTATATCTGATTTCTTTCTGCATCAAACAGAGACATACTGTCTATTCCAAATAGCCTGCTCAGAAATTCTCAACCTGGCTGTCTTTTAGAATCAGCTGAGAAGCTTTTAATATTCAATTTCTGGCCTCCTCTCGCACATACTCATTTAATTCAGGCATGGTATCCAGACATGAATATCTTTTAAAAGTTCCCTAGTGGTTCCAATCTGCAGACTTGGAAACTAGTAAACCAGAGGAACCATGGCCAGGTCTGAAATACAAAGGCATGCCTCTAGGTGAAAGTATACTTAATGTGCTTGTGATGCTTATCTATGATAATATGAATCTCCATCATGATGATTTTTATTGTTATAAAAGCTCTTTATTGTTAAGAGCTGACATGAGCAGAGGTGAGCTACCTAAACAGTCTGACTTTATTTAGAGACAGCCTGGAAAGTTAATGCCATACTGTCAAATGCTCTGCAACGAACACAGAGCAAACCCAAATGGGAACCCAAAGGCTGGAGTCTTCCTTTTTATTTCCCTCACAGAATCCATTGGCAAAACCTGAAACTGTAATATTAAAGCTGAGTTTAAAGACTCAGGGTGCAAAAATAGCTTCCTTCCAAGTTTCTTTTATTTCAGCCCTAGAGAACATCCATATAAACCCTTGTCAAATTCTCTACACTGCCAGAAACATCAGTGGGCCCTACAGAAGGTCTTTTTTCTAGGCGCCCCTACTAATACTTAGTTTTCAATTCAGGAGGGCTGAGGGAGGACGGCCAGGCAGGAAACCATTTCTGTAAACAAAATCTTCTTTCCTCTGCCTCACTATTGTTATTTCGGTTATGATCCAAGATAGCTGCTTCTCGCCTGTTGAGCAGAAACTCTAGCATTATAGAAAAGTAAAATTCCAGGCCCTCAAAAGATTAAGAGCAACAAATTTCACTGAGAAGACCAAGTTAACAAATGTCTTGTTTTCTTTGCAGACGTTTGCAAAGCAAATTCCACAACCAGTGTAGGCTGGGAAACTCGCTTGTCCTAGCAGGAGATGAAAAAACTGGAAACTGGTCATCTCCATTTGTTGATTCAGCTCACAGATGAAGTCTGTTGGTTTATTCGCTAAAACTCACTGTCAGCATGGGCCACAGTGCAGGAGCAGCATGTTGTAATAGGTAAAGCCCCAGACTGGGATTCGGAACATCTGCTTCCCTGAAGCAGCAAACAGTAAGTAGCTCACTGTAACTCCTTCCACCTCTTTGGATTTTAATTTCCTTATCTGTAAAAGGAATGGATTGCATTAAAATGATCTCGAATTTCTTCCCTGCTGTCAACTTTCTATGAATTCTTTAAGAAATACAAAAGAAATATTGCAAGTAACCCAAATCATAGAGTCTGACCACAGTTTTTTTGGGTGGAGTTTTAAACTCCCTAGAAATATACTATGGCATGTTAACAAATGCCTGGGCTATGCCACCAGTGCTGCAGTTGCAATCCATTCTCATCAGAGCGGGGGGAAGCTGCCTACAATGGATAGGATGGGGGAAGGGTATTTTGGAACATTGCTGGGAAATATTTTGGAAATATTTTGACAACATCTATTACAATTGAAAGTACACATGCATTTTTAACTCAGCAAAGCCCTTTCCTGGGCCATAAAAAAAAACACCAAGTATTCCAGGATAGGCATAAGAATGTTCACTGCAGCATCTTTTATCATGCTCAAATCAAAAAACAAAAACAAAACTAAGGCAAATTGGAAATAAGATGAGTGTCCTTTAACAGGGAAACTGTTCAATAAAATATATGACTTCCAAACTGTAGAATATTAGGCAGCTATTAAAAAGAGAGTGAGGCCAGGTGCAGTGGCTCACACCTGTAATCCTAGCACTTTGGGAGGCTGAGGCAGGCAGATTGCTTGAGTTCAGGAGTTTGAGACCAGCCTGGGCAACATGACGAAACCCCATCTCTACCAAAATACAAAAATTAGCCAGGTGTGGTGGTGCACGCCTGTAGTTCCGGCTACTTGGGAGGCTGAGGTGGGAGGATCACATGATCCAGGGAGGCAGAGGTTGCAGCCAGCCAAGATTGCACCACTGCACTCCAGCGTGGGTGACAGAGTGAGACCCCCCCCCAATCCTCAAAAAAAGAATGAAATCTATTCCAGTAGGCTAGAAATATTTCCCGAATCTTCTGTTAATAAGAAAAGCAAGAGATGCCTATAAATGTAAATAACTTTTTAAGCCTATTTGGTTTAGGGAGAAGAAGGGAGGAAGGAAGTAAGAAGGAAGGAAGGGAGAAGAGAAGAAAGGTAGGAAGCATAATCTCTAATATGTTCATGATTATATGAGCCTGCGGAAAAGCATAGAAGGCCCCCAGTTGTTAATATGTATAGGAGTGGCAGAATGAGTAGGTTGTATAGCTGGTGGCTAGAGATCCAGGAAAAGGGATTCTACACTTAGAGCTTTCAGTACATGCAGATAAGAAAAAAAAAAAAGAAAGAATTATGCAGTAATGGAAAATAGGAGATACTTCAGCATAACAAGAACCGAACAAGCTGTATAAACCCCAGAAAACAAACTAGTTCTGTACCAGAAATGCAGAACTGGCCCAGGTACAGCTGCTGTCAGACGTCTGGAAGGAAGAGCCCGCACATAACCTTTTACGTGGTTGGATGTTGGTAAATACAGGTAACTGAAAAGAGGTCTCACTTTTAAAAACACTGTAGGTGACGCCTGAACATTTTATGTTGTTCAGAACCCTGGTTCCTTCTTCCTGCTTCATCTCCAGCTCGTTCTGAAACCATTTCAAAGTTTTTCTTAGCAACTCAACAAAACAATTGGAAAAAGTATAGAGTTTTGAAATTTCAGCTAAATGTTATATCATTAGTTTGGATTAAGGTAAGAGAGATAAGAATTATCTTATCTCTGGGGTTTCATCATGTTGCCCAAGCTGGTCTTGAACTCCTGGACTCAAGTGATCTGCCCACCTCAGCTTCTTAAAGGAACTGTAGTATTGGTTTAAGTGGCAAAAGAAATTGGCTTTTCTTTACCTATGTTTATTTCTTACCTTCATGAAAAATCTAATGCTCTTCTAGTCACATTTATTGCTTTTTCAGGATACTGTCTTACATTAAATGTACAATTTTATTCATCTTCCTGATATCAAGATCTGCCTAAACCTAGGCTTCCCAGGCACAAGCTGTGGATGGAGACAGGAAAGAAGGAGAAGGAAGAACATCCTAGTGCAGCTATGATCCATGACTCACGTTTTCTTTAATCCAGAATACTCAGATGCTTTGATCAATTCAGCTGAACAACTAATAAGAGCTTATTCTGTGTTTGCCAAGAGGAGTGATGTTGGTTTTAGATACAGGAAGTTTGTATTCACCTCTTACTCCTCCTTGAACCAGATGTCATTTTAAAATATTTCTAGAGTCTTCATCAACAACGTGCAGCAGGAAACCAGGCTCAAACTTCACAGGAAGACTTTTGCAAACAAATAAACTGACCCACTCATTCAAAATGGTTTTCACTGTGGTGAGATACGTATAAGCCAGAAACTGATGTTCATAAAACCAAGTGCTACAGATAAAATGGCTGTACATCCATCTTTGATCAACATATTTTAAATAAAAAGAACTAATTCCTAGAGAAAATTCTGTACATGTGCATGAGGAGACATACACAAAAATGTTCACTGCAGCAATTTGTAATAATAAAAAATGGTAACAATCTAGATGTTCATCAATATGTAAGTAAAATATGACATATTTATATGATGGAATACTACATCGTTATGAAAATCAATTATATTTATATACCTCAAAAGGCATTTTAGAGCTGTTTGCCTGTAGTCCCAGCTTCTCAAGCAGCTGAGGGAGGAGAATCTCTTGAACCCAGGAGTTCAAGGTTGTAGCATACTGACTATACCTGTGAATAGTCACTGCACTCTGGCCTAGGCAGCATAGCGAAAATCCATCTCTTAAAAAAAGAAAAAAAGAAAAAAAAAAGGACAGGCGCAGTGGTTCATGCTTGTAATCCCAGCACTTTGGGAGGCCGAGGCGGGTGGATCTTGAAGTCGGGAGTTCGAGACCATCCTGGCCAACATAGTGAAATCCTATTTCTACTAAAATACAAAAATTGGCTAGGCGTGCTGGTGGGTGCCTGTAGTTCCAGCTACTTGGGAGGCTGAGGCAGAAGAATTGCTTGAACCCGGGAGGCGAAAGTTGCAGTGAGCCGAGGTCACTCTACTGCACTCCAACCTGGGTGACACAGCGAGACTCCATCTCAAAAAAGAAGTATCTTACTGGATAGGAACTCAAAAACAATGTTGAAGGAAAACTTTAGTGGTAGACAAAGGTGATAGATACATTGTTACTTCCAGGCCAGAGCATTTAATTACAGGCATGAGACCCTCCGGGGCTTTCCCTCTGCTATGGCAATGGGAAGCATTCCAGGTAGTGGCTGATTTGTCAGCCTAGGTCCTGAAGTGAGGCCACAGCTAACCCACAATGAACATAGAGCATAGGCACAAAAGAAACCTTTGTTCTTTTAAACCATTGAGATTTGGATGTTGTTTGTTACTGCAAAAGATATTGTTTGTCACTGCAAAAGAACCTGGCCTGTTCCAACTGATAAAGTGAAGTGCTGCTTTAACCACAACAAAATGTGGTAGTGGCTTAGCAACAGGGAGTGAAGAAATTGATTCTGGAGACTGGCACAGCATTTAGTAAAACGATCATGTATGATAACTTGGAAGGCAGATAATACACCTAAAGAATGAGCAGATCTAGTGAAAGACGTTGAAAGTCTAATGTTAGTAGCATGTATTGATTACTATTGACTGCATTTTAAAAGGTATAATGAAAAAAGAGAGAGATGAGCTCGTAATTGACTGGTTTATAGATGAAAGAAAAGGGAATAGAGTCCATTAAGTTGCACTTGTATGGCTGGAAAAAGCAGCCGCTTCTCTCTCCCAACAGATAGAATGGCTACCACACCCACTGTTAACACTCTGAAAGGGTTAAGATGTCTCCAATAAAGATATAGTTGACATTGTGGCTTCTTGGTTAATTCTTTCAATTAGAATAGCTTAAGGGAAAACATGCTAAACTTGTAGCTCTCTCAACAAAGCCATCATCAATAAATAAAGGCATGGAAACAAAAACACAAAGGAATAAGCAAATACAAATATGCTTAGAAGGAATTGAGGGCTTAACTCTTGGCATATGGAAATAAATTGGAATAAAATAGATGAGAAACCAATTTTCTTTTGAAAAACAATTGTACTGCCAAAGAAACTGCAATCTCACACCTAAAACAGCTGGGAAAACTGTTCAAGACCTAAAAAACCTCTGGAGCCCTCAACTCTCTAAAGTCAGGAAGCAGCCGAGAAGGCTGCTCAGTCTCTAACACAGGCATATTCTTCAGTGTTCACTTTAGATGCAATCAGAGTCTACCGGGAATAAAAGATACCTCTCAAGGGGTGGAGCCAAGGGCTGAAGACAACAATGGACTGGGAAGGCTCTTCCAGGGAGAAGAATCGGGACCCTAAAGGACCCTTCACCTACAAGGCAGGGGGCCCAGAGGGATTTCAGAATTGCTTCAGCATTTTAGAATGACTGAGCACCAGTGACTGCTGGGTATCTCCCATTCACCCCCTTTCTGAATGTGAGTATAGATTAATTTTCCAATCTTTGTTTCACCATTATATACTAATATACAATGTGGGGGTGGGTGGTGAAGAGCAGATAACTTGCCACTTTTAATTCAGAAGTCTCTAGATCAAGAGGAATCACATCCAGAGTTGATGTAGAAATGACTTTATATCATCCCCTGAGTAAGAGCCTAAATTAGGCATCATCCAGATACTGTGCTGGGTGAGACTTTGGGTCAGTCTCCTTTGGGGAACAAATGAATGTATTTTGCCTGTAAGAGGGAGAGTGAGACAAATATCTGGTAACCAGAAGAGCAACCTGTGTCACTAGTACAGCTGGCCAAGTATTTCTGGTCTCTTCCTTCCAGGTCCATGGGGTCAGAATGCAACTCTTGGCCATTTTATACTTGAGCTGGGCAATGTTCCTAACCTAGCTGGTAAGTTGTGAATGGAAATGGTGTACATCACTTTCAGGCAAGAATACTTCTGGCTAGTGTGAGACCCTTCCAGATTCTTTCTGTTACCTTAACCAGCAAAATTTAAGACAATTGTTCTATCATCTGGGTCTCAAAATAAAGATGAGTCAGCCACCTCTCAATGAACTTGTGCTGCAAGAAATAAACTTTTGTTGTTTTAAGACACAGAATTTGAGGGTTATTTGTTACTGCAGAATAACCTTGCCTATACTGACTAATATACCCCTAAATCAAAATCTTTTGCTGTTTTTAAAGCTGGAAAAATTCCCTCTCTGGCAGAACTAGATATAAGAACTGTCATGATCACAGACAAACATGTGGTAGCTGAGTGATAGAAAGGTATATAGGTCCTGTTATATTTATTTCTGTCTAAAAATTTCTTAAAATACAAACCAAGATTGTCAATCTGGTAGTAGTTAAAACTGAAATAAATCTGCATTTCAAATATTGTGGCAAAAACATTTTAAAACTTTATTGGTAGTTGATGTTTTAAACAAAGCCTATTTCTTGAAGGCTTTTTGAGAATTCTAGAATAGTCTCTGGGGGTCATTTATGCTTCCTGCAGTAGCTATCAAGGGTATACAGTGAACTCCAAATAGCCTAAATGAGCAAAGACATGAGGTGAAAAAAAACCCGAAAAGATTTCCTATCAATCGAGAAAAAAATTTTAAAAAGCTAAGGGAGCATGGCATGAGAAAATCAACCTCCTCTTGGTTTCACAGTATAAACTAAATGTAAAATCTCAGTCTCTCTATAACCAGCTGCAGAGCTTTAAGAAGTGTTCCTGGTGAGGGACAAGTGTTCCTGGTGAGATTCCCTAATGCCAATGTCTTCCTGAATGTAAATCAGGCACCCAAGGGCTCAAGATGAGCTTCTGTGGGCATGGATCTGACTCAGCAGCCAGTTGCTGCCATGGAGAGTAACAATTCTCTCAAGGTTCTACCAAGTTGGAGTTATGTGTGATTACTGTGAATAGGGGGCAGCAGGACTGAAATTTCTTTTTCCAATACTTGTAAAGATTTGTTAAGCAAACCAACAGAGGGGAAAGATGTTTAAGGATCATGTGATCAACAGAAAAAAAGCTTTAAAGCACTTCTGTTGCAGGAAGTCAGGGACCCCAAACGGAGGGACCGGCTGAAGCCATGGCAGAAGAACATAACTTGTAAAGATTTCATGGACATTTATTAGTTCCCCAAATTAATACTTTTATAATTTCTTATGCCTGTCTTTACTGCAATCTCTGAATGTAAATTGTGAAGATTTCATGGACATTTATCACTTCCCCAATCAATACTCTTATAATTTCCTATGTGTCTTTACTTTAATCTCTTAATCCTGTCATCTTCGTAAGCTGAGGATGTATGTCACCTCAGGACCCTGTGATGATGGCATTAACTGCAAAAATTGTTTGTAAAACATGTGTGTTTGAACATTATGACATCTGGGCATCCTAAAAAGGAACAGGATAACAGCGATTTTCAGGGAACAAGGGAAATAACAATAAGGTGTGACTGCCTGAGGGGCTGGGCAGAACAGAGTCATATTTCTCTTCCTGCAGAAAGCGAATAGGAGAAATATTGCTGAATTCTTTTCCCAGCAAGGAATAACCCTGGGAAAGGAATGCATTCCCAGGGGGTGGTCTCTAAAATGGCTACTCTGGGAGTGTCTGCCTTATGTGGTTGAAGATAAGAGATGAAATACGCCCCGGTGTCCTGCAGTGTCCTCAGGCTTGCTAGGATTAGGAAATTCCAGCCTGGCGAATTCTAGTCAGACCGGTTATCTGCTCTCGAATCCTGTTTCCTGTTAAGATGTTTATCAATGACAATGCGTGCCCAGCAGGACATGGAACCTCATCAGTAATTCTAATTTCGCCCTGGCCTTGTGATCTTGCTCTGCCTTTCTGTCCTTTTGATCTTTTATTGCCCTTTCAAGCCTGTGATCTTTGTGACTTGCTCCCTGTTTGTACCCCCTCCCTTTTTGAAATCCCTAATAAAAACTTGCTGGTTTTGCTGCTCAGGGGGCATCACAGAACCTGCCAATACGTGATGTCACCGCCAGAGGCCCAGCTGTAAAATTTCTTTCTTTGTACTCTTTCTCTTTATTTCTCAAACCAGCCAACACTTAGGGAAAATAGAAAAGAACCTATGTTGAAATATTGGGGTTGGTTCCCCCAATACACTCCAAAGATATTTTACACCAAATAAATATTAATTATGTTCAAGTTGCCTAAGGATGTCCACAAGTTTAAAAAAATTCCTTGTTAAGGCCGGGTGTGGAGGCTCACACCTGTAATCCCAGCACTTTGGGAGGCCGAAATGGGCAGATTATCTGAGGTTGGGAGTTCGAGACCAACCTGACCAACGTTGAGAAACCCTGTCTCTACTAAAAATACAAAATTAGCCTGGTGTGGTGGCACATGCCTGTAATCCTAGCTACTCAGGAGGCTGAGGCAGGAGAATTGCTTGAACCCAGGAGGCAGAGGCTGCAGTGAGCCGAGATCATGCTACTGCACTCCAGCCTGGGCAATAGGAGTACAAACTCTGTCTCAAAATAAATAAATAAATAAATAAATATCCTTGTTAAATCTAATTGTGTAATAAATTATGTCTTTAAAAATTTCCTATCTCTGAGGACTAACCTTCCTTTCACTACGTACATATTTGGTTGACAGTATAACAAAATTATTTGATAATATATTCACAGAAACATTTAATGTTAAGAGGTGGAAGGAACCTTAGGTTGAGTCCAACATCCTGTTTACAAATAAGAAAACCGAGACTTAGAAAGATCAAGGAATTGTCCAAGGTTAGTCACAATAGGTATCTAAGCCCATTTTCAGTTTCATGAACCAATAAATCCCCATTTTGGTAGGTTGGTCTGAGGTGAGGTGTCTATTGCTTACAACCAAGAATATTCCAACAGTCAGAATTTGTGTGGGCAAGTTTCTTACTTGAGCCATTTACTAGTCTTTATTTTTACTTTTGGGGGGATGGAGTCTCACTCTGCTGCCCAAGCTGGAATGCAATGGCAAGATCTTGGCTCACTGCAACCTCAACCTCCTGTGTTCAAGCAATTCTCCTGTCTCAGCCTCCTGAGTAGCTGGGATTAGAGGGGTGTGTCACCACGCCTTGCTAATTTTTGTAGTTTTAGGAGAGATGGGATTTTGCCATGTTGGCCAGACTGGTCTTGAACTCCTGACCTCAAGTGATCCACCTGCCTTGGCCTCCCAAAGTGCTGGGATTACAGGCATGAGCCACTGCATCTGGCCCATTTACTAGTCTTTAAATGGAGGTCGACTAATCTATCACTAAAGTTCTGTCTAGTTCTCACATTCTATCATCCTAAATATACATATGCAAAGACCTCCAAAACCATACTTTTAATAGCATGAAACACAGTTGAAAACCTAATAACTATTTAAGGACCTTGAGGAAACTGTGAATATAAAATTTAATAAAAGTGTTTCCCTAATACTGTAAAGAAACCCATAATTATCGCACACAGAGCAATCTGTTGAACATTAAATACTCTATGAAAAGAAATTTGAGTCATGGGTTCTTTCAAATTAATGTGTACCAGATTTCCTTAGTTTGAATTTTAGTTACAAGGTAATTACCCAGTGTTGGCAAGGGTACAAGCTCATATACTACCACTGGGAATGTAAACTGGTGTAATCTTTCTATGGGTTTATTTGGAAATATATATTAAAAAGCTCCAGATTCCTATACCCTTTGGTATGTTGGTTCTATTTTACCCTAAAAGAAATTACGTGTGCATCCAAAAATTTAGCTTTAAAAAATACTGAAAATATTGAAGTTGTATTTATAATAAGAAAACTAATTTATTGTCCAACAACAGAGGGCTGATTAAACAAATAATTATTCATTAAAACAAAGGATAGCACACCACCATTAAAATCACTTTGTAGGACATCATTTAATGATGTGAGACAAATGTTCATTATCTATCATTAGGTGAAAAGGGCAGGGACTAAATGGTACATTTCATGCGGTTATAATTTTGTCTAAAAATTAAATGGCGATTTGGACACACACAAAAAAAGACTAGAAACTCTAGACCAAAATATTAATAGCTGGATCATGGATTGGAGTGATTTTTTTTCTTCCTCTGGCTTTTCTGCCACTTTTCTTTCTTTCTTTTTTTTTTTTTTTGAGACAGAGTCTCGCTCTGTCGCCCAGGCTGGAGTGCAGTGGTGCAATCTCGGCTCACTGCAAGCTCCACCTCCTGGGTTCACACCACTCTCCTGCCTCAGCCTCCTGAGTAGCTGGGACTACAGGCACCCGCCACCATGCCTGGCTAATTTTTTTATTTTTTTAATTTTTAGTAGAGACGAGGTTTCACTGTGTTAACCAAGATGGTCTCGATCTCCTGACCTCATGATCCGCCCACCTCAGCCTCCCGATAACTTTGCTTCAGTGAACAGATAGCAGATCTGTGGTCCTGCCCATAGAAAATATTATGTCTTCATTCCCTAACTCAACAATAGTTCCTTCTCTTCTCATGCAACAGCCTGCCCATATCAAACCAATGATCAAAATCCACTGAACGCAAGCCATCGAGGATGGCAGCGGTAAGCCCAACTCCCAAGAGCAAAGTTGTTCAGCCTGTTAGACGCTCGATACCACGAGGGTTCCCTCAGGGTGGGAAGAGGCTGATTCACCCACTGCACCACTGCCAGGGCAAAAACTGTATGTCAAACTTAGCAAAAACTGTATGTTAAACTTACACTGAAGAGGACACACACATGTTTGTGGGATGGAATCGCTGTGGGAAAGTGTACAGTCACAACCTCGTGTGACAATAATCTTTATTCAACTGGCACAGCCCCAGATTCCTCTCAGCTTTCTCCTCTCACCCAGACACGGGCTGATCATATTCTAGTATTTGAGAAGGAAAAGGAGAACAGCAAGAATTTCTTCCAGAACTTCCGAGGCATGTGGAAATATTATCATTGGAGTCACACAGAGACTCAGGTCTGAATTTCATCACCGCTGCTGCTCAGGGTTAACCCATCTGTTAGGCTCAAGAGGCATAGTGGCTAGGACCTGCCATACTTTTAGGCACCCATGAAATAGTTTAATTTATTTTAAAATCAGAAGAAAATATATGAACTTTTAGGTTAAGGAAAATATAATTTACTATATAATATTAATACATTCATCTTTACGCCAACAATAATAAAATATAATTTTTATTTATTTTGTATGGAGGAAGGGGACCCATGAAGGCAAAAGTTCCTAGGCCCATAAAAGGCATCCTCTACATTTTGCTCCACACCCATCTTCAGGTTAAAACTGGCATGATACCATACCACCATCCACTTTGCACTTGCAATTTGAACCTGGCCTCTGTGACTTGTTTACAATCACATTTCCATAAAGCAACTTTAATTTTACTATTTAGTGCAACTAAATTTTAAAGTCAAAGTTTTAGTTATATATATATTTTTTTAAATAGCTGGCCACATTTAATAAGTTTCTCAAATTTGCCTAATCATAAAAAATCACCTAAGGCACTTGTTAAAAATACAGACTCCCAGGACATCACCTAGAGATTCTGATTCAGTGGGATAGGAGTCACGTCCCAGAAAATGCTTTCAACAAGGGGTCCCTGTAATTCTCGTCAAGTTCAGAACTACTATTCTAGTTGAAACAAAATGAATACTGTAAGTAGCTGGACTACATTTGTTTGTTTGTTTTTCTGAGATGGGGCCTCACTCTGTTGCCCAGGCTACGGTGTAGTGGTGTTATCACAGCTCACTGTAGCCTCAACTTCCCAGGCTCAAGGGTTTCTCCCACCTCAGCGTCCTGAGTAGCTAGGACTATAGGTATGCACTACCATTTCCGGCTAATTTTTACATTTTTTTGGTAGAGACGGGGTTTAGCCATGTTGCCCAGGCAGGCCTTGAACTCCTGGGCTCAAATGCTTCTCCTCCTCAGCCTCCCAAAGTGCTGGAATTACAGGCGTGAGCCACCATGCCCAGCTTGGACTACGTTTTAAAAGTGAGAAACTGTAGTTTGAAGGAGTAGCTCTTGCTTGAAACTGAGGGCAGAACTCTGAGGCAGACAGCTGAGGGCAATGCACAGCCACCAACTGGCAGGTGTTCCCATTCCCAGACACACGTAATTGCTTGTTAATGAAATTACTTATTGGCAATTTATAGCATGAGTGCCATAGGTGATTTTCAAATTTTAAATACAGTTTTTGAAGTACTAGGTATTATCCAGCCATGACTAAACCCCATGGCTGTGGTTTAGAAATATTCCACATATAATTAAATTCCCTAGATGGGCTCCTCTCTCCCCCGACTGCCATCTTAAAAGTAAGCATGCACTCCTCCATCAAGAGGTTAGCTCTGGCAACAGTACTCACGTATTTAGGTCACGCAGACAGACATTCTTTGATTTGCAACCCACGTGGCTGACCTTGACACAGACAACCATGTGAAATTAGAACAACAAACAGAAACACCAACATGAAAGCTATGTTGCTTTTATTTTATTTTTTAGGTTGAGAAGAAAAAAAAATAAGCTCTTGCAGGGGCAAAGGAAGCCATGTCATTCTGATAGCACCATGAAGTGTATTGTTAGCTTGGATCTGGGCCAGGAGGAAGCAGGAATAAGATGAAGCTAGAGATGAGGAGACCCCAAAAAATGTCAAATCCATGAGGTTAATAAAAAATTTGTTTTCCTTCAGTCTCTTCCTTAAGTCCCTGAGTAGCTCAGTGAGAGTGGTTTCTTTCCCAAGGTCCTGAAACCTCTCCATGCCATCCTTACAGGAAAATCAGAGAAAGATGACTGTCACTCTAGGGACCAGTGAGCTCATCTTTTCCCCTTCATGCCTACAGTCAAGCTATGTATTTCTGCTTCAAGTGTTAAGGAGAGGAAATGGTAGGCAGATGAAATTTGTTTCCCATTCCAAAGTTACATTTTCACGCTGTCCAGAGGAGGTGGGAGGAAAATACACTTATACAGACAGCTACAGTCATCACCCCTATTTCTCACCAAGAAGCTGCCAGTTCTGCCCAATCTAGAGGCAATAGAAGATAAGTATCAACTTTCTGTGTGGTCCTCAGCTTTAATTATGCCACTTTCTTCATCAGAAGTAGTCCCTGGACAAAAAAGAAGACTCCACAGTTTTGACCATGCAGGTGTGCCAAGGGACATGACCACCATGCGTCTATGTGGCTGTCTCCAATGTGATCATTTCAGCAACCAGAGCTGAGCACAGCATCCACCCAGGAATGGCTCCTTCAACCTCCTAATGCCCAGCACTAAGGCTCAAGATGGTAATCTCATTACCTGCTTAAACAAATCCCCACTTAAACCAGCAAGAGGTTTAGCTTTCTGTCTTGACAAGCCACCAGAGTGTGACTGCATACTCTAGGGATACTATTGACAATTTAATACCAGAGTGTGGTTAATTAAAGAGGCTTCAGGGAGAACAGCATTGCTGTGTGGCACAACCAGGTGGAACAACAGGTCTACCAGAAATGGGACTTGTTCATTTATTTCTTAACTGTGAAAGTCTGGCAAATCTCTAAAGTTGAGCTCGGGGGCAGAGGACTGAGGAAAGGTATGCCAACTGCTCACATGGCAACGCAAGCTGACAAAAACACCTGCTTTAAATAATCTGAGACCAACTACAGTCGCTCCTTCATATCTGTGGCTCCAATCACAGATTCAACCAACTGCAGACTGAAAATATTTGGAAAAAAAAAAAATTCCACGAAGTTCCAAAAGGCAAAACTTAAATTTGCCACGTGCTGGTGCTATAAAGAATCCATGTGAATAAGGTGACATGTAGGCATTGTAGTAGGTATTAAATCATCTAGAGATGATTTAAAGTATATGGGATGATATGCATAGATTACATGCAAATACTATCCCATTTTATACAAGGGAGTTGGGCATCTGAGGATTTTGGTACCCATGGGGGTCTTGGAACCAACACAATGGATACTGAGGGAAAATCGTTCGGGCTTATTCACTCACCGATTGAACAGATACTTATTTTGTTCCTAGACAGTGTGAGGCACTCTGCTAAACAGAGTCAGGAAGCGGCAATGAGCCAGTCCCCTTGGCAGTTACATTCTAGTCCACAAAAACTGGTCATTAATTGAGAACAGTCTGGGAAGGAGTGAAAACTCTGCTGTGAGTGAAATCCACATTGTTAGAAAATCAGACATGACTTAATTAAAACAATTCTTTAATATTCACTAATGGTAGCTCTATGTAGGGCACCCTCCTAAGCATCGTAACTATCACAAAGTCAAGTCTGACATTCCCTAGCCATCAAAGAAACTTGTAATTTCACTAGATATGAGACTAAAACTTATACAAGGTTTAAAATAATAAGATATTAATGTTGGAGAGTATAACAGCTCTGGCCCACAACAGGCGAATGAAAAGATGCTCAACATCATTGGCTATTAGGGAAAAGCACATCTAAACCACAATGAGATACGACTTAAAACCCACTAAGATTATAAGTTTTGAAAAATTGAAAACAACAAGTATTATGAAGATGTGGAGAAATGGGAATCCTCACACACCACTAGTGGAAATGCTAAATAGTACAGTCACTTCAGAAAACTGGCAGTTCTGCAAGAGGTTAAACAAAGAGTTACTATATGATCTAGCAATTCTAGTACTAGGTATATATACCCAAGAGAAATGAAAACTCATGTCTACACAAAAACCTTACATGAATGTTTATAGCTGCATTATTCACAATAGCCAAAAGGTAGAAACAACCCAAATGTTCATCAACTGATGAACATGGATAAATAATGTGATAAATCCACCCCATAAAATATTATCTGGCAACAAAAAGGGACAACATACTGATACATACTACAACATGGATGAATCCTGAAAACACTATGCTAAGTGAAAGCTGCCAATCAGAAAAAAATCATGTATGATATGACTTTACTCATTTGAAATGTCCAGAATAAGCAAAACTCTAGAGACAGAAAATAGATTAGTTGCCTAGGGTTGGGGATTGTGGGGGAAAAAGAGGAGTGACTGCTAATAATTTTCTGGGAGGGGATAAAATATTCTAAAGTTAATTGTGATAGTTGTACAACTCTGTGAATACACTAAAAACCATAGAATTGCATCCTCTAAATGGATGAATTGTATGGTGTATGTGAATTATATCTTAATTTTCTCATTTCAAGATACATTTTTAAAATATAAATGCCAATTATATTAGTTCTTAAAGATAATCTTTCTAAAATGCACAACCCACTTCCCCATATTTTTAAACAAAACAGACTGAATGACATTTGAGGTCTTCTTGATGATTCACGGTCAAACGAGAATCAATTATTGTGCTCACTGTACACTGATGTCCTCAGGAATCATGTTAACTTGTGCTTCCCTGGTGCTACGGTTTGAATCTTTTGTCTCTATTATAGTTTTCTATGTCTTGCTTTTGGGCTAAAGCTGTTAATTTCTCACTGCTGTCAGTGTTACTGTAATATATCTATCCAGAACCTGCTGTGTCTGAATGCAGAGAAACCAGGAAAGCAAGTCTGTTGAAACTGCATGTACAGTTATTATTTGTCAATGTAAAAAATAAAATTAAAAAAGAAGAGTACATAGATTCTGAGGAGAGCACAGGAACCACTCTCAAGTGTAAGATGCATGAGCATCTCTGACTTTATCTACTTCCTAACAGTGATTTTTTTTTTTTTTTTTTTTTTTTTTTGAGATGGAGTCTCACCCTGTGGCCCAGGCTGGAGTGCAGTGGTGCGATCTTGGCTCACTGCAAGTTCTGCCTCTCGGGTTCATGCCATTCTCCTGCCTCAGCCTCCCGAGTAGCTGGGATTACAGGTGCCCACCACCACACCCAGTAATTTTTTTTTTTTTTTTTTTGTATTTTTAGTAGACATGGGGTTTCACTGTGTTAGCCAGGATGGTCTCGATCTCCTGACCTTGTGATCCACCCACCTTGGCCTCCCAAAGTGCTGGGATTACAGGCATGAGCTATCACGCCCCCAACACTGATTTTGATCACTCGGAAGTGTTTGCTTCCGTCCAGTGCTCAGCTGCCTTCAGGGTTATCACTGGCATTCCCTGGGGTTATATGCATTGTAGTTAGAAGTGACAGGCATTGTAGTTACAAGTGAATTCTTTTTTACCATAATAATTTTTATCAAAGGCACAGCTAGATGTAATATCTGACTGAGAAAAGGGATTAAAACTTTATAAAATATAAATATGAACATTCAAAATATTTTATTCGCCTGGGATCATTTAGTTTGGGGGCATAGTGTTCTTCCATACCATTAAGAGTGAGATTTTTTCAAATTCTTTAGCATTGGAACTTTTAAAAGTTCTATCTTAATTCTAATCCCAGATATGAAAGAGAGAAAAGCGACATCTTATTTGCATTGTCTCATTTTACAAATCATGTCACATCTAATGTAAAGTTAATTAATGAGAACAATGATGCTTGTTCAACATAAAGGCTAGAAACTGTCACTTATGGATGATAGCTGCAGTTTCATGAACTTCACCCATTTATTTCTGTACTTTATTTGGATCACACAATTTTGAAGAAAGTTTGAATCAGAGAGAGCAGCTGCAAATCATAACTGTTCTTTTGAACAGCTTCCTTTGCAATCTCAGGGATTTCTTGAATCAAAACTGATTCAGCAGCTTGAAAAGATTTACTGAAAATGTTTCAGCTTCTTGCTGAATACTAAAAATATCTAACAACTCCTCACTTTGCTTGCAACACATATAAAAATCAAAAAAAAACATCCAAACCTTTTAATTAGTGCTAAAACTCTAAGATAGCATTACCAGGACTTGACAGGTTACCCATTTACTTGTTATGTAACTGATCTAAGCCAGGGTGAGAGGGTTTGCCAAGAAAATATGTCTAAGCCTTGACTAAAATTTAATTGATTCTGGTACTCATGTGCTGAAGTAGTATATTAGCTTATGCAATCTTAAGTGGACAGATATATACAGGCCAAACTTTAAGACTTTAGAGCTGCAAACTTACCAATAAATAATTTATAGGAATTCAGAAGAATTTTATTCCAATGACTGTGAAAAATGAGTTAACCCAGCAGCCGCAGCAACAGTATATCAATTAACATTTAGGGCACACTATGTGCCATGTGCTAGCAGCGTTTCATGCATTATTTAATTCAGTTCTCAAAACCCAGTGAAGTTGGCACTATTATTATTCCCATTTTACAGATTACATAATTGAGGCTCAGAGAACTCCCCCAAACATTAGGTGATCTCTAATGTGCTTTTTTTTTTTTTTTTTTTTTTTTGAGATGTTGTCTTGCTTTGTCGCCCAGGCTGGAGTGCAGTGGTGCAATCTTGGCTCACTGCAAGCTCCACCTCCCGGGTTTATACCATTCTCCTGCCTCAGCCTCCCTAGTAGCTGGGACTACAGGCATCCGCCACCTCACCCAGCTAATTCTTTGTATTTTTAGTAGAGACGAGGTTTCACCGTGTCAGCCAGGATGGTATTGATCTCCTGACCTCGTGATCCACCCACCTCGGCCTCCCAAAGTGCTGGGATTACAAGCATAAGCCACTGCGCCTGGCCTCTAATGTGCTTCTTAAATTATAGCTTTTAAATAGTTAAAAAAATTTTTTTAAGGTTTTTGTATTAAACATTTGGACCCTTTAAAAGTTGCAACCAAGCTGGGTAGGCTGGTGCTTCCCTATAGTCTCAGCTACTCAGGAGGCTGAGGCAGGAGGTTTGCTTGAGCCTAAGAGTTGGAGATTAGTCTGGGCAACACAGCAAAACCACATTTCTAAACAAACATGTTTTTTTTTACATGCTGTATATAACTGTTGCACAACAAATATCCATGAATGAATAAACCCAAATGCTTATACACCATTACCTAAGACTTTCCTGTATTACAACCCAGTATAAAAGTTGATACTAATGATGTCCCTAAATTATTAGAATATGTTAAATGATACTACCTTGTCAAAGAAGGCAGTGATGTATAAAATGCATCTGAAGCACATTTTCATAAAACTGACAAGAGTAAACCAGTTCTGGCAGTTTATACAGACAGGAATTCACTGATATTTAACTAGCTTGATCCCAGGAATGTTCAACAACTTTAGTGATACTGATTCAGGATTTTTTTCTTTCCTCTTGTGGTAAATTAAAACACAGAGTCGTAGGTCTAAAGATTGCCTGAAATTGCAAATTTTAGCAATACCCCTTCTATCAACCCTTGGTTCAATCCTGAATCCAGCAACTCCAGATTCCTAGGCCTGAGGCCAGTCCTACATCCTAATTGTCTTCAGAGAGCTAGCTTGCCTGCTCCCACTGGCCCCATCCAAATGGCTTCAGAGCAAAGGAGAAGGGTGGAATTCTTTTAATACTGTTCTTTAGTTCTTAATCTATATTTCAAGACAAAAATTTTGTAGGACATACCAATCACTCCTAGTCCAGTGATAATTGGGTGATTCCAAAAAAGCTTTTTGGCACAGGACTATTTCATTCTAAGAATGAGGTTTCAAATCTCAGACCATGAAGAAATGGTAAAAAAAAAAAAAAAAAAATTGATCATAAACAAACAACAACAGGTATGGGCAAATGAAAGAATTCTCCAGGGGCAACACAAATCAGGTTTTCATTTATCCACCTACGAATGAGATGTAACAATTTTAATTGTGGTTAGATAACTGAATTTATCTAATTGTGCAACATAAAACACTATAGTCTCAACTGGATATAGTACACTACTAACTTTTACAGCAAATAACAGATTGTGGGTTTTTTTTTTTTTTTTCAAAAAAAAGTTCTTTTCTTTTGGAAATAAAGACAAAAACATTTAATATTGAACATATGATTTCTGAGGTCGGCTTCAATATTATAAAATTGGACATGATTTGGTAATTATAGAAGCTGAGTGATAAGTACTTGGCAGTTCATTATGCTATATTCTCTAGTTTTGTATAATGCTTAAAATGCAGAAATAGTTGTTAAAATCCCAACACTTTCCAAGATGCTCACTTAGGACAGTAAGAGGACAAGTGGAGCACAGTCAGTCACCTTTGGAATAAAAACCATGAGTCTGAATTGGGGAAGTCCCTTTTTTGCCACACAGATCCTGCTTATGGAACCAAATATATCAAACAGGTTTCCCTTTAGCTGGGACAAACTTCAATCCACTTATCCTAACCAGAAACATATAATGAAAATATTCTGGCAATTCCACCCTGACATTTCAGCAGCAGTAAATAAATTATAAATCACCCTAGAAAGGTACAAGCCTCAACTGGGGCCAGGTTTATATCTATTTAAGAAAAAAAAAATTTGGTGTTCCCCAATCCACAATGAACAAATAACTCAAAATAATTGAAGTCATTAAAAAACAAAAACAATAGTGAATTATGAAATAAGTATATAAGTCCAAATTTATAATTTTCCATGATTAATACTTAAGTGCATGCATGTCTACATATCCATACACAAAAAAGCACATGTATTATTTTCTTCTGCTAGCATTGATAGAACAGTTAACACCTGCTTGGTCTACCTGCTGGGTAATCCAGCACTAAGCCCAGCTACATTTACAGTAGGAATTTAGGAAGGAGGAAGGGAGGAAAATAACGATGTGATTCTAAAGAAATTCTACCCTCATACTAACCATAGTGAGCCCTGAGGTATTTGTTGAATACTTTCTTTCCTGAGAATAAGCCTTCCTCATCAAACTTCTCATCTTCAGAGATTGTCCTACTTAGCAAAGGACATGCTGACCTTTACTCCCCTTCTCTACGTCAAATGCTTCAATAATTCAATTGGTATTACTGATGCCCGCTGGGACTTTTCTATGAGCTTCTTCTGTGAACTGTGTCCCAGTCATTGTGTACTGGTAAATGTTTAACAACTGGTTCTTTGAAAATAAAGCCCTGATTTCCAGTGTTTACCAGTTTCCATGGTGTATATATATATATCCATCATGGCCAATTTCAAGGTATCAGCATAAGAATATTGAAATGCAGAGTTGGGAAGTCATGCATATAAACACCCATAGCCTGTATAAGTTGGCTTTAGCACAACGCTGAGACTCCTGGTTTGCCTAGGATAGTCCCAGTTTATATCTGTAGTACTGGCATAATTAATGGTACCCCTACCACTCTTCAAAAGTGTTAATGAAATATTATGTGGTAACCCCAAAGAATAAATCACTTTTGGACCCTTTCTCAAAGTAAAAACCTTCCACAAAAAAAGATAAGACCTTCCATAAAAGGTAAGAAGATGTGATTATCTCCTTAGTCAAATGTATACTAACTTCCTAGTATGGAACATCCTAAAAACACAACATCCTTTTAACTTTTTTTTTTAAATCAAACATAGGTAGTTGGGGGAGTATGAATAGTAAACAGGTTCCACTAATGTTCAGGTCCTGACTCACACACAGGGTTTAGTGATTTCTGGAGCTATTACAGCATCTGAGTGAAGAAATCAAGCCATACAGTTGGCTTCAGGTTACACTCCAGCTTAGAGTCACATGAAACCAAATATCACATGCAGAGTCTAGCACAGTGCCTAGCCCAAAGAAATTAAAAACTGGTTAGTCCCTGTAGGTTTAATAGAAATCATTAAATCTCAGAGTTCAAGGCTACCCAGGTCAATACTTACTTGATCTCCTTTATGACTACCCCAAGAAGTCATCCTCCAAACTTGCTTAAATACTTGTCAGCAACCCAGTATAACCTGCACTGAGTCACATAGGTAGAATCTGGCAGGCAAGAGTATTGGTCTTGGTTCTTCAAAGAGGAGAACCCAAAAAAGAGTCAAGATAACATAACTATCTTTAAATATCTCATGAGCTGTTATGTAGAAGACGAATTGGATGTATTGAATTGTCCATGGGGTAGAAGTTATAGGAAGACAGATTTTGAGTTAGTATAAGGAAGAACATCTAACACCACCACAGTAATAATAGCTAACATTTATTGAGTGCTTCCATTTTGCTGGAAGCCTCACCATACTGCTAACTCATGTCAATCTTGAAGTCAACGAATCTATTCCTATCTCTGGTCGCCCCTGATGATCTACCTTGGGCTATAAAAGAGTTGTTTGTCCAGAAGCCCCGGAGGGATCCAAGTAACTGGCTGCCCAGGCTAACTACAACTCACAGAGGTTCATACAGGTCCAGTCTGTCCTGAGCCTCTATCTAAAGTCCTTGCAGCCTCAGATTCAATGTAGGATCAAGGCCAAGAGTACTAGAAGGTGCATGTGCTGGTGTTGAAGGCAAGCACCTGGAAATAGTCATCTCATTCATCATCTGCCAGAGGAAGATTCCAGAGTCTTGCACATATTTGCAAGGACATTTTTTCAATTATTGGAGAATGGGTTAAAAAAATGACCCAAGAACTGGATGTAGCTGTTCTGAATTCTGAAGTCTTGTTCAATCACATGGCTTTTATAAAGGAAAAATACTCACTTTTCTTATCTTTCTCATCTCCTTTGCATATAACTGCCTCACTCAAGGGCTGAGATATCAAACAGTTAAGATCAAAAGAGGATACTTCCTTTTTAAAAAAATAACCATGTCCTGACACAAGATTAGCAATCAAATAAATTCCACAGTCCTCTTATTCACTAATTTGCCAGCATCACTCTCAGAGAGGGTATGCTATACTTGGTGAGGCAATCTATGACAATCAGGTCAAGACTTGTGACATAGGTCATGTGCCCTGCTTCTAGAAACATGAGAGGGTATTAGGGAAGCTTCCATTGAAGAGATGATATCAGATCGGGTTGGGGAATCCTCTGAAATCCAGTCCCCAAAAGATTCCCAGTCAGGGCAAGATGAGTTTGTGGAAATCCTGGTATTTCAGAGTCTTGGAAGCCTCTGTAATTAAATAACAGCAATGACATTAATATTAAATGTCTACACAGTTGGTCATTCAGCAAAAATATATATATAGAGATATATATATATAGAGAGAGAGAGAGATAAAATGTCCTCTATTAATATAAATAAAACTAGTATTAATAGTGACTTAGTCCATTTTGTGCTGCTATAACAGAACACTTGAGACTGGGTGATTTGTAATGACACAGAAATTTATCTGGCTCACAATTCTAGAGGCTAGTAAGGCCAAGACTGTGGGGCTGCATATGGCAAGGACCTTCTTGCTGCGTCATCCCATGATGGAAGTGTGAAAGGGCAAAAGAGCATGCATGCACAAGAGAGCAAGAGAGTGAACTCACAGCCTCAAACCCTTTTATAATGGCACTAATTATTCATGGGGATGGAGCTCTCATGACCTAAATGTCTCCCATTAGGCTCCATCTCCCAACACTGTTACACTGGGGATTTTCAACACACGCTTTCTAGGGGACACATTTAAACCACAATATTCCACCCTGGCTCCCCAAATTCATGTTCTTCTCACATAAAAAACACATTCATTTCATGCAATAGCTCCAAAAGTCATAACTTTCCAGCATCAGCCCAGAAGTTCAATGTACAGAGTCTCATCTGAATCAGATATAGATGAGATTCAAGGCAGGATTCATCTTGAGGCACATTTCCCTCTAGCTGTAAGCCTGTGAAATCAAACAAGTTACTTGCTTCCAAAATACAATGGTGGAATAGGCACAGGATAGACATTCCCATTCCAAAAGAGACAAATAAGCAAGAAGAAAGGGATAGTCTTAAGTCAATCCAAAACCTAACAGGGCAAACAACACTAAATCTTAAGGCTCCAGAATAATCTTCCTTGACTCCACATCCTACCATCTGGGAACACTGGAGTGGCAGTTGGGCTCCCAAGGCCTCAGGTAGGCAGGCCTACCCTTATAGCTTTGCTTGGTGCTACCCATGCAGCGACTCTCACAGGCTGGTGTCAGATGCCTGTGGCTCTCCTGGTTGGTGTTTCACGCTGGTAGTTCTGGAGTTCTGGAGTGTTGGTGTGAGCCCACTCCTTAGGCTTTACTAGGCATTGCTCTAGGAGACTATCTGCGGTAGCTCTGACCCCAGGTTATGCTGCACATTGCCCTAGTAGGGGCTCTCTGGGTGGCTCCACCCCTGCAACACGTGTCTGCCTGGGCCATGAGGCTGTCTATGATATCCTTTGAAATCTAGCTGGAGAAAGCCATGGCTCCACAATTCTTTTTTTTTTTTTTTTTTTTTTTTTTTTTTTGAGATGGAGTGTTGCTCTGTTGCCCAGGCTGGAGTGCGGTGGCGCAGTCTTGGCTGACTGCAACCTCCACCTCCCGGGTTCAAGCGATTCTTGTGCCTCAGCCTCCTGAGTAGCTGGGACTACAGGTGCATGCCACCACACCCAGCTAATTTTTTGTATTTTTAGTAGAGATGGGGTTTCACCGTGTTAGCCAGGATGGTCTCCATCTCCCGACCTTGTGATCTGCCTGCCTTGACCTCCCAAAGTGCTGGGATTATAGGCATGAACCACTGCACTCTGCCTGCCTCCACAATTCTTGTATTCCACATGTCTGTAGACTTAACACCACATGGATGCCCAAGATTTGCTGCTTGCACATTCCAAAGCTGTGGCCTGAGCCACACCAGAGCACCCTTGAGCCATGGGTGGGGTGAGCAAGAAGCACTGTACTGAAATGTGGAGAGCAGAGACTTCAGGCAGCCCTGAGCAGTGAACTCCAAGATCCAGAGGGCACACTAGGTCTCTCTTTTGATATACAGTCATACGTCACTTAATGACAGGGATATTTTCAGAGAAAAGAAGTGTCATTAGGCAACGTTGTCATTGTGCAAACAGCATAGAGTGTACTTACACAACCCTAGATGGTATAGCCTCCTACAGACCTAGGCTATATGGTAAACCCTATTGCTCCCAAGCTGTAAACCTGTACAGCATGTTACTGTGCTGAGTATTGTAGGCAATTGTAACAATGGTTAGTATTTGTGTATCTAAACAGATCTAAACATAGAAAAGGGACAGTAAAAATACAATATAAAAGACAAAAAGTGGTGTACCTGTATAGGGCACATACAGGAACTTCCAGGACTGAAAGTTGCTCTGGGTGAGTGAGTGGTGAGTAAATGTGAAGGCCTAGGACATCACTGTACACACTGTAGACTTTACAAACATTGTTCACTTAGGCTACACTAAATTTATAAAAAGAAATGTATTTCTTCTGTAATCAATTATATTTAGCTTACTATAATATTTTTACTTTATAAACTTTCTAATTTCTAAAATTTTTTGACTCTTTTGTAATAACACTTGGCTTAAAACACAAACACATTGCATAGGTGTACAAAAATATTTTCTTTATATTCTAATTCTATAAGCTTTTTTCTATTTTAAAAATTTTTTATTTTTATTTTTTTTACTGTTTAAACTTTATTTGTTAAAAACAAAGACACAAACACACACATTAACCTAGGTCTACACAGAGGGTCATCAATTTCACTGTATTCCACCTCCACATCTTGTCTCACTGGAAGGTATTATGTATTATACATAATTGAATGTGCTATATTTTTATATGACTGGCAGCCAGTAAGTAGGTTTATACCATCATCACCAAAAACAGATGAGCAACACATTGAGTTATGATGTTACAATGGTTATGATACCAATGAGCAATAAGAATTTTTCAGCTCCGTTATAATCTTATAGGACTACCTTTGTATATACGTGTTCCTTCCTTGGTGAAAAGGTCTATATGTGGGACATAACTGTACTTCCTTCTTCGAGGTCATGGCACCGTGTGCCTGTGATGGGAGGAACAGCATCAGTCATTTCCAAAATGCCTTCAGAGTCATTCTTCCATTGTACTAATGAACAGCCTCTGGTTTCCTTCTATCCCTACTGATGTCCTTATCAATTGGTTGCTTGCCCACACCCTTGGTCTTCTTTCCTGAAAATGTTCTTTCATTCTCTACCACATGGCCAGGATGAGAACCCTTCAAATCCCTAAATTCTGTTTCCTTTTTAATTATAAATTTTATCTTTAAATCATTTCTCTCTTCTCTTTTCCTGTATGCAGTTAATATTTTGCTTAGAAATTTCTTCCATCAAATATCGTAGTTTATTGCTCTTACATTCTGCCTTCCGTAAAGCCCTAGGGTACAGACACAATTCAGTCAAATTCTTTGCCACTTCATAACAAGGCTGGTTTTTACTCCAGTTTCCAATACCTTATTCCACTTTTCCATCTGAGAGCTCATCAGAATTGCCTTTTTTGTTCTTATTTGTACCAACATTCTCATCACTATCACATAATTAATCTCTAAGCAGATTTAGACTTTTACTACAGCTCTCCTCTTCTCAGCCTTCACCAGAACCACATTTAATGCTCTGTTCATAGCAACACAGGTTTTTCATAGCCTGCTTCCCCACATTCTTCCAGTCTCTACCTGTTACCCAGTTCCAAAACCGCTTTCACATTTTCGGGTATTTGTTATAGCAGCAGCCCTAATTCTCAGTACCAGTTTTCTGTCTTAGTCCAGTTTGTGTTGCTATAACAGAATACCTGTGACTGGGTAATTAATAATGAGCAGAAATTTATTTGGCTTACAGTTCTGGAGGCTGAGAAGTCCAAGATTGAGGGATTGCATCTGGTGAGGGCCTTCTTGCTGCATCATCCCATGGCAGAAAGGTAAAAGAGCATGCTTGAGAAAGAGCAAGAGATTGAACTTGCAGCCTCAAGTCCTTTTACAATTGGCATTAACCCATACATGAGGGTGGAGCCCTCATGACCTAAACATCCCCCATTATGCCCCACCGTCTAACACTGTTGCATTGGAGATTACATTTCCAACACATGGGTTCTAGGGGACACATTCAAACCATGATAAATAGTAAGATATCTTTTACTACGCATGTACTAGGATCCAGGCATGGTACTACACTTGATATACATTTTCCACATTTGGTTCTTACTACAGCTGATAAGATGGCCACCATTATCTCTATTCAACAGTGAGCCTTAATGAAGTTAAGAATCTCACCTAAGGCTTCACTGCTAGTAAGCAGGAAATGAGGATCTGAATCCAGGTCTGGTGGCAACAAAGCTCTTTACACCACAGAACCCAACCCATACTTGCTTCATGGAACCCACCAGGGCCCTGCCCAGGAGAGTCAAAATCTTAACTCAAATAGTTTTACCCTGAGTCCTGAGCCCTCAGTTTCCTCATTTGTAGAAGGAAGATAATGACAGCACCTATCTCACAGGCTGCTGGAAGTATTTGATGAGAGAAATCTATATGTCTAACTTAGTGCCTAGCACATAGTAAGTGCTCCTCAATGTTGGCTACTGTTACCTCCACAGACACATGGATGAGCTTTTTGCCAGAGGTGTACAGATTACATGCACCTATCTTTTCCGAAAGTTTGACAGAACACATATCCTTTCCCCAACATAAATAATAGGCTTATTGTGGTAGAAAACAAAGCCAGTTGGCAAGGAAGATAGACTTGGGTTACAGTTTTGGCCCTGTCATTCACTGATTACAGGTCTTTGGACAGGTTGCTTTGCTCTTTTGAGCCTCTCTTTGCCCATCTTTAAAATAGAGAGCAGGAGTGGGAATTGCATGCTTTTGTAAAAGCACATACAGAACGGACACAGAGATGTCACTCAATAATAGCTACTCTCATTACTGTGTAAATCGAAGCTACTGTCATGACTTTTTCCACTTTCTTTCCTAACTATAGAGAAATCTGCTAGAGGTCGAGGTCATTATTTTGATGTAATTCTCTTTAAAAATAATATTTCTTTGCCCCTTTGAATCATCTGCTACTCTCAAATATACTCTCAAGGAGAGAATACACATACACATACACATACACACACACACACACACACACACACACACATACAATTACCCAACAACTCCAGGCATTTAAAAGGTGTCATAAATTAAGTAATGAGGTACCAAGCTTGACAGCTGTACTATCTAGAGAAAAGGTCTACTTAGAAATTCTGTACGCCACAGTGGTTACACTAAATACTTGTCATCCCAAGGTTCCAAGATGAATACTGGCTTACCTATTAAACCTAAAGCATATGTAATTAAATATATTAGAAGTCAAACCCTGATTAATTTTCATGATAATTGGTTCATACTTAACATATACACACACAAAATATTAAAACGCAGGCTATCACACACACACAAAACAGCTTGTCAGTTAAAACCAATACTCCTTTGTTTCCCCTACTTATTCTGTCTCCAAAACTGTGATAGGTTTTGTTTTAGTCACTTGTTAAATGTCTCACATGTCAAGAAGCAACAACACTGTTTGTGTCTTTGGTCACCATGCCAAATAAAATATGCTTTGTATTATATTAATGTTGAAATTCACTTATTGGTCTTTTGGAGGAAAAGCAGTGTTCTTATGTTTAATAGAATCCTGATCCTTAACCAGTTGGACACTGGACACTGGGGCCTTAAATTATTATGCATCAGTTCAAATGTGTATTGTACAATTCACAGCTTAATTGACAAACTTGGGAATTTGACCACGCCCTAGAAGGTAGCAATACTAGAATGTGCTCCTGCTTTCCATTTTAGTCTTTTGTGTTTTAAGTTGCAATGTCTCTCATTCATGTAGAAGTATTGATTATGTTAAAATTAATTGTTAAAAATACTGTATGCATCCATACTCTATGCAGATACAACCAATTTTCCTTATTTATCTTTATTATACTGGTTTTTCTAATTAGCCTGATTCAAGGGTAATGTAAAGTCCAAGTGCCAAAGCTAAACATCCCAATATTTAGGAAATTAAAGCCTTATACTTTCACAGTGATGGCTAAAACTGGTAACAGATTTGGGTTTTTCAGTCTGTACCCACCAGTATGCTACGTGCATAATTAACTCTCATTTTCTGCTATCTGGATGATTTGAGAAGTCAGAACCTCCGACCAGAAGGCTGACTGCATTCATCTACTCATTATTCCTGCCTGTTGCCACACACTGGGATGAGACGGAATAAGGTAGCACATGTCCTTGAGCCCTTCAGATGATACTCACATGTTTGCCTTTCTGCAGTGTAGTGGTCAGTGACTCAATTATTTCCTTTACATTCTTCTCCTGTCTCCACTAGTGTTATGGCTTTTCTAAAACAGTGTCCTTGGTGTCTAAAATATCCAGGTTTTCAAGACAACATCTATATACCACTTTGTGTCATTTCTGTTCCTCCTCTAAAAAGTATATATTCACCAATATTATTGAAAATAACCTTAGGGAAAAAGAGTTATGTAAAAAGTTGTCGCTGCCATACTTCTGCTTTCTAATACAGCAAAAATACTCCAAGTTCTAATCAAGACTACAATGTTTGAATTAGTGATTCAAAGTTTGTGTTTGTGTGTGTGTGCTTTGTGATATAAAGACCCTGTGTGTAGCCTAAAGCTGCAAAAGATAGGTTAAATAGATTTTGGAATATCTATATAATGGAATATCAGAAATATAATCAACCATTAAGGATGATGTTTAGATGCCATAAGAAAATGCTTATACTAAAATTTTTAATAAAAAAGTTATGTTAGTATGATCCAAAATTATCATTAATATATGGTACATTTTAAACAGTTGCTTTCTCTAAGTGGTGGGATCACAAGTACTTTTTCCTGCTTTGTTCCTACATTTTTTGTGCTATCCAATATTTTTAGCTATATTGGGGGAAAAAGACCAAAAAAAAAAAAAAAAAAAAAGAGAGAGAAAGGAAGGAAAAAAAGGAAAAGAAAAAAAGAATTGTGGGATAGGAATAGTATTATAGCTGATCAAATACAACTCTTTGATCTTTCTTATTCTAAGCCTGTATTTGTTTGTTTGTTTATTTATTCAGAGACAGGGTCTTGCTTTGTGTTCCAGGCTGGAATGCAGTGGCACAATCATGGCTCACTGCAGCCTCGACCTTGGAAACTCAAGCAACCCTCCTGCCCCAGCCTCCTGAGTGGCTGGTACCACAGGCACATGTCATCATGCTCGGCTAAACTTTTTTACTTTTAGTTTTTGTAGAGATAGGGTCTCCCTATGTTGTCCACTCTGGTCTTGAACCTCTGGGCTCAAGAGATCCTCCTCCCTTGGCCTCCCAAAGTACTGGGATTATAGGCATGAGCCACTGAACCTGGCCTGTAGTTTTCTAAAATGAAGAAAGTCAGCCTGAGGTTGTATGTGCCAGCTCAAATGCCTTGTCCTATGGATTAATGGTGGGCAATGTGCAGTGTGACAGTGATGATGAGAGCTGCCATTTATCAATAAGTTCTATGTGCCAAACAGGATTCTTTATATATATTATCTCATTTAATCCTCATAGCAGCCCCACAAGGTAGTAAGATTATCTCCATTTTGTTGATAGGAAACTGAAACATACAGGTAAAGTAACTGGCTAAGATCATCCAGCTGGGATTCAAGCCCTTGAATGAGCATACCATTTACAACACATTAGCATTCACAGCACCTCAGCATTAGTTTCAAAATATTTGTTAAATGAGGTGACCCTATGAGGTGCTACTTAATTGTGCTTCAGAGAATCAGCGCACCAAGGAGCAGATCAAAGGGATCTCCCTACTGATACCTCAAAGAAACTCCACTGAAGGACTTTTATCAAAGTCTGTTGTGGAGGTGGAGATGGCTTCCTCAATGAGGTAGTGATAGGGTTACTTGTACCTTTTTTTCTGTGACATCAGTCATATACTCCTGTACCCAAGGTGCAAGGCATATGAGAAAAATGTATTGTCTATAATCAGACATTCAATTTAATTGGGGAGACAAGTAACACATAGAACACACATGATAAAATCAGCACAAGGCGGCTGGGCCCGGTGGCTCCAGCCTGTAATCCCAGCACTTTGGGAGGCCAAGGTGGGCGGATCACAAGGTCAGGAGAAGAGACCATCTTGGCTAACACGGTGAAATCCCGTCTCTACTAAAAATACAAAATATTAGCTGGGCGTGGTGGTGGGCGCCTGTTGTCTCAGCTACTCCGGAGGCTGAGGCAGAAGAATGGCGTGAAGCCGGGAGGCGGAGCTTGCAGTGAGCCAAGATGGTGCCACTGCATTCCAGCCTAGGCAATGGAGCGAGACTCCGTCTCAAAAACAAAACAAAACAAACGAACAAACAAAAAATTAGCACAAGGCAAAAAAATCCATTTATAATTAAATGTTAAGTCAATGGCAGAGCAGATAACTAGTGTCATCTAGTAGGAGGAACTGTCAGCTCTGAAGTGTCATAGAATTCTGAAGGTACAGGAAACAGCACTTGGAGATCACCTAGCCTAGCTCCAGCAGTTCAAGATTTGACCTAGTAACTTGGTTAAGATCACACTGCTGCTAAGTAGCAGAGATGGGTAAAGTACCTAAGGAAGCCTGATATTAAGTAGTCTAAGAAAAGCCTTTCAAGGACAAGTAGAGTGAGGTGATGGCACTTTAGATGAAAAGAGTGGACAACATTCTCCTTTCCTGGTTTAGCAAAATTAACCTGCCACTGGTCTGATTTTTAGATTGCAGGATGGTGAATAGTCTCGGCACTGAGAAGTCAGATTAAAATTTGTTAAATAATCTAAAAATACTGATCTTTTTATTCCATCCATCATTTTCAAACATGAAGTATTTTAATGTGTATTGTCCTTTGCCAGAATATTACAAAATAGAAACACACCTATCCACATATGTATTCCAGATGCCTTTACAAGTGTTAACACTGGCTGTCTTAACATACATCTTGTTTGGACAGAGGCCAAATTGTTGTAACTGACCAGGAGGAAATAATTATTTGTCTAGTTGATGCTTCGCCACTGGCACACACTAAAGTTTGCATTTAAAGCACCCAACTACTCTTTGCAAAAATTATTCCTGTAAAATCTGTCAGTCATCAGCAAATAGGAATAAGCTTAGAGTATGTAAATACTCACAGAGTGCGTAAATGTTCCTCTTAGAGTAACTACTTCCTCTTAGAGTAACTAAATATCAACTGATTGGACAATATTCTTTTTATAAAGATATGTGAATGTCAATAGGCAAGGCACAAAGATATTAAGTTAAGCCATTTTTAACTAAGAAATTTTGGTAGTGAAAAGGCCAGATTTGACTCCTCGGAACATGTAAAATTTATTTTAGAAATGGTTGTTCAAATCTGAGAGAAGAAAACATGGTAAATAATGTAAATCCAATTTTAACAAACCATTTTAAAAAAATTATAAGTAACAATCATGTTCATGAAACTTAAAACAACTAGGATTTTTATTTTGTAAGAAATATAAACCACTTTAATTTCTGACACAAAGCACACAGGCAGATAGTTACACTTTCTTGTATTTTAAAATAATTTCTGTGGGTTTGCAAGCACAAGTTAAGGCTCAGGTTAGTTTTTCTCTGTCTTCAAGGTATTCTTAGAAGGTGTATTTTAAATTCCTCAGAAGTTATTTCAAGAGTTGTTATATCCTCAATTAAACATAGAAGATTAAGTTAGAAGCTCCCTTTCATTATATTTTAGCTATTTTCATTGCAAACTCTAGTACAATCTGTCAATGTAGAGCAGAGAAATAACTGAAATGTAGCTTCAAAATAAGTAAAACAGGTTTATAAACCACAGGTAATCAATATTAAGTCCTGACTTTTAAAATATTAATACGAATGAAAGTCATTTTCTAACAAGTATCAAAAACAAAAGCAAATAAAAATTCAGGTGCTAGATTACAACCTTACACCTTACAACCTTAGCCAAATCTGCTGTTTGGCTTCAAAGTTCCACACAAAATCTTAACCTACAAACTTAACATTTCGAACCCACAAGATACAAGTACCAGAGTCACCCACAGTCATGTCAAAGTCCTTTCCAAGGTCTTAGAAACCTTAATCCAATGCAGAAAAGTTAAGAGTCAAAAAGACATAGAAACAGGGAAAAGTGAAGGTGTTATTTGCCAAACATTAAACTTTTACAGAAATCCAAAACCTACTTAACAATTTCCCTATATCGAACAGCATAACCTCTATGCAAAAGGTGTGTGCTCAAATGCAGTCATTTATTAGCATTTACTGTACTTACTTTGATTTTTGCCATTTATAAGCTTCATTAAAGATACCCACAAAGAAGTAACCAGTTGAATGAGGTTCAGCTAAGAAAAACCAGCTGTAAACTCGACCTACAAATTTACATCCCACAACGTCCTGTGGGGAAGGTACACTTTACAAACTACCATTATATATACAAGCTTTAGATTGTGAAATAATGCACTTCGGCTTTCTCCGGTGTACATTACAATTACAAACCCTCAACTCAACCTCCTCCCTTTGAAAAAAAAAATCCACCTCCAATCTTCATTGGTCCACATAGTTCCGGCCCACATGGTATCAGTAGGTGTGTCCCTCCCAAAAAACCCTGTCATTGGCTGTGAAGAAACAGCGTCTAATAGGCTGTGATTTTTGGGGGTTGTTAAACTCCACGCCTCCAGACTTGCGCTTTCCAATAGACCCGAGACGCTGCCGGCTACTCTGTGATTCAAAGGGCAGGCAACCCCAGCAGGACGCGCTCAAAGAAGCGAGAGGGGTGAGAAAGGAGAGGGCACCCTCGGTGTGCTGCCCACTTTATCCTCACTCCTGGACCCCAGCAAACGTTCACACACATGCTTTTCCCAGCCACCAGTTAGAAGGGCGGACAGAGAGCGTTCGCCTATTATAGATCCTTGACCTAGGGACCCGCTCAAGCTCCATGTCCAATCGCCCCATTCTACGGATAGAAGCGAGCAAAAGGCAGGCTCAGGCAACGACCTGTAGTGCTTGATGCCCCCTGGGAAAAGAATGAGTCCCAGGAACCCACTCTGTGCAGTCCCTCGACCGCAGACGCGGGGGCGCACGGGACGTGCTGCGGCGTCTGATCCAGCCGCTCCCAGTCCCGGGCCCCGCACGCTGCGTCTGCCTTGCGCCCGCGCTCCCCTCCCAGCGGGACTTACGCGGCCTGTTCTTTCTCCCCGAGTCCATCCTCCTCCGCAGCCGGCATTTCTTGGCCGGGGAATCATGCTGAGGGAGCAGTGGCTGCGGCTGGAGCTCCGGTAGGAGCGGGAGGCGCTGGGGCACTGCGTCGTTGCCGCCCACGGGACCCCGGCTGCAGACGAGCGGCGGCTGGACTGGCGGCGGATGGAAGCCGTTGTGCAGCAGCCCGTTCACAGCGGCGGCGCTGGTGCCCACGGGGGCCCCAGGGGATTGCGGGGCCGAGCGCTCCGGCTGCCCGCCGCGGTCGCCCATGCCGGGTGCTGGCGGGGCTGCGCGCGGGCCCCGGCTCAGGCGGCCTCGCTGGAGGTCATTCTCGGGCGTCTTTATTTCCCCGGATCCTCCCTGCGGCTTCCGATTCGGCAGCCGCAGAGCCGGCGCCTGGGGATGGCGAACCCGGCGCTCCTCCCCTCCTCCTGCCGACTCCCCCACCTCCTCCGCGCCCTGCCCCCCGCGCGCCGGCCCCACGACGCCGGCCTGGAGCACGCCAGCCCAGGGCTCGGAATCGGGGATCCCCGCGCACCCCCAGCCGGGGCTCCCGCCGCCCGCCTTCCCCCGATCCCCGGGCCGCGCGACTTCAAACGCGGCTTCCTCGCCTCCCAGACTGGTCCCCGCCACTGAGCATGCCCAGTCCTGCCCGCCACCGCCACCGACGAGTTTCAACATGGGGAATCAAGTTCTCTGGGCTTGCAGAGAGGAGATGGGCGGGTTGGGCTTTGTATGGCGGAGTGAAAACGAGAGGGGTCTGGGAGAGACAGCGAGGGGAGCGAACCGCTTCAGGAGGAATACGGGAGGAAGACAAATATTTGCAGAGGTTTCAGGTTTGCTAATCCTGTCCCCAGTGGGCAAGATACCTTTGCAAGGTCATTCACGTTATCCTCCCCGCTTTGTGAGTGTGTGCTTACGCGCGCGCGCGTGTGTGCCTGTGCGTTTGGTTAAGTGACCAAACTACTTAGAGGCCTGAGGGGCGGGAGGAGAACAATTATTTATAGAAAAGTAGGCAGACTTGGGGAGGGAGGGGAGTGAAATTTCTTTGCTGGCACACACACACACAAACACCATGTGGTTTCATGGAGTTGTCTTTTGCAGGAGGAAACCTAGGAATACAGTGTAAGGACAGTGAAGGACAAAACTGTAGGCAGGATTAATCGGTGCTGAAAGAGACCAAATAAACAGGAGCAATTCCATGCTATAAAAAGCACTTTCCTCACCCAGGAAGGACTTCAAAAGACAATGTCATGTTATTTATAGAGTAAGGAGTTGCCTCTTCTAAGAAGGCATCACGTGGTGACCAACACCATGAGCTTTGGAGTCAGCAGTGGGTTCAAATTACAACTCGGCCACTGAGCAAACCCAGATAACGTTATTGCTCAAGGTAACACTTCTGGCAACAGGAAACGGGACTGTCCATGCTCAGTATGCAGGACTAATTTGAGTGGTGAGTACCTTCCCAAAGTTATGCAATCTCTTGAGGCCTCACTTTCCTATCCATAACAGGAGGCTGTTGTGAGAAAACCTACTAAAAGTACCTGGTACAATCCTGGCACATAGTAAATGCTCAGAAAGCTAGTTTTCCTTATTATGCTGTTCGCCCTTTGTTTCGACGGAGGGGAACAAACCATGCTTACAGCCGTATTTATTGTGTGATTTATTTTGTGATATTCTCCATGATTTGCAATTAATCTACAGAGGAGTTAGAGTCTGGCAAGTGCTGGCTGGCTACTGGGTTGCTGGGCCCCTGGGTTTCAGTGCATTCAGCAGCATCTAGGGCTTGCATCTGGCAATTCCTTCCAGCAGAGCCTCACCTAGAATCAGAGCTTCAGAACCATGGGGGCCACTGGAGCACTCTGGTCCATCCACTCTTGCACACTTTTTTCACATCAGGAAACTGAGCTGCAGATAGATGGCTGAGATTAAGAGCAAAGGTGGAACTAAACCCTCAATCTCAACTCTCTTGGCTTCCCTAACCTTATGCTATTTAAAGACAGACAAAAAAAAACCCCAGGTGATCTGGCCCCTCCCTACCTCTCCTGTCTCATCAGGGGCTCCCTGTGCTGCCTTCAATTCCTTAAACAACATTCTACTGTTTCCACTGCCTGCAGGTCTCTTCTCTAAGACCTCTTTTGTCTACTAGACTCCAACTTTAGATCTCCTGTTTAACTTCTCATATTTAGAGAATGTTCCCTCACCCTTAGGGCTACGTTAGGTCTCCCTGCCATATCCTCTTCCTACTCCTTGTACTCCCTTTATGACTCCTTATCAGTTTGTAACTATACAATGCATCTGTTCCCTCATTTGTAACTTGAGAGTAATAGGACACCACTGAGTTGTTAGACTGATGAAATGCGTAACACATGTGTAAAATTAAATAATTCAAACTTCAAGCTGTTGGAACTTTATTGTGAGACTTGAGAGAAATGTGGCTATGCAGCTACAACTTCTGCTTTTTTTTTTTTTTTTTTTTTTTTTTTTTTGAGACAGGGTCTCACTCCTTCACCCAGGCTGGAGCATAGTGGCACAGTCTGTAACCTCCAACTCCTGGGCTCAAGTTATCCTCCCACCTTGGCCTCCCAAAGTATTGAATTATAGGAATGAGCCACCATGCCTGGCCTTGCCTTTTTTCCTTGTAAATAATTAGGAAGACCAAGCATGGCCAGAGATATGAATCCCTTGGATCATTGCCTCTCCTCACAGAGTAATAATCTTCCTTGGAATGCAGCAGTCTGTAACCAATCAAATCGCTGTGGCATATGCATTGGTTTTGTATGTTGAATGTAATTCTGCTGGAACTTCTCCATCTCTGCCGGTATAAGTGAAATCTTAACTTCTCCACTTTGGAGCACTGATCCCACTCATTTGGAGTTAGTGTTTCCAGGTGGCTATCCTCAAGCTTTGCACTCAAACTTCATAGTTAATCATATTCTCTAAATCTCATTATTTAAGGTTAACATATGTAAAGTGTCCAGTACATTGTAAGTGCTAGGAAAAGTTAGACGTTATTATTATTTGATTGCCCATCTCACCCCACTTCACTGTAAGCGTCTTTAAGGCAGATGACTTGTTCATCACTCTGTCCCTAGAAGGCACTTGGTAATAATTTGTGATTGGATAAATGACTTATATCAAGCTCGTCTAGCCCGTGGCCCACAGGCTGCATGCGGCTCAGGACGGCTTTCAATACGGCCCAACACAAATTCATAAACATGAGATTTATTTTTGCAACTTTTTTTTTAGTTAGCTCATTAGCTATCATTAGTGTTAGTGTATTTTGTGTGTGGCCCAAGACAGTTCTTCCTCTTCCAATGTGACCAATGGAAGCCAAAAGATTGGACAACCCTGACTTAGATGATATTTCACACAGAGTCCCCCTCACTTTCTACTGTAAATTTGCTAAAAATCACCAGTCACTCCTAAATATTCAAATATATCATTTTCAAATTCCCACGTAATTGAACTGAGTGGCTTAGGAGGCAACTTACATCAGAGATGCAAATAGAAGCTTTAGCATTGCAATATCTCCAAGGACATATTTTTTCAGCTTGATTCCCAGGCCTGCTGAGGAAGGCCTGAGCCAGGTGGCTCAGACCCAGGCAGGGCAAAAGTACTGGTACTGGGACAGAACGTCCTCCACCTGCTTCCTTTCTCCTACCCTTGTCAGGCTGGGTGCTTGGATCAGTTACACCCAGCGTATGGTAGGGAAGAAGCCAGGTGGCATCTCACAGGTTTATTCAGGGGTGTGTGTAGGAGGTGTAACTTTGGGGCGTGAGCTGTCATGTGCTCTAAGAGGGGCATGCAACAAATGTTTGGAAGAGAGTGAGGGAGAAGGGAACCCACAAACCAGCGCACTCCCTTGGGTCTTATTCATTTATTTATTAATCATTTACTGTGTGTACTATGTTGTAGGCACTAAAACATGCTGGGAATACAAAGACAAGATAGATGGCTTCACTGCCCTCAAAAAGCTTACAATTCAGTAGAGAGAGAAAAGTCAGTGATTCTCCAGCATCAGTGTTATGTAAGAATAACCTAGGGAATTTTTCCTTTTTAACTTTGTATTAAAACTGACATACATACAGAAAAGTATGCATATCTTATAAAGCTCAAGGTATTTTGCAAAAAATGAACATGCAGTGTAACTTGCAACCCAGGATATTTTGTAAGCACAGATTCTGGGTCCAGTTCCATAGACTGATTCATCAATAGGTGATGACGATGATAACGATGATGATGAATAAACATTTTTTAAATTAAAAAAATAACTTTTTCAAAACCAGGGGATTTGAGGCAGATGATCATCACGGTTTGGAGAAACAATGAAGGAAGCAAAGTATGCCGTCTATACTGCGGGAGGTAACTCCAGAAGACCCCAGAGAGTGAGCAATGACAGAGTCAGGGGTGGGGGATTGTGGGGGAGTGGTGCTGAGATGGAAGCTAAAACAGGGTTCAGGGAGGAAATGACCCTTAAACTGAATTTTGAATAATATTGGCCTCTCTTCAGGTGAATAGGGAGAGAAGGTTTAAAAGAATCCACTCAGAACTGAAGGAGCCAAGACTCTGTGGGTGCATTTGAAACAACCTGGCATTTTTGGGAAACTGCCAGGAGTTCCACAGGCTGAAGAGCAGCTTGAGAAGGGAGAAGGTGAGTAGTAACGGCTGAAAAGTTTATGTAACCAACCAACAAGCTCATTTTATCTGCTGCCCAGATACAGCCGATTTATCAAGACAGGGGAATTGCAAAAGAGAAAGAGTTAATTCACGCAGAGCCAGCTGAACAGGAGACTGGGGTTTTATTACTCAAATCAGTCTCCCTGAAAATTCAGAGGCTGTGGTTTTTCAAGGATAGTTTGGCAGACCAGGGAATGGAGTGCTGCTGATTGGCTGGGGATGCAATCATAGGAGTGTGGAAAATGGTCCTGCTGCATGTGTGCTGAGTCTGCCTCTGGGAGGGGCCACAGGACAGGTTGGCAGGTCACGTGGAGCGACTGTTTGTCAAAAATGCAAAACCCTGAAAAGACATCTCAAAAGGCCAATCTTAGGTTTTACAATATGATGTTATCTGCCGGAGTATTTGTGAAAGTTGTAAATCTTGTGACTTCTGGAATAATGACTGGTAAACATTTATGTCTACACTTTTAGCAGAATTCAGGCTCCTCTTATCTGCCTAACCTATAAAGACGGTTTAGGGCGGGGCGCTGTGGCTCAAGCCTGTAATCCCAGCACTTTGGGAGGCCAAGACGGGCAGATCATGAGGGCAGGAGATCGAGAACATCCTGGCTAACACAGTGAAACCCGGTCTCTACTAAAAAATACAAAAAACTAGCCGGGCGAGGTGGCGGACGCCTGTAGTCCCAGCTACTCGGGAGGCTGAGGCAGGAGAATGGCGTAAACCCGGGAGGCGGAGCTTGCAGTGAGCTGAGATCTGGCCACTGCACTCCAGCCTAGGCGACAGAGCGAGACTCCGTCTCAAAAACCAAAAACCAAAAACCAAACAACAACAACAACAACAAAAAAAGACGGTTTAGTTTTGGGGAAGGGCTACTATCATTTAAACTATAAACTAAATGTATCCTAAAGTTAGCTTGGCCCAAGCCCAGGAATGATTAAAGGCAGTTTGGAGGGTAAAGGCAAGACGGTGGTTGGTTAGATCAGATCTCTTTCACTGTCATAATTTTCTCACTGTTATAATTCTTGCAAAGGTAGTTTCAATTGAATGGGACCCAAATCTCAAATAGCTTTCTATCCCATAGGAACGAGTTTGGACTTTTAACTGAGGGCTGTGGGAAACTATTGAAGAGTTTTAGGCAGTATAAAAACTACCAGATTTGCATTGTGGGAGTATCCTCAGCAGAAGCCTGGAAAGGAGATTGGGGAAGGAGATCCCTAGTCAGGGAGACCAAGTAGACTACTGAAAAAAAAACAGGTAAGAAGTGATAAGGGACTGAGTAAAGGACACAGCAGTTGGAATAAGAGCACTGGGTGGATTCAAGAATTATTTAAGGATAGAATCTATAGGACTTGATCAATGGGAGGGTGAGGGAGAGGTGTGGCTGGCTGATTTCTATGTTTCCAGGTTGTGCAGCTGGGGATGTGGTTTCAACATTCAAATCTAAGCAGATCCCCATTCCATCCTGAGCTGCATCACTCCCAGGCTGGGTTGGGTGCCTCTCTGGTGTAAGCCATATCACTCTGTGTATCTCAGTCTAATGCTACACTTAACACGTTTCATTGCAATTTTTTTTGGCAGGGGGATCCTCAAGGACCTGCAAACAATAAACCAAATCCTCCCACTCAAAATCCCCAAACAAAATGTGTTCATTTTGACTAGCTGTGTGTGTGTTTTAAATTAAAAGTTTGAATTAGAAAGCAAGTAGGATAAATTTATACACTTATATGTATAAATTTAAATACCTGGCCTCCAAAGCACTTCTGATAGGTCTCAGCTACACAAACAAGAAGAAAGGAATCTTTGAATCCCCAGGACTCAACACAGTACTGGACACAAAATGGGAGCTGAAAAAGTGTGTGTGGAATCAATGAAGGATGCAATTTCCCCCCGTTGTAGAGGTGAAGAAGCTGAGGCTGCAGAGTAGAAGAGGAACAGACAGTGGGGATTGTCTTCAAAGTAGGTTCCTAGTTCCTGGCTCAGAGGTCCCAGTTTTTGTTGACCATGGACAGTAAAACTCCCTGGGAAAGTGGGCCCAGACTCAGGAGAGCAGTTTTGATTGGTCTAAGTTTGTGATTGACTTAGGAGCTGTCTGGCCAATGAAATATGAGGGAAAGCCTGGGGGATTCTGGGAAAGGTTTTGTAAACCAAAAAGTATTTGAGACAAGTCTCAATCAATTTTAGAGCATTATTTTGCCAAAGTTAAGGACCATTGCCCATGACACAGCCTCAGGAGGTCCTGAGAACATATACCCAAGGTGGTTGAGGTACAGCTTCATTTTATACATTTTAGGGAGTCAGAAGTTACAGGCAAAGACATAAATCAATACATGCAAGGTATACATGGGTTTAGCCCAGAGAATTGGAACATCTAGAAGCAGGAGCTTCCAGGTCATAAGTGGATTCAAAGATTTCCTGATGGGCAGTTTGTTGACAGCGTTAAGCTCTGCCTCAAGAGTTGATGTCAACTTAAGATAAGGGGGTGCTTTGTGGAAGCCAAGGGTCTTATCATGTACATGAAGCCTCCAGGCTTCAGAGAGAATAGATGTGAATGTCTCTTACTGAACCTTAAAAGTTGTCAGACTTTCTGGAAAAGACCTAATAAGGGAATCTTTACAGAATATAAATTTTTCCCCCACAAGTGACAGCTTGGCAGGGCCATTTCAATATAGGTAAAGAAATATAATTTGAGGTGAAATAACTTGATTTCCTTCAGGGCCCACTGGCTGTCATGTGATGTTACACCAGAATCAGATTGGAATCTGTTATCTTATTGCTACAAAGATTCTGTCTTGTCAGCCTTAAGATCCCTGTTTTAATGTCAGTGCTGGTCAGTTGTGTCTAAACTCAAAAGGAAGGGGAGGGTATAATGAGGCATGTTTCACCCCCTCTTTCCCATCATGACCTGAACTAGTTTTTCAGGTGTTTTTTTGAATCCCCTTGGCCAAGGGGGGTCTGTTCAGTCAGCTGAGGGCCTTAGAATTTTATTTTTGGTTTATAGTTTCCTCTTGATTAAAGAAGGAAGTCTGCAATGTGGGTTTGTAACTTAGTTTTTAGTAACTTTACATCAGACTCGTAATTTATTGTTACTTTCTGAAGACACACTGATAAAACCTCTGTACCACGATGTCATTGCATGTTTTCACTATAGAAATTCTAATTATTTGCTAAAGTGAAAATAAAGTCAAACATGCCCAAGTCTTTATCCACTTAACCACATAGCGATGGTGTGAGCATGGAAAAAGGGCACATGTCAAGACATAGTTTTAAAATAATTATTAGAATGTTGACTGCCAGAATAATATTGACCCAGGATGAACTTCTTTTTTTATTTTTTCATTTTTGCTTTTTTGTTATTGGTGTTTATAACTTCCTCAGAGATTCACCATGGGGTTTCCTCATACAAGAGACTACCTTCAGGTGCGGATTTTCATCACCGTACTTTCTGTAGATGCCCCAGGCAGTCAGAGCTTACCACAAACAAAAATACTTTGGTGAGTGGTGTTATAGTGAGATTCTGGTAACTCATTCATCAGAGCCTCTCGCTTAGGTACCAAGATAAGTACCAGAGTTACAATCCTGAGCAAAAGCAAAGTCCCTGCCCTCATCTGTATTACAGAAAAGACAGGCCTTAAGCACACACTCACCAAAAAAGCAAAGACATTAGTGCATACTTCAAAATGCATAAAATATAAGACCCCCTAGTGCCATGAGAGTACATACCAGGCTGACCTGGCCTAGATACAAGCTTCATCAGAGAAGTGGTATTTAAACTGAGTTCTGAATATTGAATAGAAGTTAACTGAGGTTGGAGTAGATATAGAAGAGGTATTTACAGTGTATCTCACATCATAAATATGGTAGGTAATTCATAAAAACTTGTTGATTGAAAGAATGAATTGAACCTGTCTCCCCCAATAGGGCAAATCAAGTGTAAGAAAAATTATTTACTGGAACAAACCACTGGAGAAGGTTTAGGCCAGTTTGTCTAATCTTCCAATAATTTGTTATAGACCAGAGGCTCCCGATGTAATGAAAATTAACATGGGGCCATGCGGATTTCTCAGACAAAGCTTTCATCTGGGGATTTGTGCTTGAGTTCAAGGGAGACAGCAGAGGCACAAGGACCCTCTGGTGACTCTCTGAAAAAGAGCTGGTAGGGATTTTTTATGAGACAATGTGCTGGAATTGACAATAGGGGTAAGATATGCAGGCTGGGCTGGACAAAGCATGTGAGAGGTAGCGTATGTAGCATAGCTGGTTGCCATGGCTTTATTGAGTAATGGGCCAACTGGTTATCTGGCAGCAGCAAAAAGGGTTTAAATCAATTTTTCAGCATTCCTTCCAAGGTAGGACACTCTGCAACCTTGGTTTGATTTTGGATCCCCTAAAGCCAGTTTCTGAAATTCTGTAGGTAAAAGACATGGTTAAACATTATGAGAGCAAAGAAGAATGGCTATATTCTTTGTGTGACTAAAGCCTTGGAGTTAGCAGGTATAGCATCAGTGAGGTAGTGGTGTGGGTTTTGTGGTCAGTGGGAACGTATGAAAGAGTGCTCTACTGGGGCAAGCTGAAGTCAAGCCCAGGTCTTATGCTTTCTCAAATTGACCACATGAGAGTAATCTCTTTCTCTTTACTATTCTTTCTCTCTTCGTAATGGAGTACTTTCTTCAAACACATACCCAAGATACTCTTGTGGTCTATTTTTTTATTTTTCGTTTTATTTTGGTCAACAAAGAGGGGAAAATATAGCATCAGCAGCTGCCACTACCAGTAATAACTGTGGGTGCAGGAGTGAAACACACCCTACATGAATAAACCTCTAATGGAAAAAGGGCACATGTCAAGACACAGTTTTAAAAGAATTATTAGAATATTGACTACCAGAATAATATTGACCCAGGATGAACTAAGGCACTAATATTTTTTGAGCACCTACTAATTATGATATGGAGGGGGATGGTGCATGGCTGCCTAGAAATTTGATAGGCTATAATCAGAATGACCCCAAGTATTGGACATAATTTCAGGAATGGAGCTGAGTTTAGCAAAATTATAATAGTCATATTATCTAACATGTATTAAGTCCTCATGTGCCATATACTATACTCAGCACACTATAAATATCACAATAGCCATGTGAATTGGGTACTATTATTATCCTCATATTCCAGATTAGGGAACTGGAGCTTATAGAGGCTCATTAGTTTATGCAAGTTCACACAGTGGATGACAGTGTCACTAACATTTGAACACAGGTCTGGATGGCTCCAGAACGTACTGTGGTATAAAACAAAATATTTTGGTCTTTGTCCCAATTCCTGTCAGAGATCCTAAAACACTCAAAATTTCCCAGAGTGGGGGGGAAAAAAAGGAGTGTTTTGTTATTCATAATGGTCTCTTTTTATCATACCTGACTTTATGCTAATAAGTTGACTTGTGGTGGGCCCCCTGTGATAGACTCAGGATAGGGCCAGACATCAGAAAAATCAAGTGATTAGATAATTAGAGGGTTGGAAATTTCAACCTCACCCACCAACCTCCAGGAAAGGGGTGGGGGCTAGAGATTAAGCTCTCTAAAACTATTGAATAATGCAATTTGATGAACTCCCAGGTTGCTGAACACATAAAGGTGCTGGGAGGGTAGTCGCCCATCCATGCCTTGCTCTATGTATGTATTAGTTCATTCTTGCATTGCTATAAGGAAACATTTGAGACTGGGTAATTTATAAAGAAAAGAGTTTTAATTGGTTCATGGTTCTGCAGGCTTCACAGGAAGCATGGTGCTGGCATCTGCTTGGCGTCTGACGAGGCCTGAGGAAGCTTTCAATCATGGCAGAAGGTGAAGGGGGCACAGGCATATCATATGGCAGCAGCAGGAGCAAGCAGGAAAGAGTGAGTTGGAGGGAGGTGCTACAAACTTTTAAATGACCAGATCTCACGAGAACTCACTGTCATGAAGACAGCACCAAACCATGAGGGATCTGCCTCCAGGATACAAATACCTCCCATCAGGCCCCATCTTCAGCACTGGGGATTACAATTCAAGATGAGATTTGGGCAGGGACAAATATCCTGACTGTGTCAAGGTATCTCTTCATCAGGTTGTTCATCTGTATCCTTTATAATATCCTTTGTAATCAACTGGTAAATGTAAGTAAAGTGTTTCTCTAAGTTCTGTGAGCTCTCCTAGCAAATTGTTGAACCCGAGGTGAGGAGTCATGGGAACCTTAATATATAGCTGATGATATGGTTTGGCTTTGTGTCCTCACCCAAATCTCATGTCAAACTGTAATCCCCAGTGTTGGTGGAGGGGCCTGGTGAGAGGTGGTTGGATCATGGGGTCAGTTTCTAATGGTTTAGGATCATCCCCCTAGTGCTGCTTGTTTAAAAGTGTGTAGCACCTCCCCTGCCACCTGCCAGCCATCTGAAGATATGCCTGCTTCCCCTTCACCTTTTGCCATGGTTGTAAATGTCCTGAGGCCTCCCTAGAAGCAGAAGCCTCAGAACCATGAGCTGATTAAGCCTCTTTTTAAAATAAATTACTCAGTCTCAGGTATTTCTTTATAGCAATGTGAGAATGAACCAATACAGAAAATTGGTACCAGAGAAGAGGGGAACTGGTATAAAAATATCTGAAAATGTGGAAGCACCTTTGGAACTGGGTAGTGGGCAGAGGTTGGAACAGTTTTGAGTGCTCAGAAGACAGGAAGATGAGGGAAGGTTTGGAACTTCCTAGAGACTTGTTAAGTTGTGACCAAAATGTTGATAGTGATATGGACAGTGAAGTCCAGGCTGAGATGGTCTCAGATGGACATGAGGAATTTATTGGGAACTTATTTGGAGCAAAGGTCATTTTGTTATGCATTAATAAAGAGGTTGGAGGCATCGTGCCCTGCCCTAGAGATCTGTGGAACTTTGAACTTGAGAGAGATGATTTAGGTTATCTGGTGGAAGAAATTTCTAAGCAGCAGTGTGTTTAACATGTGGCCTGGCTGCTTCTAACAGCATATGCTTATATTCATGCAAATTTTTGAAAATTTGCAGCCCCATGATGTGGTAGAAAAAAAAAAAACATTTTCTGGGGAGGAATTCAAGCCAGCTGCAGAAATTTGCATAAGTAAAGAGGAGCTGAATGTTAATAGCCAAGACAAAGGGGATAATGCCTCCATGGCATTTCAGAGACCTTCAAGGCAGCCCCTTCCATCACAGGCCTGGAGGCCTAGTAGGGAAGAGTGGTTTCATGGGCCAGGCGCAGGGTCCCAATGCTCTATGCAGCCTCAGTACATGTTGTCCTCCATCACAGCTCCTCCAGCTCCAGCCATGGCTAAAAGAGGCCAAGGCACAGCTCAGGCCGCTGCTCCAAAGGGTGCAAGCTGCAAGTCTTGGTGTCTTCTATGTGTTATTAAGCCTGCAGGTGCACAGAGGCAAGAATTGATGCCTGGAAACCTCTGCCTAGATTTCAGAGGATGTATGGAAATAGCTGGATGTCCAAGCAGAAGAAGTCTGGTGCAGAGGTGGAGCCCTCATGGAGAACCTCTACTAGGGCAGTGCAGAGGGGAGATGTGGGGTTGGAGTCCCCATATAGAGTGCCCACTGGGGCACTGCCCCTAGTGGAGCTGTGAGAAGAAGGCCACCATCCTCCAGGCCCCAGAATGGTAGATCCACCAACAGCTTGCACCGTGCACCTGGAAAAGGCAGAGGCACTCATTGCCAGTCCGTGAAAGCAGCCACAAGGGCTGTACCCTGTAAAGCCAAAGGGACAGAGCTACCTAAGGCCTTGGGAGCCCATCCCATGCATCAGTGTGTCCTGGATGTGAGATATGGAGTCAAAGGAGATTATTTTGGAGCTTTGAGATTTAATGACTACCCTGCAGGATTTTGGACTTGCATGGAGCCTGTAGTCCCCTTGTTTTGGCCAATTTCTCCCTTTTGGAGTGGGAGCATTTACCCAATGCCTGTACTGCCATTGTATCTTGGAAGTAACTAACTTGTCTTTGATTTTACAGGCTCATAGGCAGAAGGGACTTGCCTTATCTCAGATGAGACATTGGACTTGGATGTTTGAGATAATGCTGCAATGAGTTAAAATTTCGAGGGTCTATTGGGAAGGCATAATTGTGTTTTGAAATGTGAGAAGGACATGAGATTTGGGAGGGGCAGGGGTGGAATGATATGGTTTGGCTTTGTGTCCCCACCCAAATCTCATGTTGAATTGTAATGCTCAATGTTGGAGGAGAGACTTGGTGGGAGGTGATTGGATCTATGGGTTTAGCACCATCCCCCTGATGCTGCTTGTTTAAAAATATGTAGCACTCACCCTTTTTCCAGCCACGTAAAGATGTACCTGGTTCCCCTTCACCCTCTGCCTGATTGTAAGTTTCCTGAAGCTTTCCCAGAAAGCTTATACAGCCCACAGAACTGTGAGCCAACTAAACCTCTTTTCTTTATAAATTACCCAGTCTCAGTATGTCTTTATAGCAATGTAAGAACAGACTAATACAGCTGCTTATTCAGGAGCACAAGTCACAACTTAGGACTTGACTTGCAATGGCTATCTGAAGTGGCAGCAGTCCTGTGGGACTGAGTCTTCAATCTTTGGAATCTGGCATTATCTCCACGTAGAAATGTAGGACACTCAGTTGGTATCTACTGGAGAATTGCTTGGTATGTGGGGAAAACTCCCACACATCTGGTCACAAAAGTGTTCTGTGTGGTGAGTATGAGAGTAGAGAGAAAATCAGGGTTTTTTTCCTGTTTACACCTATACATTCCATAACTCAGCTGTAGTGCCTCCCAAAAGGCAGTGTATCTCCCTTTACCCGCAGACTTTACATCACGGTTGCAAATGCCTGGTATAATATTCCACTGCCTACATAGCATTACCTTTCATAAAAATTACTAGGTTCCTTTATTTCTCATTGATATTCTTCAAGCTATTATTTTTGTTTCTCAAAGAGCCTTTTTGCCCTTAAATTTTTTTTCTAACTATTAATATAATGATTTCTATTTGTATAGATAGTTCCCAACTTCCAATAATTCAACTTACAATTTTCAACTTTACAACGCTGAAAAAGTGGTAGGCATTCAGTAGAAACCATATTTCAAGTACTCATTCAACCACTGCTTTTTACTTTTAGTACAATGTTCTATAAATTACATGGCATATTCAACACTTTAGTACAAAATAGGCTTTGTGTTAGATGATTTTGCCCAACTATAGGCTCACATAAGTGTTCTGAGCACATATAAGGTAGACTAGGCTAAGCTATGATGTTCGGTAGGTTAGGTGGCAAATGCCTTTTTCACTTATGATATTTTCAACTTATGATGGGTTTGTTGGGGTATAACCCCACTCACTGCAAGTCAAGGAATATTTGTATGTGTGTGTGTGTGTATACGCATATAGTCATGTTTCTGAAATCAAATTTCAAGTATTTTCAGGATTCTGGTGAATAGGATGTATGCACAGTTCTTAAAGAATGACAGCAGTGATAAGGAGAACCTTATATTAGGGTCCTAGCATGCTAGATATTCAGATTTTATTCAGATTTCTTATAGCTGTCTTGCTTCCCAGATGAAATCCCCTTTGAATAGTAAGGGGTCATCAGCTGCATATAATAATAAAAATCCACTTGTAAGGGAAAAAAACAAACTTCCTCCTTCTCCTCTCATACACAACACAACATAGAACAACCCTGTGGCTAATATATGTGGAGAGTTTTCCCCATACACTAAGCAGTTCTCCAGTGGACACAACTGGGTCTCCTACAATTCAGTTCTTACATCGGCTACCTGGAGATAACATCAGATCCAACAGGTTAGGGGCTAAGGCCCACAAGATTGCACCCTACTTCAAATGCCAATCACAAGTCCCAGGTTGTGACTTGTACTTCTGGCCAACCAGCTACGAATTCCTCAGGTCTGATTGCTAGGATGGCTTTCAGAACTCAGGAAAGCACTTTATTTATACTTACCAGTCATTTTACAGAGTATTATAAAGAATACAGATGAACAGCTAGATGAAGAGATACATTGGGCAAAGTATGTGGGAAGGAAAGCAAAGATCCCATGATCTCTTCAGGTTTACTACCGTCTAGACATCTCCACATGTTCAGCAGCCTGGAAGCTCACCAAACCCCCTAGTTCAGGGATTTGTATGGAGGCTTCATCACATAGACATGATCAATTAACCCAATCTCCATCTTTCCCCAAAGGATGGGGGGTGAGTTGGAAAGTTCAAAGCTTCTAATTATGGCTTAGTCTTTCTGGTGACCAGTCTCCATCCAGGAGTCCACCAAGACTCGCTCCATTAGAACAAAAGACACTCCTATCACCCGGGAAATTCCAAAGGATTAGGAGCTTTGTGTCAGGAACTGGGAGAAGAAACCAAATACACATTTCTTATTATATCACTATATCTCACCACTTTAACTCGTTTTAGCATAAAATGAATTAATATGGGAAACTGAGTGAGTAAAAATCACTGGAAAAGCTAAAGGTTCAGCCATTACTGGCTTGGCTCCCAGTAATGACTCTCTTGGGTGGTATTCTTTCCATGACAGAATCATTTTACTAAGGGAGTAGCTACTTCTGTTACAATCATAAAACAAGAAATCAGGGAGTCAATGCTCCTGTTGCTGGCTTCAGGACTGACCATCTCAGGTTGAATCTATACACGCAAAACACATGCCCCATATTCTGCCTCTCCAAGTCCATGATATTAAGGACAGGACACTGAGACCTCTGCTGCCACTGCACTGCCTTCCAGACAAAGCAGCAGAAGTGCAGCCTCCTCCTCAATCAGGCCTTCCGGATGTTGCCCAAGTGCATCTGCCTGGCAGAGCTACCCCATGTACAGGACCAAAGCTGTAAGGAAATCTGGGAAAAGACTTCAACTTTCTCACTTCTAGCATGCAATAGGGCATATTGAAAGTGGTTGAAATGGAGTTGAGTGAACCCATCTATTTACCTGCCACAAACCTCAATAAAGATTTTGATAATTAGGTAGCATGGTTTGCTGAGACTTTTCTGCATCCTGGGAACTTCTTCAGCCCAGGCAAACTGAGATAGTCAGTTAACCTATGCGGTAGTGAGGCTTGAATCCCCCTAAATTCCCCTAGAGAGACTGAAATTGAAAGCAAGACTAATCAAGTAATAACAACAGTGATGACTATGTTATGGTGTTATGAGTTCTATTTCTGAAGTCACTCAGACATAGCTTTGAATCCAGCTCCTTCTCTTAGTAGCTGTGTAATCTTAGTAACTATGACCTTGATTAAGTTGATTTATCTAATAGCCAGTTTCTTCTTCTCTCCAGCATTATCCAATAGTATTCAGTGATGGGGGAAATGCATTGTATCTACACTGTGCAATGTGATAGTCACTAGCCACACATAGCTTTCAAGTATTTGAAATATAACTAATGAGATTAATGAAATGGATTTTTAATTTTCTATTGTAATTAATTTACATTAAATTTAAATGTAAATAATGGATACTGTATTGGATGGTGGATACAATAGGAATAAAATGGTCTCTACCTCATTTGTTTTATTAATTCGACATATATTTATTAAGTAAATTTTATGAGCACCTGCAAATGTTGTGCTAGGGAAAACATCGTGAAGCTTACAACCCAGTGAGGGAGTCAGACCCTTAACAAATGAACAAATACAGTAACTACAGTTTATGATTACTAGTATAAAGGAAATAAACAGGATAGCATTCTGCAGAATAATAGGGGGTGCATTCTTTAGGTGGGGCATCAGGGGAAACCTCTTTGAGGAGATTATGAATGATCTAAACTCCATCCACTGCCATCTTCCAGCTCAGGGTGGCCATTTGACACAACTCAGGCCAGTAAGATAAGAGAAGAAACTGTCCAAGTGATGTTTCCGGAAAGTTTTGGGTTTTCTCATGAAGAAGGAACTCATAAATCAACTTGAGGACACTCCCAATGGCCAAAATTGGACTATTTGAATATCAGTAAGGCTAATAACTGCAATGCATTAACACACATCCAATATGTTTAAATCAATGAGTTCACTAAGATAATTTTTTAAAAGTCTGATTGGTTACCATTGGAGGATGCTAGTGAATCAATTCACTATTTTGAAAACTGGTGACTGGGCACCGTGGCTTATGCCTGTAATCCCAGCACTTTGAGAGGCTGAGTCGGGTGAATCACCTGAGGTGGGGAGTTCGAGACCAGCCTGACCAACATGGAGAAACACTGTCTCTACTAAAAATACAAAATTAGCCAGGCATGATGATACATGCCTGTAATCCCTGCTACTCGAGAGGCTGAGGCAGGAGAATCGCTTGAACCCAGGAGGTGGAGGTTGCAGTGAGCCGAGATCATGCCATTGCACTCCAGCCTGGGCAACAAGAGTGAAACTCTGTCTCAAAGAAAACTGGTAAACTAAGGAAAAGTATCAAGCATTAGTCGTTCCTTTATTGTTTGTACCTGTTGGGTAACTTAAAAATAGAATGGGAAAGTTTCTCTTTATAAAAGTATTCCAACTAACAAATGAAGAAGGAATGATAGACTTAAAACATTATCATTTTATAACATAAGGAATTAATGGATTTAGACATTAATCATCAAAAGCTGTTAATGTCACAAAAAGAGAGACAACCACTCATTAGGCACCTCTGGATAGCAGAACATAATACCTCCTACGAAGTAGTCTTGCCAAGAAGAAAAAAGGAACAATAAAACATCTGAATCTAATCAAACATGTATATTCAACTATTAACTTACAACACATACAGAGGACACCATAGGGATGCAATCAGAAAAATCCAGATTGTGGGAAACTCTATAGGACAAATGACCTAGTTTCTTCAAAAAATAAGGGGAAAAGAAAAGAGATGGAGGGGGATCCTATGGATTAAAAGGGACTTCAAGGGCATGTCCACTGCATGGACTGCAAATAAGTCCAAATACTTATTTGCAAGTATTTGGATACTTTAAACTGTAAAAAAAAAATGTTGCTTTTATTGAATTAGACATTTGAATTATTGTGGAATAATTGGAAATCTGATGATATTAAGGAATTGGTTTTCTCTTTCTTTTCTTCCTTCCTTCCTTTCTTTCTTTTCTTTCTTTCCTTCCTTCCTTCCTTCCTTCCTTCCTTCCTTCCTTCCTTCCTTCCTTTTTTTCTTTCTTTCTTTCTTTCTTTCTTTCTTTCTTTCTTTCTTTCTTTCTTTCTTTCTTTCTTTCTTTCTTTCTTTCTTTCTTTCTTTCTTTCCTTCCTTTCCTTCCTTCCTTCCCTTCCTTTTCCTTCCTTCCTTCCTTCCTTCCTTCCTTCCTTCCTTCCTTCCTTCCTTCCTTCCTTCTTTCTTTCTTTCTCTTTCTTTCTTTCTTTCTTTCTTTCTTTCTTTCTTTCTTTCTTTCTTTCTTTCTTTCTTTCTTTCTTTCTCTCTCCTTCTTTCTCTCTCTCTCTTTCTTTTTTTTTAGACAGAGTCTCGCTCTGTCACCTAGGCTGGAGTGCAGTGGCACTTATCCTGGCTCACTATCCACCTCCTGGGTTGAAGTGATTCTCCTGCCTCAGCCTCCCGAGTAGCTGGGACTACGGGTATGTACCATCATGTCCAGGTAATTTTTGTATTTTTAGTAAAGACGGGGGTTTCACCATGTTGGCCAGGCTGGTCTCGAACTCCTGACCTCAGGTGATCCACCCACCTTGGCCTCCCACCTGGGATTACAGGCGTGAGCCACTGCGCCTGGCCAGGAATTGCTATTTTTTGTGTGACAATAGTATGCTGAAAAAGGGAAAGCTTTATCTTTTAGAATACATAGTGAAATACTTTGGAAAACAATGATAGAATGTCTAGATTTTCCTTCATAATAATGAGGAGAGAGGGAGAGTCAAGTGGGGGTGGATAATAGATAAATGGCCACAAGTCGATAATTATTGTAGTGTGTGGTATATCCATGGGGGGCTTTCTATACTATTCTATGGTTTTTATATTTGCAATCCTGCATAATACAAAGTTAAATCAAAAGTGGGTTTTACCCCTTTGCTTTCCCCCTTCTGCTTTAACAGTGCAGCAGCTGTCTTGTGATCATGAGGCAGCAAGTATGAAGTCAGACCTATGAGGCTATATGATTTGACTGTATCCCCTACAAGTTTATGTGTTAAAAGCTTAATCCCCAATGCAACAGTGTTGGGAGTTGGGGCCTACTGCTCTCACAGATGGATTAATATTATCATAGGGGTAGCTTAGTTATGAGAGAGGGGTAGTCATAAAAGGGAGTCTACCCCTCGTGCTCTCTCTGTCTCATGTGCTCATTTGCCCTTCCGCCATGTTATGACACAGCACAAAGGCCCTCACCAGATGCTGGTGTATGCTCTTGTACTTCCCAGCCTCCAAAACTGTGAGAAATAAATTTCTTTACTTTATAAATTACCCAGTCTGTGGTAGTCTGTTATACCAGCAGAAAACAGACTACGACATGAGGTCAATACATGAAGGATGATAAAACTGAAAGGTAGGAAGAAGCTAAGTCCCTATGGTCTCATGGAGCTGCTGTGCCGGCCCTAGGATGCTTACTTCTGGAAATTGTATAAGAAACAGACAAACTTTCCTGTGTTTAAACCACTCTTAGATGGGATTTATTTTATTTGCAGGCAAGGCTGTTCATAACTGACACAGCTAAAATACAAAATATGAAAAGAAGCTATCGAGGTGAAGAGCAAGCTAGATGACACCACAGTCAAAAGGGATAGGAAGGAACTGGAAACGTGCAGAAGGCCCATGTGATTGGAGCATCATGAGGAAGATGAGTGGGGTGAGATCAGGTTAAGGGTAGGCAGAGGCTTGAAGGCTTGGGACACTGTGGTCCATGGTAGGCAGTCTGGATTTCATCCAAAGCATTACAACAAACTGCTGACAGTTATGAAAGCAGACAGATGACAGAAATTGATTTATGTTTAGAAAAATAACTCAGGCTGCTCCATAGAGAATGGACTGGGGCAGGGGCTAAAGGGAACGCATAGAGAGACCAGAGAGGAGGCAGCTATTCAGAGGAGAAATGATGGGAGATGGACAGAAGTGAACAGTTTTGAAATCTATTTTGGAAGTAAAATTAACAAATTATTAAATGAATGTGGAAAATTAAGAAAACGGAGAAGTCAAGGATGATTCCTTGTTTTCAGGTTTTAGCAGCAAAATAGAAAAGGTAACCATCAAGTGTCAACTGGATATCCCAGTGACTAGGTCAATTAGACAATTAATTATGTGAAACTGGAGATAACGAGAGGCCTGAACAATCAGTATACATTTGGAAGCCATCAGCATAATATTGTATTGAGGATAGTGATAAGGAATATAAAGTCATTTGTGAGACACTCAGTAAACATTAGCTATCATTTTTATTTTTTTTATAGAGACAGGATCTCACTCTGTTGCTCACACTGGGGTGCAGTGGTGCCACTGCAGCCTCGAACTCCTGGACCCAAGTGATCCTCCTGCCTCAGCATGTCAAGTAGCTGGGACTACAGGCACTCTCATTATTTTAAAATGCTAAGTAAGTAAGGCTCATTTAACCCTAATTACAAACTTACAATGTTAGATGTTGTTATCCTCATTTTAAAGATGAGGAAATTCAGGTACCCCGAGTTCACTAAGCTGCCTGGAATCATGCAACTAATTCAGGTGGTAGAGCTGGGATTTGAACCCAAATTAAGCTACTATTAGAGACAGAGCTCTCATCACCATCCCAGACAGGCTGGTAGTTTGGGGTATCCGGCAAACATCCTGAATGGCTAGAGCACCCTCTGGCAGTTGGAGAAACACCAGTTTTCATAGATCACTTGTGGTCCTTTGGGTTGAAGCAGCTGAAGAAGACTGCCAGGATAAGCCTTCAGCTGCCATCCTTGCTGCGGCTCTGGAGAGGTCATACACGTGACTGGATCAAAGTCAGTGCCACTGGTGAGCAACTGCTTTGTAACATAGTAACAAATTCTGTAGCTAGGATAGGAGTAGAACTTATTTTATTTTTTAGTGGCATTAAACAACATTTATTATACTCCCTACTTTATGGGTCTGGAATTCAAACAGGGCTCAGAAGGAATAGCTTATGTTTGTTCCATGATGACTGGGATGACTGAGATGACTCAAAAGGATATAAATGGTTGGAATCATTTAACTGGGACCACGTATCTGCTATGGTTTGATTGTGCCCCCCAAAATTCACGTTAGAATCCTAACCCCCAAAATGGTATGAGGATATGGAGCATTTGGGAGGTGATTAGGTCGTAAGGGTGGAGCCCTTGTGAATGGGATTAGTGTCCTTATAAAAGAAACCCCAGAGAGATCCTCCTCCTTCCACCATGTGAGGACACAGGGAGAAGTCACCAATCTGCAGCTTAGAAAGAAGAGGACTCCCATCAAAACCCGATTATGCTGGCAACCTGATCTTCGACTTTCAACTTCCAGGACTGTGAGTTTGTAAGCCACCCAGTCTATGGTATTTTGTTATAGCGCTCCGAACGAACTAAGGCAAATACTGAGGCCTTAATTCTGGCTATCAGTTGGGTTTCACGGTTTTCTCCACATCATAGCTACTGAAGCTGAAATGTACAAGGTGGCTTCATCATTTCCATGCCTGGCATCTAGGTTGAAATGACTGGGCAGCTTAGGCTAGCTGGTCATCATTCTCTCCACATGGTATCTCTGCTCAGGTAGCTTGGGCTTCCTAGTAGCATAGCAATTTCAGGATAGCCAGACTTACATGGTGGCCAGCTTCAACAATGTACAGTCATACTGCATAGATTAATCTATTTTATGGCATAAAAAATGTTATTGTGAAAACTGGTGCTGCAGTTTAACCACTAAATCAATATTTGAACATTTTGAAGCAGCAGCAACATAGAAGGGCTTTCCATTCTTTCATCCTAAAATTAGATTAAAAGCTGTATTGTGAAGCTAGGCCAACTGCTGGCCAAGGCTAGTTCACAGCAGTCTGCACCTTCCTGCACTGGTTCTGCAGCTGTCTTCAGAGTTCTTGATCCAACTTGCCCGATCATATCATGTCAGCCTGGGATGGGTGATGGCCTTGAAACTTTCACTTCTTTGGCATGTACTATATTATGTTAAGTAAAGTTCTCATTGGACATATGAAGATCCAGAAAAATGTCCTCATCTTGTAAATACATCTTAAAGCTCTACTCCTGGGAATTTATCTTAAGCCAAATTCAAAAAAGTCAAAAGAAGAAAGGTGGGGTGATTGGGAGGAGACAGACAGAGTACAAGTAGCTTATGTATTAGGCAATAAGATAATGGATTATACGTTCAAGTTTTTTTATGTAGTGTAGTTACTATGAACATGAACTCCAGAGTTAGAATCACACTACATGAGTTCACATGCTGGTGGTGCCACTCACTTCCTAGCTGTGCGATGATTTGGGGCAAGTTACCTAAGCTGTGCCTCAGTTTTCTCATCTTTAAAATAGTGATGATAATAGTATCTACATTATGGGATTGTTTAGAAGACTAAGTGAGATAATATGTGAAAAGCAATGTGAACAGTGGCTGGAAAACAGTGCTGAATTACTAGTAGTTATTAAATTATTGAAATAACATTTACTGGAACCTACTATGTGCCAGATGCTGAAGTGCTGGAAATACCAAGTTGAACAGACCATAATTTCTACTCTGGTGAGAAAGATAAGCATGAAGCATGCATGGGAAGTACAGAACAAAATGGAGACATGTACAAAGACATCTAGGAGTGTGGATGTGGGAGCACCTCCCTTTTTCTGTGGAGGAGAGGAGATGCTTCCCATAGGTGATGTTTACACCCAATGTTAAAGGGTGAGTAGGAGCTTGCCAAGTAAATAGCAGGAGGAGGAGTGGGAGAGTTATTCTGGGCAGATAATACACTACACTGTGTGCTTTTCAGGGAACACAGGAAATATGTACTGGAGAGGGAATGGGGAGGACAGTGATGAGGCTCAAAGTATAGGCAAGAGCCCATATCCCAAGGGCTGTGTGAACTATTAGAAGCGGTTTGGCCTCCAATGGGTAGTTGGTTGGGAGTCATTGAAGAAACATGTTTTAGGCCTGGCTGCTACATGATGTGTAGCTGCTGCATGCTGTTTGACAGATTGATAGAAGCCCACCAAAAAGCAAGGGCACCAGTAAAGAAACATTTGCAGTGATCTAGGTGAGAGAGTATGCTCTGAACTAAATCAGTGGCAGGAGAAACTTAGGCATAACTCAGGTTTCTGGCTTGGGTGCCTGAGCAGATGGAGGAAAGTGGTAAGTTAGAGGGAATGTCATATGATCTCTAAAATGATTATTAAAAAGGCTTCATAACACTGTGGGAAAATGTTCATGATCTAATGTTAACTGACAAAAGCACCCTAATCATGTTTATACCATTATGACTACAAACCAAGCAAATATATTCAAAAATGAGGTGAGGAGGGGACAAAAAATAATCAAAATAGTTTGATTCTTAGGATATTAAGATTATAGATAAAAATCTTCATGACTATCTCATAACTTTGAAGAGAAAATTAGTATAGCAAAATTATGAAATATTGTATTTGAAATTTTGCCTCTGTTTTAGATTTTAATTCTTTAACTTTTTAAATTAACACCTTAATGGAGATATAACACATATACAATTCACGCATTTAAATGGCATTAATTCAATGGTTTTATTATATTCAGAGTTTTGCAACCATCACCACAATCAATTTTAGAACATTTTCATTACCCCCAAAAGAAATTCCACATCCATTAGCAGTCATTCATCATTATTCCCTAGCCCCCAATATGAGGCAAACACTACTTTCTGTCTCTATAGATTTGCCTCTTCTAGACCTTTCATAAAAACGGAGTCATACAATGTGTGGTCTTTTGTGACTGGCTTCTTTTACTTAACATAATGTTTTCAAGGTTCATCCATGTTGTAGCAGACATTGGTACTTCATTCCTTTCATGGCCGAATTATATTCCACTGCATGGATATACATTTTATTTATCCATTTATCAGTTGATGGCTATTTGGGTTGTTTCCACTTGGGGGCTATCACACATAATGCTACTAAGAATATTTACGCACAAGTTTTTGGGAAGGTATGTTTTAATCACTCTTGGGTATATATTGACTTTTAAAGTATAAAAATGCAAAGGGGCATGAGGAAATTTGGGGGGCCATTGATATATTCTATATTATGATTGTGGTAGTAGTTATATATCTGTATACATTTGTCAAAACTCATTGAGCTGTACACTTACATTAATACATTAATTGTATCTCAGTAAAACTGACTCTGAAAATAAATGATGGAATGGTAGGGAGACAGATTTAAAGGCATGTTAATATGTATAATGTTTCAGCACTAGTATTTAATCCTTTTCCATATACCAATTATTTTCACATACATTATTACCTCCTAGAAACAACCAACCACCCAAACACTATGATCATTCCAATAACCCAGTGAGATAAGTAAGAAGGTATTATTATGTCCATTTTGGATATAAGGAAAATAAATGTGGTATGAGTGGTTTGCCCAATATCATAGAGCTGCCAAGTAGCAGAGGCAGAATTTCTCCCACCTTGCACCTCTATAGTTTTCAAATGCTTAATCAAATTTGCTTACTAAGGTTAAGGGACAAAGGAGCTACTTCTGTATAGATTTTATATTTGGATAGCAGAATAAAGAAGTTTCCCCCACATGCTGGGTCTTCCATGACCTAGAATAAAAATGAAAAAAAAGTGGTAACTTAAATCTCCAAACTAGAACAGGACCTCTAAAATGCAATAAAAATGTTAAATACCCCACTTTTGATTGTAATGCTCTTTTAAGTTGCTCTAATACTTGAGCTTTGATATTACTTAATAGAATGTCTTACTGTCTTCACCAGTTTCTGCTGGTCTTAAGCTGAATGTGTGCACAGACCCTTTGCCTGTCCTCAGTGTACCCTGCTCTGTAAGGAAGGAGAGCTGACTCCGGCAGGCTGTGTTTCTCAGGGTCCACTGCCAGCTGTCTTCCAGTTGGCGTTAGCCAGTGAGAGTCACTGGTGAGAGAATAGCAAAGTTTTTCTCTCCTTCCCTCACTGCTTTGGACAGCGTCGCCAACAGCTGCTGCCCCTCTTCTGGAGTCTCTAGCACCTACAGGACATGTCTGCTCTGACTCTGCCTTCCTAACTCCTGGGATCTGATTATACCACCTTTACCCCTTGCCTTGCCAGACCAATAGCTTCCTGCTGTTGCTAATGTCTGGGTTGCTGTCATCTAATTAGCTTGTCTGCTTCTTCCTACATCACATTCCCTGTCCCCTGAATACCCAGGGTGGTTTCTGTTCTCCTGGCTGAACCTTGAATGATAGACCATTTATAATGCTGACTCAGGATTTTTTTTTTTTTTTTTTTTTTTTTTTTGAGACGGAGTCTTGCTCTGTCACCCAGGCTGGAGTGCAGTGGCCGGATCTCAGCTCACTGCAAGCTCCGCCTCCCGGGTTTATGCCATTCTCCTGCCTCAGCCTCCCGAGTAGCTGGGACTACAGGCGCCCGCCACCGCGCCCGGCTAGTTTTTTGTATTTTTAGTAGAGACGGGGTTTCACCGTGTTAGCCAGGATGGTCTCGATCTCCTGACCTCGTGATCCGCCCGCCTCGGCCTCCCAAAGTGCTGGGATTACAGGCTTGAGCCACCGCGCCCGGCCGACTCAGGATGTTTATTAGTCTGTTCTCACACTACTATAAAGAAATACTTGAGACTGGGTAATTTATAAAGAAAAGAGGTTTAACTGATTCATGGTTTCACAGGCTATACAGGAAGCACAGTGGCATCAGCTTCCGGGGAAGCCTCAGGGAACTTAGTCATGGCGGAAGGTGAAGGGAGAGGCAGCACTTCACATGGCCAGAAAAGGAGGAAGAGAGAGAGAAGGGGAAGGTGCTACATGCTTTCAAACAGCCAGATATTGTGAGAACTCACTATCACAACAGCAACACCAAGGTGATGGTGCTAAACCATTCACGACAGATCCACCTCCATGATCCAATCACCTCCCACCAGGCCCCCAACTCCAACATTGGGGATTACAATTCCATATGAGATTTGGGTGGAGCCACAGATCCAAATATCAGGATTAAACCTAGGACCATACCTGAAAATAGTTTTAAGGCTTTAACCACTTCACTTGGCATCCCTTTCTGGTCTAACCCTTAGGCACATTTAGATATGACATCCATTATTCTAATATGAGTGGGTATATTTGTGTCAGAAATGCAACTGTTATAAAATGAAAATGTATTTTTCAAATAGGCTGATCTGCAATCATCTAATAGCTGAAATAAGACATTTGTAGGTCTGGAATCTTAAATAAGTATTTAGCTGGCCATTTTCTCTTGTATAATTTTTCATATTAAATTAGTATAGTAAGAGATTTATTAGTTGCTCACAAACTGTTCAGTGTGGTCAGCTGAGGGTTTCTGCACCATGCAGTTATTTAGGGACCTTACGTGTTGACATCTAGCTAGCAGATGAGGAGCAAAAGAGAGCATAGAGGATTGTGTGGGATGTGTTTGGGAACAGGTCTGGAAGTATTATACATCAACCTTTCGTACATCTAATTGGCCAGAACTCAATCACATGGTCCCTAATTGTAGGATAGGCTGAGAAATGTAGTTCTAGTGCTTAGGAGGAAATGATTTTGGAGAACATATGACCAGTCTCTACCACAGCTTGCCCTTTTGGTCAATAAATTTTTATTTTATTCTTCATCTCATAAATAGAGTACACTCCCCCACCAAACTCACCTGGAGATTATTCCCAATCATTGTGTTCAGCTAAAAGCCCTGGGACTCATGTCCATCTGGTATAGATGTGGTTCTTTCTGGTTGAGCAATTTATAAACTAAAAAGAAGAGCTTTCTATCTCCGGCTCCTTTCCCATCGCCAAATATACAATAGTAAGCAGAGACAAAAGAACTGCAGTGTCTCATTTGGAAAGGGGAAAGATCAAAGACACAAAGCCGTCACTTGTCTAGAGCAGGCTGGTAGGCACTGTGAAGTTTCACTAACCAAGAAGCATTAGGAAATTTACGTGGACTGTTTCTGTTCTATGGCAGAAATTATTTTGCCCATTTTTTTCTGTGATCCCTGGCTCCACTCTTTGGGAATTCTCTTCATTGCCATTATCCTCTGTGGTGATATCTGAAGTGGGTGATAGGGAGTAAGCTATCTCTGGGCTACGTAGATTTTGGAGTCAGCTTCCTTCTCATGGAAAGCTGAGAGCCCAAGGGTGGTGGTTGTTTTATGCCTTGACTATTCTTTGTCCCAGACTTACGTTTTCTTTGGAAATAAAATTTCCTCAGAAACTTAACAGGCTTCTCATTGACTTCTTTCTAGACAGATCCTGTGCCACAAACAACATCCCAAATACTTTCCTGACATAGCTCTTCATCTTCTTTATGTCTTTTTTCCCATGCCTCTCCCAAGAGACAGCCTACCTATTGGCAGCCACCTTGATTCCGTTAGGACCGAGTGGGAAGGCCACAACTTTAATGTGATCTTTGCCATAGGCAGTGACCTCGCAGGCCTTGGTTTCTCAGAGTTTGCCCAATCTCATTTCCTTCTATTTGGGATCTAGAAGTAGGAATCTACTTTAAGACTCCAAATTTATGTAACTTTCTTATTTTCTTTCATTTCTCTTTGTACATGCCTATACTCGCCAGCCAGTAGTAGCCAATACACACTAACAGTTTGGTTCTTTCCAACTGCTTCTCTTGGAGCTGACAGATTAGTAAACATATGGCCTTTCTATTAAGTTACTATAAGCGAGAATTTTTGCCAAATGTTTTACTGCTGCATAGCATGGATTGCCGCCTTTTCTGCCTCTGGCATTAGTTTCCTTTCTTCCCACAACTGGTATGCTAAGCCAGTGGCATCTATTTTAGGTTTTTGTTTTAGGAGCAACCTACTTCAAGGTCCCATTTGTGGTTTTAGTCATAATAGTAGTGCTAGTTGTATAAAAACAATCTCCAGATCTCAGTGGCTTAACACAGTACACACATAAAGTTCAGTTCCCACTCTACTGTCCAATGTAGGAGGGTGGGGTGGAGAGAGGGAACTCTGCTCCCTTCAGTCAAGCAGGGCCTAAGCTAACAGAGGCCCCACCATCTTTAGTGTATGACTCCCAAGGTTCACCAACATGCAGCCAGCAGCTAGGAGAGGACAGAGAACATGATCACACAGCATGTTTCAGGAGCCAGGCCTGTGAGTAGCATATCACTTCTGTATACTTGCTAGAGTCTATCACATGGCACTACTAACATCATGGGAGAATGGGAAATTTAATTGTATGTCCAAGAAGAAAATGAAATAGGTTTGATGAAAACATAGCATTTTCTCTGCCACAGACACTATTAATTGGCTTGCTCAATTTCCATTTCACCTTTCTAGTATTCATTTCTATACTTCCAAGGCTGGGAAGCTAAAAGTTATTATTTCTTAGGCTCCTTGCTGCTAGAGTTCTGGGGGCTAAGTTGGGTCTGCTAATTTGGTTCTGCCAGTTACCCAAATGAAATCTGGAGGGAGGAAATGAGGCAAAGGCCATCTTACCCTCTGGCTGCTTTCTACTGGTAAATGCATTATAAAAAGCAGAGATTTTTTTCTGCAGCACAACCCCCAGTGTCAATTTTTCAGCTTTCTGGGTACCAAGATTTAGTGGCAATTGCAGTGGCTTTGTGATTTCCAATATGTAGCTCACAGATACAATGGAGTGTTCTTGAATTCAGTTGTCTTGGCCTCCCATGTAGGGATTCCCCATGTGGTCAATTAGGTAAGCGCTTCTGGAAGCTCCACTGAGAGCCTAGTCTTTCAGTCCTTCTAATAAAATATATATTTTTTATTTCCTACTTCTATTTATTTATTTTTATTTCTGTGTTTATAATGATGCAATTAACATCCATAATTAGCATCCATGCACCCATCTTGAACTCAATAACCAAAACATGGCCAATAACTTATATGTCCTGTCTATGTGCTCTTCCTTCAGCCCATCTTCCTACCCCACCTCAAAGATAAGCACTATACTGAGTTCCCTTCCTTTTATTCTACAGTTTTATCTCATATGTATGTAATCCTAAACAAAATATTGTTTACATTTTGTTTCTGTACTTTACAAAGATGGCCATCTTCTGGGATTTGTCTTTTTCACTCACTATTATTCAGATCCATTCTTGTGTCCATGGTGTTGCATATAGCTGAAATTCATTCATTTTCACTACAGTATAATATTCCATTACACAAACCACAATTCTTACCCCAATATACAGTTAATCAGCATTTATCCGAGTGTTGTGTTATCAACAATGCTTCTGTGAACATTATTGGAAATAGGTTCTACAATGTATGTGTAAAAGTGACTTTCTGAATACAGGAGTGCAGTGCAGCTGCAGTATCCCAAGATATGTGCAAGTTCAATATTATAAACTCATGTCACCAGGTGCGGTGGCTCACGCCTGTAATCCCAGCACTTTGGGAGGCCAAGGAGGGTGAATCAAGAGGTCACGAGTTCAAGACCAGCCTGACTAACGTGGTGAAACCCTGTCTCTACTAAAAATACAAAAATTAGCTGGGCATGGTGGTGCACGCCTGTAATCCCAGCTACTCAGGAGGCTGAGGCAGGAGAATCTCTTGAACCCAGGGGGCATAGGTTTGCAGTGAGCCGAGATTGCGCCACTGCACTCCAGCCTGGGAGACAGAGTGAGACTCTGTCTCCAAAAAAAAAAAAGATCATGTGAAATGATTTCTAATTTTCTAAAATGAATTTTACAATCTCACTCTGCAAAAACTCCACTGCTAGGTATCTCAGTTGCTGTCCCCTACCTGCTCTGGGGTCAGCTTTCATTTGCTAACTTAGGAACATTGCTAGAGACCTTTTCAACCTTCTTGAGATAAGAAATTCTTCACACAGTGTGTTGTGTCTGGAATCTAGTTGTTGTGGAGTGGCAGTGCCCACACATTGCTCCTAGTTACTCAAAATATCGAAAGCAGAACTCCCCCAACCTTAATAAGTGGAATTGTATGCAAATAATTCAATGTATTAAGTCAATGTAATAATTCAATGTATTAATATTTGCAGTGGTCTCTACTTCCTGATCCCTGACTGACACAAATGGCAAGAACTCTTAAGCTTGGTGCAGATGACATGCCTTACCTTAGTCACTTAAAAAGTGGCTGCTTTGGGCAAGTACCTTAACTGCCCTGAGTCTCAGTTTCCTGATTTCTTTTTTTTTAATCTTTTCTTTTTTCTTTCTTTTTTTTTTTTTGAGACAGAGTCTCACTCTGTCACCAGGCTAAAGTGCAGTGGTGTGATCTTGGCTTACTGCAACCTCCACCTCCCAGGTTCAAGAGATTCTCCTGCTTCAGCCTCCCAAGTAGCTGGGATTACAGGCATGCGCCACCACACCTGGCTAATTTTTGTACTTTTAGTGGAAAAGGGGTTTCGCCATGTTGGTCAGGCTGGTCTGGAACTCCTGGCCTCAAGTAATCCACCCACCTTGGCCTCCCAAAGTGCTAGGATTACAGGCTTGCGCCACCACACCCAACTAATTTTTGTATTTTTAGTAGAGAAGGGGTTTCACCATGTTGGTCAGGCTGGTATGGAACTCCTGGCCTCAAGTGATCCACCCACCTCGGCCTCCCAAAGTGCTGGGACTACAGGCATGGGGCATTGCACCTAGCCAGTTTCCTGATTTGTAAGTTGAAAAAAAAAACACGAGTACCTTCCCTTCCTGTATATGGAAATAAACAAATCATTGTACAGGATAGAATCTCTGTGAACAATGAAAATATATACTGCGTGCCTTCTGTCTACAACACACTATATTAAGTATTTAATGATGTTATTTCGTTTAATGCTCACAGTAGTCTTACGAGGTAAGTTCTACTGTTATCCTCATTTTACAAATGAGAAAATTAAGAGCTTAAAATGGCTAAGGTACTTGTATAGGTCACATGGCTAGTAAGTGGCAGAGCCAAAACTGAAACTCAAGGCCGTCTCACGCATGGATTTGCTGTATTATTCAGTTCCCAGCCAATTTCACATCTGCAACCTCATGGGACACCCTGAGTCAGCACCACCCAGTTATAACACTGTGAGAAAATCGATTTTTATTGTCATTTTAAACCACTGTTTTTTATTTTTATTTATTTATAAATTATTATTTTTTTAGAGACAGGGTCTCACTCTCTCACACAGGCTGGCATGCAGTGGTGTCTTCATAGCTCATTGCAGCCCCCTATCTCCTGGGCTCAAGTGATCCTCCTCCCGCAGTCCCACAAGTACCTGGGACCACAAGTGTGTCCCACCACACCTGGCTAATATTTTATTTTTTTGTAGAGACAGGGTCTTGCTATGTTGCCATGCTGGTGAAACCACTAAGTTTCTAGGTAATTTGTTCTACAGCAATAGGTATTAATAAAGTGCACAAGTAATTTATACCACTTAAACATTGTGCTGGTAAAAAAAATTTCCTTGGCCTGAATTCAGGTTGCCAGTTTATAGTATCTATAGAGAGAATGCCACCCAAAATATGCCATTGTGGTACAGGGATTCATTCTGAGCTGCAGGCAGTTAAGAAAAAGCAGACAAGGAAAACTCTCTGCCCTCACCTTCTCTACCAAGTAGGGCAGGATATACTTAATCACCAAACTCTAGACTCTTACCAGCCCAGAATGGCACCAGAGAAATCTATATTACAAACCTTGCTACAACAACATTTCTCTTCCATTAGTATTTCCATATATTCACCTTCGTACAATTTGTTCCCCTACGAACTGCAAGCCCCTTTCCTTTGTCTTGTCACTTCTCTATAGGTTTGTTCTTCTGTGAAGATGCTAGATGAGCACCAAGTCTAACCACCCCTTTGAGTTACGCATCACTGATGAGTATTAATAAATAAATGTGTAAATAAATTTCTGTTTTTCTCTTGTTAATCTGTCTTTTGTCAGTCTAATTTGCAGGGCCCCAGCCAATGAACCTAAAATTGTAGAGGAAAAAAAGGTTTTTTTCTTACCTAAACTTGCTTTGAGTTGATTTTTTTTTTTTTTTGAGACGGAAGTCTTGCTCTGTCACCCAGGCTGGAGTGCAGTGGCACGATCTCGGCTCACTGCAAGCTCCGCCTCCAAGAGGAAAACTGATGCAATAAACTGAATTATTTTTCCAGATTCAGTTAGACTTGTGTTCACATATGTTTCTACCACTTACTGGTTATGGGACCTTGGAAAGTTTACTTAATAATTTCCTCACTTGTAAAAGGGGAATAACAATAAAAGTACTCAGGAAAATTTGTGAGATACTTTGAAAAGAGAGCAAAAAAAGATTACTGGATGTCCTATCTAGCTTATACTTCTGGATTTTCTCTGCATTTCATTGTCTTTGAGGTACTTTATGACTCTATAAATTGCAAAAAAACAGAGTAATACAAATAATTCTTATTCAAAGGAATGCAAATTGTGGGGGCCCGACCCTGTAATCCCAGCCACTCAGGAGGCTTAGGTGGGTGGATTCCTTAAATCCAGGTGTTAGAGACCAGCCTGGGCAACAGGGAGAGACCTTATCTCTAAAACAAAACAAAATTTAAAAACCCACAAAGAACTAGTGGTATGCCATTGATGATTGTCCTGTGGCTGTCTATCAGTTTTGTACCTATAAAGTAAATTCATTTTAGCATTCCTGATGGGTTACTTTGTCTGCTCTTTGGATCCTCATTTTAATATCTTACTGATTTAGTCATTGACATAAAATCATAGACACATGCTTATTTTATATTTGTGTGTGAATCATGATTCCTCTTACAAAACTTATCCTTCAACATATTTCAGAGTGTTATTATGATTAAATTAATCAATGCATGTAAAGCAATTAATACAGTGCCTGGTACATAGTGTACAATAATGTTAGCTAACTTATAAGAAAGGAAAAAGGTAATGAAGAAGTGATAATGTTAGGTCCCAAGTTAGGTAAGACAAAGGTCCATTAGTCTACCTATCCTACTCATTTCTGTTTTCCCAAAACAGATATTCAGAGATAACAGTTTTGTAAATCAACAAAACAGCAATCACAATTCTAACAACACAGCTATTACACAAGAACAAGATCTCAGAAAAATCAGCTAACCTCTTGGATCCCAATGAGAATAATAATGTTCACTTCAGTAGTTGCTGTGGAGGCTTGCTGAAGTAAGGTATGTGAAATGGGAGTCTGCGAATGAGCTGGAAACAGATTTAGGAAGCAAACATCTGAGTGTCTGTTCAAATTCTATGCCTTCTGGCAGGTAGCTGAAATGCCTTAGTGGGCCAGGTATAAGAAACAGGCAGCTCTAGCCATCTATTTTTATTTTAGGTAAACATCAAATACTTGATAGAGATACAATATTTTTCTATTACAAGAAAAACAATAGAACAAACGTGATGATAGATGGAAACAAATATTCTAGCTTAGAGTCAGAGAAGGAGCGTAGAATGGGATGGTGTACTGGGAGGGAGCAGCTCCGGTTATTTGTTGCCACCTAAGAATTCAGCTCCAGAGTTTTAAAAGAGCAGCAAGAAACCTTAATTATTAGTGATATTTATATGAGCTCAAGCAAGTTAGTAAACATACATGGTAACCAATCCACATTTATCATCCCTTTGTTTGTGACCTCTCTGTTAGGCCATTTTCTTGTGTGTGTTCTTTGGGTGGCAACTACTTGTTGCTGACACTCATCACGAGTTGCTTATCACTGAAGCCTTTTTTTACTGGCATGAATAGAAGATGAATGCCAGAGAACTGCGTGGTCATTTTGTTAATCAGGCTGGAGTTGTTAGTATTTAATAAAGAGAACATGTAAGAAATATTTGTAGTTCTGAGTCAAAGATATTGGATACTTTGTTTTGTCCCTCACAGGTTGCTTTGCCATCACAATCTGTAGATGTGGGGAGAAAGGGTTCTAAATATGTTCATCCTTTTAGGAAACTTTGAAATATAGTAAAAAAATAAATAACTTTGAGGTAATATAAACATGGATTTGAACCCCAGCTCTGCGGTTTAAGCAGTAACTGACCAGGGATAATCAATGTCCCTGATCCTCAGTTTCCTCACTTATAAAAAGAGAATTAACAGCTGCTCAAGGAATCAGCCTGCTTTTATCTTCCTGCTCTGCTGTCTTCAATGTGGAACTTTCAGCTCTTTGATAAGAAGGTGGCTGTTGCATCTACAAGCATCGCTTCTGAGTTCTAGGCAGGAAGAAGGGAGAAGAGTGAAGGTTAAATGACTAGGTCAGGTGAGCATGCTTTCCTTATCAAAATTCAGTAGCTTTCTTAAAGTCACACCTAGTGGACTTCTGCTTATCAGCCATACTAGCCATCATTGGTTGCAAGGGAACTTGGGAAATTAGGATTTTTTTTTTTTTAGCTGGGTACATTTCCATTCACCTGGATGGCAGAGTTTTAATACTATCAGTGAGAGTTTGGCTACTGGGTAGAAAACAAAACAAAGAAAAACAACCAGCAGTATCTGTCACAGGGCTCAATAATCCAAAATATTATTTATATGGTGACTTTCATCTCAGCTAGTCTCTCTTCCTTGTCATATTATTCAAAATGCTGGGCATATAATGTGTGTGTGTGTGCGCGCACATGCATGCACATTCAATCTAGTTTCTTTGCCCATTTAGCTGGTGCATCAGAAGTATATTCTTCCTAGGTAATCTTCAAAAAAAGTTAAAAATTAAAAAAAAAGAGAAAGGGTATTTTTTATGTAAGTATGCTAAGAAAGTAACTTTGGGTTTTCTTTATGCTGAAGGTTGCTACAATAACAACAATCATTTTCATGTCATAAGAACTAAAATTTACTGATAATTTACTATTTGCCAGACATTGTACAAAATATTTTATATTCACTATGTTCACCATGAAAACTCCATAATGTAGACTCATAATCCCTACCCTACTAATAGGGAACTGATGCTCAGAGAAGATAATGTACTTAAGATTATATAGCAACTGTACAGTGGAGCCAATATTTGAATTTGGATCTGTCTGATAGCAAAACTCCTGCTCCTGGTCACCATATTATACCATCAGCTTGCAAGATGTTTAACACCTACTTCTGAGGACTCTTTCCACACTTTATTCTAAATTTCAAATCTTGGTCTCACCATGTGACCAATACCACAATAATAATTGTTGTAGATAAGAATCATCAATCATTTCTAAAACTAGTGGGGAAAGTATGATGAGAAACAGAATATATGCATATTTTCAAAGTATTTCCACACATGATACTAGAGATACTACAAAGAGAATAAGAGTAACTTTATAGTGGAGAAGTCAGGCACACATCACCATAACCAAGTAATCAAACTTAACATCACTAGTAATGAGACATACCAACATCATGTGATTCTGGAAATGATGCACTGAGAAGAGCAAGGCATCACTTAACGTGGTATCCTTATTGAAAATGTGTAACTTGAATTTAATCTTGAGGACACCACACACCCACCTTATGCGGCATTCTACAAAACAACTAGTTAGTTCTCTCTTCAAGGGTCAGTGTCATGAAAGGCAAAGAAAAAATGAGGAATGTCTTAGATTGAAAGAGACTAAGAAAATGTGACCGCTAAGTGCAATATATAATCCTGGATTGGATCTAGGACCATAAAAAGAACACTAGTGTGACAATTAGTAAAATTTGAGTAATGCCTGTATATTAGTTAATAGTATGATATCAAAGTTAATTTCCTGGTTTTTATAATTGTACTATTATTATGTAGGGTGAAAAATATATGAGAACTGTTATATGCTTTCTTTGCTGATGGGTTTTTTTGCATCATTTTTGTAAGTCTGAAGTTATTTCAAAATAAAAAGTTAAAAAAACTTATCTCCTAGTTGACTTGTTTACTTATTAAAATTATGTCTGAACTAAAAGTAAATGGACTCTAAGTATATCTCCAGCAGCTTTCTCATCTGCTCTGCATTTTGTGTTCTGTCTCTCTCTAATAGGGTGCCATCTTCAGTGGTGGCAGATCTGACAGAGAGCTATTTATACCCTAGATAGCTTTTGTATGTTCATTATGAAAATTTTCTGGCAAACGAAAGAAAAATGTTTTGCTCTAACAAAATTAATATATTATGACAGTTTGCCATCATGTGAAAGTAGTGTCTTGGGAAGAAGCTTTAAAAGAATTTACATAAAAGAACTGTATGGGCTAGCAGTGGCCCTGCATTCTATCCCTTCCAAAGCCACCACCAAGGTACAACCTCTACTCTTCTAGATTAGATCTAGTCACATACTATCTCCTGGCAAGAAGAGATAATCCCTTTCCTTATCCCTCCTTCAGCAACAGAATGGAAAACTTTTCTCAGGATTTAAAAATACCTGAGGAGTGACATCCCCAGGTTGGTTGTTGAAAGACAACATTGACCAGCCAATATGTAAAGAGGAAATGTAGCAGGAGCTATTGTTAGACCTCAGAGGTGTAATACAGATGATTCTAAAACTTTCCCCCAAGTGTCCTGAACAGCAAGGGAGAATTGTATCAGGTAGGATGCTTTCGGCGGCAAGTAACAGAAAACTCAGCTCAAACTAGCTTAAACAATGAAGTTTACTAACAGACCATCCCGAGCTCAGAAGGGTTCCAGGCCCAATGCTATAAGGGCTCCATTCCATTTCTTTGATATTCTCTTGGGTGTATCAGGTTTGTCTCCAGATTAAGGCCCTAACTGTTAAGCAAGGGCTTCCAGCAGCAAATAGGTACACGTTTCTTTGTTCATATACTACAGAAAAAAAACAAAACCTTTTACCCAACCATACTACAGAAACCTTTCCCTTCAGTCTGACTGGGCCAACTTAAGTCACATGCCCACTCCTCTACCAATAACACTCCCCAGGGGAAAGTCATATATGAAATAAATGAAGTCTGAGTTTCAAAACCATTCACTGGTAAGGTGGTGGGATTACCACGAGTGGTTAAGAGTAAGCAAGATACATTGCTAAAGCTGGCGATGAGGTTAAATTCCTTTGAGTCATGGGCCTTGTGAAGGAAAAGTGGACACCTAAAGAAAACCAGGGCTTTGTCAGGGGAAGGAATGGGAGCAATGGAAGCTGAGGAAGTGAATTCCCGCCCTTGTCAATCTAGAGTGTTGGTCCAACAGAACCTTCTACCAGCAGAATATTTCTGTGATATCTCTCTTTTTAAAAAAGGGTTATACTACTGTGGAAAACAGTACGTCAGTTCCTCAAAAAATTAAAAATAGAACCACTATATGATTGAATAATTCCATCTCTGAATATACATCCAAAAGAATTAAAAGCAGAATTTCAATTTCCACACTCATGTTCATAACAGCATTATTCATGACAGTGAAGAGGTGAAAGCAGCCCAACTCTACATCAACAGGTGAATAGATAGCAAAATGTGGAAGACACTCACAATAGAGTATTATAAAATGGAAGGAAATCTTGTCATGTGTTACAACATGGATGAAGACATTAAGCTAAGTGAATTAAGCCAGAATTAAGCTAAGTGAATTAAGAAGACCAACATTGTGAGTCCATTTATATGAAGTACACTCATAGAAACAGAAAGCAGAATGGTTATTACCGGCAGCCAGCCAGGGAAGTGGCTGATAGGTGGAGAAGTGGAAGTGGAGAGTTACTGTTTCATGGGTATGGTTCAGTTTGCAAGATGAAAAAGTTCTGGAGATCTGTTCTACAACGATGTGTATATGTTTAACACTACTGAACTGTACACTTAAAATTGGTTAACGTGGTAAATTTTATGTTGTGTCTTCTTAATCAGAATAAAATTTTATAATATGGAAAAAGAAGTTATAAAAGCCGCTTTATAAATCAATTCTTAAACATAAAACATGTTTCCGATAAAAAAGAAAACGATACAGAAAAGGAATAAAACTCATTTCAAATAATGCAAAAAGAGAAAAAATAAGGAAAACAACGCCAAAGTACTGAACAAGAGTTTCTTGTTTTATTATCTAAAATACAATCAAAGGATAGACATACTTAAAATAGAGCAGGAGTACAGATACACAGTTCTAGAAATCCTTCAGTGAAAGCAAGGCAAGGTTTTGTTTTCTTATGTAATCATACAGACTCTGCTTTCTTTTGTACACCTACAAAAGATGTAAAATTAAGTATCACAAAAGACCCTACACAGTTCTATTCATACAGGTTGCATCTATAATTCACAAATATATACACAAAATAGTTTTCAACCACATTTAATGTTTAAAATTATTTTCCTGGTTTATCATAAAAATTCATACACATTTCTAATTATATGTCATAATATATCAGAATTGGGTCTATTTTAGATGAATCTCTGCTTCCAATTTTGTGAACAATTTTTGAGTCTAAGAAGATACTTATCCTTTGGTATCCAGAAACTCCTGAGACTTAGCCACATACACCAAGGCTAATTTGAGAGGCAAAGCACAGGAATGAATTTTCTGGAAGACAATTCTTTCTGTGTACAATAATAGGGAATTAGTTAAGTAAATAATGCAGCCACATGAACGATTATTAGCCATTAAAAAGGATTATGAAGAGTCTATTTATTAAATGGGGGAAATACTTATAATAATAAGTAATAAAGGAAGAAACAGAATACTACATAAATACTGTTTGAACATGACTATAAAAGAAACAGGCCAGGTGCCATGGCTCATGCCTGTAATCCCGTACTTTGGGAGGGCAAGGTGGGTGGATCACCTAAGGTCAGGAGTTCCAGACCAGCCTGACCAACATGGTGAAACCCTGTCTCTACTGAAAATACAAAAATTAGCCAGGCATGGTGGTGTGCGCCTGTAATTTCAGCTACTGGGGAGGCTGAGGCATGAGAATCACTTGAACCTGGGAGGCAGAGGTTGCAGTGAGTCGAGATCATGCCACTGCATTCCAGCCTGGGCAACAGAGGGAGACTCTGTCTTAAAAAAGAAAAAAAAAAAAAAAAAAAAAAAAAAAGGAAACAGACAATATTAACAGTGGTCAATATTTGAAAATATATATAAGAAGGGCCAGCGTGGTGGCTGACACCTGTAATCCCAGCACTTTGGGAGGCTGAGGCGGGTGGATCATGAGGTCAGGAGATCGAGATCATCCTGGCTAACACGGTGAAACCCCGTCTCTACTAAAAATACAAAAAATTAGTAATACTAGCTACTTTGGAGGCTGAGGCAGGAGAATCACTTGAACCCAGGAGATGGAGGTTGCAGTGAGCTGAGATTGCACCACTGCACTCCAGCCTGGGCGACAGAGTGAGACTCTGTCTCAAAAAAAAAAAAAGAAAAAATATATAGCAAAAGACTCCAAAAGAAATAGATTTAATAGATCAAAATATTAACAGTGGTAGTCTTTGGGTGGTGTATCTTTGGAGAGTTATTCTTTCTACCCTTGCTTTTGCTTTTGTCATACCCCATAACACATCTAAAAGGTTTACTGAGAGAAAAACATGGACTAGGGTCAACAAAATACTGTTGGTCCAAAGGTCTCACTTACGAAAACCTCAACTTTATTACTTCTCTTTTGGCTGTTCAGAGGATCCACACCACCTCTTCCATCCTGCATTTTTAAATTTTTAACATGTTTTTATTAGCTGAGGTCAATATAAAAATACTATTGTAAACAAAAATAAAGACAGATTTAAAATTAAGTGGCTCTGTTTTCTCAGAGCCTTTTGCTATTTAAAATTTTGTTTCTGAGTATAACAAATCCATATTATACTGCAAAAGTTAATTTAGAACAAAATGAGCTTCTTGGTTGTTTGAAACAGTATTAAAATAAGCCTTCTACCTGAAAATATGAAAATTATTGTTCAAAGGGATATACAGTAGACACTTAAACAACATGAGTTTGAATTGTTTGGGTCCACTTATACGTGGATTTTATTCCATCTCTGCTGCCCCCGAGACAGCAAGACCAACCTCCCCTCCTCCTCCTCTTCTTCCTCTTCAGCATACTTAATGTAAAATGATGAAGACCTTTATGATCCAGTTCCACTTAATAAACAGTAAATCTATCTTCTCTTCCTTGTGATTTTCTTAATATTTTATTTTCTCTAGTTTATTGTAAGAATACAGTATATATTTTGTACGTTTGTATACATACAACCTTACAAAATATGTGTTAATCGACTGTTTATGTTATTAGTAAGGCAGTCAACAGCAGGCTATTAGTAGTTAAATTTTGGAGGAGTCAAAAGTTACGTGTGGATTTTCGACTGTGCAGGGGGTTGGCGCCCCTAACCTCTGTGCAAGTATTAATATTACAGTTTGAGAAGGTGCCTAAACTTCTTCCATTTAAATGGTCTTTAATAGCGCTGTCATTCTGTTTCTGGCAAGCACATCTTTACATAACCATAAACTATGTGGAAATTCCAAGATCAGAATAATTTAGATTCTGTCCTTGGGAAACACTGCATTTATCTGGTGTAAGATGACTGAATGTCCTGCTGTAGATGAGACAGCTCTGGGTTTGAATTGCAAACCCTAAGACTCAAGTGTGTGTATCTTGCCCAACTGTGGTCTCAATCAGAGTGGTCACAGGGCAGCTGTCAGCTAGAATCTGCAGCTGCTGCTTTTCCCTGCCCAGGAGCACCTGCCCAGCAACAACTGGAGCTCAACCTTCACATGAGTTTTCTATTTAGGTGGTGTGCATAACTGAAAGAGTGATTTTTAATTTTAGTTCTGCCTCTTATTACTGTGGGGGCATTGGATTAATTTTTGTGGCAGGAAAGTGTATTGAGATAATTAAATCTTCATATTCTCCATCCTATGCTCACTATCTTTTTTTCTAAGCGGAAGACCCTTGGCATTTTCTTTCCCCAAGGTGTTTTGCACAAGGAAAGCAGAAGTTATCATGGAGCAGCTTTTATCATGTAATCGTTCAAACTCTTCTAGATTCTGCTACGTGTTTCCAGAAAAGAAGAAACAGACACGTTGAGAGCAACAAGAAGGATGAGACAAATACTCCCTATCACTAAAAAGGGGGTTTGTGAGGATGAGAGGATTCCTGTGATCTTGAATACCCTTGGTATAGTGGCCAGAGGAGAAAGCTCAGACAGGAGAGCTATGTGTTGAGGTACAGCTTGAGATACTGTGTTCTAAAGACTGGGATCCTAACCTCTCAAATATTTTTGGCATTGTAGATCACACAGAAGCCATGGAGCAGCACAGTCTAGAGTAAGCTTTTCTGGGCACCCTGCAGATACTCATGCAGACGGAAGACAGATGACAGGACAGGCACTCTCCATGCTTTGGCATGTTGGGCAAGATCCTAGGATCCCGAGTCATGTCTTGTGACGGAAGCCCTCAAATGGCTGAGATGTCATTTCCTGCCATTCCAATGTAATCATGCTAGTAGTTGGTTTTAATTAAAACTTAGGAAAATATCTGTACGTTTCTTACACATTTGAATTTGTACACATTCCTGCTATGCTTGTTTGAGCCTCTGTTTTTTCATCTTATCCTGTAGATCAAAACACTTGCCTCATTGTGAGGATTAAGTGAGGTGGCATGTAAGTTCCTGGGATGGTGCTTAGGCATATTTAGTAGAAGCTCAGCTGTTTATTCTTTTTTCGTTTCTTTTTTTTATTTTGAGAGTCAGAGTCTCGCTCCATCGGCCAGGCTACAGTGCAGTGGCATGATCTCGGCTCACTGCAACCTCTGCCTCCTGGGTTTAAGCGTTTCTGGTGCCCCAGCCTCCAGAGTAGCTGGGATTACAGGTGCCCGCCACCTCGCCCAGACAATTTTTGTATTTTTAGTAGAGACGGGGTCTCACTATGTTGGCTAGGTTGGTCTTGAACTCCCGACCTCAAGTGATCCACTCGCCTCGGCCTCCCAAAGTGTTGGGATTACAGGCATGAGCCACCGTGCCCAGGCTTTTCTATCATTCTCTCTGCAAGATGGGACTGGGAGGACAAACGGCAAAAGCTGGTATCAGGGCTTATAGCTGGCCTTGGGCTAGGGAAGGATGAGGGGCAACATTTTCATAGTAATAAATATCATTTTCATGATAGCTCCCACTTCTTAAGGACCTATCAGTGGTTTTTAAACTGCCCTGCAGAGTTCTAGGATTCCACGGACGGTCTCAGGAGCTGCAGTGAATAGAGGGGGGACCAGCAGTTCACGTTCAGGGCTGCCTCCTCTGCTTCAAGCAGACCAGTTTTGCTTTTACCTAATATATTGATCCTCTACATAACATTTTATTTGAAAAGTAGTATATCTGTTAAAAATGTTTGAACATGTCTACAGAAGTATTGGATCAAATTGATAATATAAACAAATACATGTTTGTCCAGGTTTCTTCCTTTCCAAGCTTAGGAAAAGCAGATATGGGGAACAAGAGGCAGTCCCCAGTCAATATTCAGTGTGATTTTTGTAATGTTACAATAGTAGGAACAATTAGGCAGTTCCTCCCTTCATTCTTCCACTTGTGCTATGCAGCAAGCCGCAAAAGCAATATCCAGTGAATGAGAACACTTGGGTATTGCAAGCCGGGAGTACTCAGCAGGCATATATACCACCAAAAGAAAGTGGGGGTTCCCATGCCCAGAAGATGAGCTGATGACCCCCTTAGCTTGGTGGTATGTCCTACCTCTCCTCTGTAACCACAGGAAGCAGAACACAATACACAGATAAGCACTCACAGACAGAGAGACAGGCAGATTAGCAGGTAACTAAAAATGTAAACCTAAGGACACAACCAAGAATCACTACACATTTGAGGAAAACTGCAGAGGCGTTCCAGAAGGAGAGAATGGTGGGAATGGATAGAGAGGGAGTATACAAAGAATAACAGAATAAAATCTCTTTTTTTCATTTTTTTTGAGACGGAGTCTTACTTGTCGCCCAGGCTGGAGTGCAGTGGCACGATCTCGGCTTACTGCAACCTCCACCTTTTGGGTTCAAGCCATTCTCCTGCCCCGCTCCCCAGTAGCTGGGATTACAGGCGCACACCACCATGCCCAACTAATTTTTGTATTTTTAGTAGAGATGGGGTTTCACCGTGTTGGCCAGGCTGGTCTCAAGCTCCTGACCTCATGATCCGCCCGCCTCGGCCTCCCAAAGTGCTGGGATTACAGGCGGAAGCCACCACACCCAGCCTTAAAATATCTTATTATCAATCGAAGAAATAAAACTGCCAGTGAAAGGGCCCATGAGCTATTTAAAATAAATACAAACACAAACTGAAAGACTCCAGATCATACCTTGACAGTTCATGTAAAGTTTCAGAAAACTAAAGAGGAAGATCTTAATACTTCTGAAAAGAAAACAAAGCAAAACAAAACTGGATTACTTAACAAAGGAATGGAGGCTTTTAAGATAATCTAACAATATTCTCCAAGTATAAAATGAGACAATTTTTAGATATGCCATCATTTAAAGAAAACAAGTAAATAGGCTTATAGGATCCTAACAACCTTAGGAGTGTAACATAGAGAAAACAGAAGTGTTATTTAAACCCAAACTGACCATAGTAACATCTGAATTCCAAAGATGGTGGTTGTGACAAAATTCACATCAATGAGGAAATCAATCTTTATTCTGATCCTCTCTTCTCAGGGCCTGGGAAATGGAGAAAGGAAAGTCTAAAATTATGAAGCCTCTGCTGGTTCCCCTGGGCTGCTGAAGGAAAGACCTGGACTACATTACCCCGCGTTTCAACATATTAATGAGTTTTTGAAGGTTAGCCTTCAGTTAGTAGAGGAGAGACAAGTCATTCTGCATAATAAATTGAGATGGATGACCTTAGGGAAGGCTGGAGGATGAGAGGTGTGGAGTGAGATGGGCTTGCATATCACGGCTGGAGCCTGAACCTGTAGAAAACAGTGGCTTGGAAGGAGGTGTTCCCTTCAGATGGGGTGGCTGACGGGCTCTTTATTTTCAAAACATCATTTAACTTTTTACTGTGAACAAACTTTAAGTTCATGAAGAAGATGCAAAAATAGTATAGTGGGTTTCCATACACCCTGCACATAGCTTCCTTAAATGTTTAACATGTTACATAATCATAGTACTATTATTAGAACCAGGAAATCCACACTGGTATAATATTACTTATTATACTGTAAGCCCTTATTTGAATTTTGTCAGTTTTTCCTTCAGTGTCCTTTTTCTGTTCCAGCATCCTAAACAGAATCCCACATTGTATTTAGTTGTTATTTATTCTCAGTCTCCTGTTGACTGTAAGTTTCTTAGTCTTTCCTGCACTTTCACGACCTTGATACTTCTGAAGAGTACTGATCAATTATTTTGTTGAATGTCCCTCAGATTGTATTTTCTTTTCTTTTCTTTATTTTTTAGAGACAGGGTCTTGCTCTGTCACCCAGGATGGGTGCAGTGGTGTGATTATAGCTCATTGTAATCTCGAACTGCTGGGTTCAAATGATCCTCCCACTTCAGCCTCCTGAGTAGCTGGGACTACAGGAATGCGCCATCACGCCCTGCTAATTATTTTTATTTTTAGTACAGATGAGGTCTTGCCACATTACCCAGGTTGGTCTCGACCTCAAGCGATCCTCCTGCCTCAGCCTCCCAAAGTACTGGGATTACAGGCATGCACAACCGTGCCCGACAAGTTTTCTTCTGAGTGGACTGAGGTGATGCATTTTTTACAAGAATGTCACACAAATGATACTGCGTCCTCACGTAATATGATGTGTGTATCACGTAATGTGATTCATGATTGTTGTACTACTAGTGATGTTGACCTACCACTTGATTAAGGGGGTTTTTGCTGAGTTTCTCCACTGTAATATTTTTCTCTGGATAGTTAATAAATGTCTGGAGAAAATGCTTTGAGACTATGCAGTCTGTTTCAACTCAAACTTTCGCTCACAGATTTTAGCATCCATCTATATATCCTTTCTGCTACAATTATCATTGTGATGTCTGCCTAGTGGTCATTTTCTATTTCTCTCTATTCTTCTACCATTATTAGTTGGATTTTTTTCTGTGGTGGCCAGGTCTGGGCAAACCTGCTCCCCAAGTCCAAGGAAGCTGAGAGGCCAAAGAAAGATGCTAACAAATCCATTTTCTTCTTAGAAACATTTAATAAAACATCCAGTTTCTTAGAAACATTAAATGAACAGAAGCCATGTCTCTGTCTCAGATGGGCACAAGATGAGATGGTGGGTCCCCATGCCATTACCCCCAAGACCCAGGTCTTATATACCATAAAGGAGGGGTAGTTCAGAAAGGATGTGTAGGATAATTGAAGTATGATAACATCAAGGTTGTTTAGCCTAAGGTCAGGATTAAAGTGCCTGCTCTTGCAGAAAAAACAACAGATAAACTAGAAATCTTAGAGGCCTTCCCAGAGCAGGGGTTAATCAGAAGCCAACGTGGCAGAGCATCATCCAAGATGGAGTTGCTTTGGCCACCACAGAATTCTACTTAAAGGAAGAGTTGTCCCTTCTCCCCCACTTCTTTATTTAATCAATTACTTCAATATATGGTCACAGGAATATTTATTTTACCATGTGGGTTATAATCCACTATGGTCAATATGGTTATTATTTAGCTTGTTGTTCAAATTGTTCCAGCTTTGGTCTTTTGGAGATTCTTTAGGTTGATGCCTGTGTACCTCTGACAAATCTTACTTTATTTTAAAGCATTTCCTTACTTTCTGGCACCACAAGATATTACAGGCTCATTTTGTAATTTCCCTGACCTGCCTGGGACCAACAACTTCTTGAAGGAACCCTGGTTCCTTTTATTTAAGAATGGTATTTAAAAATCAAATCTGGGTACTAGGCATGCTCACTATTACTGGAGTATCATTGCTTTTAGGTTCTATGACTGGGCATATCTGCATGTATACTAACCTGTTAGTATACACTGACCTGTGTACATACCCCTGTGTGTATACACTTCTATATTTCTGTATAAGTACTAAAAATGATGAGTTGACAGGTACAGTAGCTCATGCCTATAATCCCAGAATTTTGGGAGGCTGAAGTGGGAGGATCTCTCAAGGCCAAGAGTTTGAGAACAGCGTGGGTACATAGCAAGGCCCTGTCTCTAGAAAAAAATACAAAAAATTCACCTGGCATGGTGGCATGCACCTGTGGTCCCAGCTACTTGGGAGGCTGAGGTGGGAGGCTCGCTTGAGCCCAGTAATTTGAGATTGCAGTGAGCTATCATCATGCCACTACACTCCAGCCTGGGTGACAGAGTGAGACTCTGTCTCTAAAATAATAAAAATCATGATTTCATACGAATACATTAGATTCCTATTCAATATCAGAATGTTCATTTCATCTGAAGGACTTTTAAAGACAGGTGTGTCCAAAGTTAAATGTCTGGTTTATGTGAAAGTACCCTTTCCATCACTACAGCCTTTTAATTGTGACCAATATACACACAAATGGCTTGTGTGTATGTCAAGGAAAAGGGGTCCCTGTCCATGGCTAGAGCAATATAATGCAGAATAAGAATATGAGATTGTGAGATGACTTATAAATTACACTAGCTGAGCAAAGCAAAAGGTCTGAACCAAAGGTAAATAGGAAAACGTAAGGCCCCCATAAGGGACAGACAGCATATGTTCTGCCATTTCTACTTTCTGTACCAATGGCAGATATCAACAAATGACCACCACACACTGACTGACTAAGCAAAAACATGGCTCCAAATTTTCAGACATGCATTTCAGACAGCCACTACTAAGCAACTGGAATTCACACTGTAGATGACTCCTATCCCTAGGTTAAACAAATGAACAGCTCATGTAAACCATATTAGCTGGGAGAGGAGGGAGAACATTATCCGTCATTAGATTTTTGCACAAATTACAGAAAAAGCCTGACACAACATGGTCAATGATGTTCAAAAATTCAATGACATGAGGCCAGTTCCTAGGGTTTGGCTCATGATACAAGGTTTCATATCACCTGGTGGCCAGTTCTTCATTTTAGTTTAGATATCAGTGGGACAGACTGTTAACCATGTGCGTAGCTGAGATTTCCAGGTCAGCATAGTGACTCCAGGCATCTTCCAATTGAATGGGACTTGTTTCTATGACCGATCCTAAGAGAATGGAATGGATAACATTGTGGACACAGGACCCACCCTCCATATTCCTACTTACTAAGATGGAGTTGCTGCTGTTTCTCTCCCCTCTGGGATTCTCTCTACCTTCCATGTCAAGCCTCTCCTGTGCAAATTTAGCTCACCCCAATTGAAGAAATATGTTGAGTAAAGAATGGCAGCCAATCGCCAGTCAGGTTGTATATGAGTTTACATGATGGTGACGGTTTCTTATACCTGGTAAGAATAACCAGCAGAAAGCTGTGGCATGAGCTAATGGGAAATAAGAGGGACAACTATGATGGAAAAATGATGAGGACAATAGAGGAGGTAGGTACTCTGGCAGAGGGACTGCAGAATAATGCTTACCCTTGGGCCTGTGAGTAGAAAGTCCCAAAAGAAAAGAGGGTAAGTTGAATGCAGTGTAGAAAATCTGGCTTTGTCAAATCAAATAGAATTCATACGGAAAAATGCTCACAATACAGTGTTCACTAAAAGTAATGTGGCCAAAAAACCCTGTGAATATAGTTTGGTCCCTAAGTGTATGAGTGTGTGTTTTCTTTAAATGTGTTACATGCCTACTACAGTAAGACGGCAAGGACAGGGCGGAGAACAGGAATGAATGGACATGGTTTCTGCCCCCATAAGGCTTACAGTTTAATACAACAGATAGCTTTGAAAGTAAACAAATGTTAAGAGTGATTATATCATTGGCTATCACATTAGGGATGAGTTTATTTTCTTTATAAATTGTATTTTCCATGTTTTCTACAAGAATGATGTATGCCTTTTATAGTGAGAGAAAAGCAACACATCTTATATTTTAAATGAACAAACATTACAAAAAATAAAACAAAACAAAGAAGACCAGGCTACAGGTATCAATTCACATTCATCAGGCTTATAATAACAGCTTTCTTTACAAAACAGAACACCAATTTTATGTATTCAGCTATGTCAAGGTCTTACAATAGTAGCTGAAATTATACAAACAGGGTTAAAAAATCAATCTTTGCTCACAAGGGAGATTAAATTATTGTTTGTGTGGTGTTTGTGGCACAAGGAGGTGAGAGGATAGTTAGCATCAGATAAAAATATTATATTTCTTTGATTAATAAGAGCTAACTAGATGTGTTTATATTTTATCAACATGCAATTTAACTTGATGTAGCGTAACATTTTCTATCCTCTGACTTGCAAAATGTTTCCATTCTTGGATGAAGATTTAGGAGATACTCTAATACACTTTATCAGCATCACACTGCCAAAGCATCTCTTAGAGTAATAAAACTTGAAGAATGTTTATTATTACCTATGCTATGTCAACTTCCTAACTTCAATGCCAGAAAAAGCTTGTCTTACATTTTAAAAGTAGAGTAATGGAATATTAATAATAGCAACTACGCTTAATGAGTATTTACTTTGTGCCAGACATTTTACATTGATCACTTCACTAGATCATTCACAACAAAAAAGAATCACAGATCCACAATCTCTTATCTAAAACTCTGGGGACTGGATGTGTTTTGGAAATGAGAGGTTTTTGGAATTCAGGAAGAAATTGGAATCCTTTCGAATACAGTACATAAATTGCATATATTTTGTAACATTCCAAATGGGTACAGGATAGTACTATGTAATGAAACACATTAATCTTACTATTTCTGCAAATAAATGTATGAAAATTCACACTAAATGAAACAAAACCATAAGTAATATTACAATTTACTTACAAAAATATATTAGTAAATTTATTGGTAAATAACATTTTTACATAAATAAGTTTCTTGGTGTATGAAATAGGAAGATAAATATAGACCACACATACTATAAGCTTTTAATGTGTTTTGTCACTTGTGAAAAAGCTTCTTATTTCTAAAGAAATTTTAAGTAAAATTTAAAACTTATACTGATGAAAACTAACCCATATCACATATACATGCAATGAATGTTCATTACCTCTGACTGCCTGAGAATCTTGGAGAAGAGGTTGTTCCAGTATTACCATGTCTATGAAACCAGGTTGGAGCTGGACATCTGATGAGCCAGAAACAGGATTGTCAAGAGATGAAGCGGCATTACCACAGAGAGCTTTATTAAATACTTTCCCAGTTTCACCTGCCTCCTTAACACTGGTTTCTGTCTAAGCAGTTTCTCTTTAATTGACTAAATTGTCATCAGCTCTTGCTCACTGATAAATGTACATTGTTCAAGGCCAGCAATTAATCAGTCACACATTTTCACCATATGATCTATGGAAATTTTTTTCACCCAAATGCATAATGTCATCATCATGACTACTACCACCTTCATATTGATCTGCATTTAATATCATCTCAGCAATTTCCCCATCACTCTTAGGGTGCACTATGGGTTCATCATTATCAATATTAACAATTTCTTCAATGTCAGCTTCTTCTAACTTATTTACACTTTTGGCTGATAAACTTTTGGCAAAGGTAATGAGTTATGCTACCATTGTCTTCTCATTAGAGTCATGAAATCCTTCAAAATCTTCATCAGCTAGGTCATTTTCAAACATCATTGTAGCCTAAAGTCTGTGCCAACCATTTGTTAATGTTGACTTATCAACATCATTCCAAGCATTAGCAACTGTGTAGATGGCATCCTTAAGACTAAATTCTTTAAGGAAGTCCTGGATTTTCAGGCCTCTGTTAACTGAAGCAAGCATACTTTAAAAAAAAAAAAAGTGTTTATACTTGCTCTTCACAGAGTGTAGAATTCCTTGGTCACAAGGCTGTATTACAGACATCACACTGGGGGAAAAGTCAATGCCAAAAGCATTGCTCTTCACAAGATGTGCAGGAGGGGGATATGCAGAACCGTTATCTAGAAACAATAAAATTTTGCAATTGTCTTCTGGTCCAGTTTGCAATGAGCTCATGCTGCTGGCACAAAGTGCCTATCAAACCAGTTGGAAAAGATTTTCCATTACTGATGCTTTCTTGTGTGCATAATAATGTACAGGTAAATTATGCATACCTTTTAAACACCATGGATATAGGCTATTTCCGATCACTGCCAATTTTATCTTGTGTGTGCCTGCAGCATGAGCACACCCAAGAACAGTTAACTTTTGCTTGTTATCTTTGACATCTGTTGTTGCTCTTTTGTTAGCCATTGTTGAGGTTTTTCTAGGAACACAGCACCAGTACAGAGCTGTCTCATCAGCATTGTAAATCTGTTCAGGGCTAAGATTTTCATGAGATATTATCTTAGCAAATTCATCAATGTAATTTTCAGTAGCTTCATCATCAGGAGAAGCTTTTTCACCAAGATTTTAAGATACTTGATTCCATGACACTTTTTAAATTTCTGCAGCCAGCCTTCTGAATATTCACACTCTCCTTCAACATTCAGTTCTTCATGGTATATTCTAGCTTGTTTCATGACCAACAAACCAGTCAGTGGTATATCTTTACTTCTTTGTTGTCGAATTCATTCACTCAACACAGGGTCAAGGTCTTCATTTTTGGCTCTATGCGTTATTTTTCTAATTTTCATTAGTTCCTGGTTATCACTGTCACTATAAAATTTCAACACCTTGTCTGTTTCTTTAAGTCATATATCGTGGTGGTTCCCATACCATATTCTTCAGTAAGACACCTCACGAACATACGAACATCAAGTTTCTGCAATAACTCCACTTTCTGAGATACTGATAAAGACAGATGCTTCCTTTTCTTCTTCTCACTGTTACCCGTAGGTATATCTTTAGCTCTTTTCGACATTTTCCATGGAATTAATCCCCAAGTCAGAAAATGTCAGCAAATAGAGGCATGTGTGACTTATGGATACAAGTGCTGAGACAATAGAGGCCTCATATTTGTTTACAGTAGGTTTTTTTTGAGCATATAATCCTGGTGCCAAACTTACAAAAACACTTTTGGGTTTCACAGTGTTTTTGTTTTTTGTCCTGTTTTGGAATTGCAGAGTAGAGACTGTAGACCTGCATTAAAAATATCATTTTAATGATGAAAAGACTGAGGCTCAGTTAGTATCTTGCTCAAGGTTATGCAGCTACTACTTGTCTTTTCTGCTTATATTTAGTCTCCTAATATTTGGTCACTTTAACAGACAGAAAAATGTTTGTTTTTCTGGTATTGTCTGCCAAGATGATTTGAGCTAGAATAGTTTTAGCACAGGAACCTGATACTCTTATTTGACTGACACAGTCAGTAGTTGAGCCCCAATGCTGAATAACATGGAGATGCTGTGGCAAGAGGTTAGAGTTCCTAAATTTATAGTTATTGAATATAGATTTTTCTTTTTGTACCAAATGATCTGTTTGGTACTTACTGCCTGTTACTTACTGCTTCACAATGAGCAATCAGGAAAAATGAAAGAGCTCACTGCAAATGTCCCAAACACTCCCACAAGTATTCCCTAAATATCCACTCATTTAAAAGGCTTTTTTGTTTGCTTGTTTCTAAACTGTTCTGAAAATTGTACATCCCAACTGTGACTCAGAATTGTTAATCAAGTTCAGAATTAAAATACATTTTATACATTCTAATAAAATGTTCTTTTAATTTAGAATTCAAAAAGAATTCATTAGCATTTTTAATAACTTTTAAGCTTCTGTGGTTTGAGCCTTATTTCATGCACTCTTTTATAAGTTCCTACTGGAAGGCCAGCTTTTCTTCCTCATTCTCATCTTCCCCATATTTAGATCTTCTTCATATATCTAACATGAACTGTTACAAATGCCTGAAGTTTACTGATTCACTCCCAAGTCTTTCTTTTTCTACTGGGTGTAACAGCAGTCCTTTTGGCTGGACTGTTATAAAAATGAGTAAAAGCACAGTTCTGTAAGACAAAATTCTAAACCCCCCAACTGACTGAATGAACCCCTCTGTTGGCCAAGGACCTGAAAAACTAGTTCAGGCCTTGATGGGAAGGGTGGTGGTTGGGCATACCTCATTGTACCCTCCTCCCTTTGGAATTCAGGCACAAGTGATCAGCGTTAACAATAAAACAGAGATCTTAACACTGGCAAAACAGACTCTTTGTAGCAATAAGATACCAAATTCTAACTTGACTCCAGTATAGCATCACATGACAGCAGGCCCTGAAAGAAACTGAAGTATTTTACCCCAAAATATATTTCTTTGACATATTTTGAAATGGCTCTGCAAAGCTGTCTCTTGTGGGGATAAGGATCCTATAGATAACCCTTTTTCTTTTCTAGATCTTTTCCTGATCCAGGAGAGACTAACTAAAGGTCTTACATAATACCTTTTCAGGTCCGATAAGAGATGTTTGCCATCTACTCTCTCTGAAGCCTGCTACTTGGAGGCTTTATCTGCTTAACAAGAACCTTGGTCTCCACAACCCCTTATTTTAACACAGACATTCCTTTCCACTGATTCCAGGTCTTTAGATAATAATTTAGCTCTTTCAACCTATTGCCAATTAGAAACCGTTTGAATCCACCTATGACCTGGAAGTTTCCCTGCACTGCCCACCGCCAATTCGAGTTGTTCTGCCTTTTCAGACTGAACCAATGGACACCTTACATGTATTGATAGTCTGCCTGTTAACTTCTGCCCCTCTAAAATGTATAAAATCAAGTTGTAACCCAACCACCTTGGGCACATGTTCTCAGGACCTCCTGAGACTGTGCCCCAGGCTTTGGTCACTCATATTAAGCTCATAATAAATCTCCTCAAATATTTTCCAGAATTTGACTTTTTTTCATTAACGGCTAGTATAATTCAGAAATGTTTCAATTCTAGTAAATAATTGGGTATTACGTGGAATACCTGGGTGACAAAAATTATCTGTACAATACCTGTGACATGCAATTTACTCATGTAAGAAACCTGCACATGTACCCCTTGAGCCTACAAGTTGGAAAGAAAAAAATTCTAGTAAATATGAGAAATGTATAACATTGAGACTATGTTATATAAAAATATATCATATGTAATATATATTATATAATTTTATATAATATATTGTTTCTATATTATATATTACATATTATTTATATAATATATATATTATAGATTATATATAATATACAAATATGTAATATATAACATAAATATTTTATATAATACACATGTATTATATAATTTATATTATATATTATATAACATATACTGTTATATATAATATATAACATATATAACACAACATATTATGTTATATATTATGTTATATATAATTTACATGTTATATATAATATATAATATATAATATATAATTTTACTCCTATAAACGCTTACATTTCTTTTAACTTTCTGACTCTGTAATCACACTTAGTTTAAAACACAAACACACTGTACAGCTGGATAAAATATTTTCCTCCCTTATATTCTTATTTTATCAACTTTTTTTAATTTTAAATTTTTTAAATTTTTTTTACTTTTAAAACTTTTTTGTTAAAAACTAAGATGTACATACATTGGCCTCTCCCTACAGAGGGTTAGGATCATCAATATCACTGTCTTCCACATTCACATTTTGTTCTACTGGAAGGTTTTCAGGGGCAATAACATACTTCAAACTATCTTCTATGATAACAATGCCTTCTTCTGGAATAACTCCTACAGGACCTGTTTGAGGCTGTTTTACAGCTAACCTTTTGTTTTTCTTTTTAACTGCGTTTTTCCTGAGACTAAAGCTAGTCAAGTTGACTCTGAAGAAAAATCACCACCACAGCTTACAGATTCCTTCACTAAGGAGGTAATGGGATCTCATAGCCTAATACATAGTGAATGATTAACAAAGAAATGCTTCTTTTTTTCTCACACATTAAATTTTCTTTTCTTCTCTTTTTTTTTGGGGGGGGGGGACAGGCTCTGGCTATGTTGCCAGGGTGGAGTGCAATGGTATGATGTTGGCTTACTGCAACCTTCACCTCCCAGGCTCAAACCATCCTCCCACCTCAGCCTCCGAAGTAGCTGGGACTACAGGAGGACACCACTACACCTGGCTAATTTTTGTACTTTTGGTAGAGACACGGCTTCGCCATGTTTTCCAGGCTGGTCTTGAACTCCTGGGCTCAAGGAATCTTACTACCTCAGCCTCCCAAAACATTGGGATTACAGGCATGAGCCACCAAGTCCAGCTAGGACACATTAAATTTTAAAAAATGTTTATCACAAATTCAAAAAGATCTTATAATAAAAAAACTCACCCTTTCACATCTCCAGGCCTGCTTTCCAGGGGCAACTATTCTTATAATTTGTTTTTAGTATTTCTGGCAATTACTATACCAAATACTGTATCTTTAAATGATACGCTCCTCCGAATGTTATTTCTTCATGTATCAATTATAGATATCTATGTACTTCCTACAGACAAGCACTTAGCTCTAGATAGTTACATATATTTTTTCCTGTACCAGTTACCTTTGCACACTGAAATGATATCCTTAAACTTCTACATCCTGTTGTCTCATTTCTTGATTTGCACTTTGTAAGATTCTGGTATTACAGACTAAGACTCAATCCTTCTTGTTTCTTCTCTTCCTACACTTTTCCTTCCTACCTCTGCTGAGCAAAACCTAGGCCTTAGAGAATATAATTCTAGCTCTTCTTTAGCATGTCATACAGGGCCCTTTATGATCTAGCCTCTGCCTACTTTTCTTATCTCCTGCCATTACCCACTTCAGCTAATGTTCACAGTCATGCTGAAGTAGGTAGTTTTTGGAATCTTTTGTGAACTCTTGTTCTTTTTATCATTGTCTCACAGCTTTCCATGGCCTGGAATGGCCTCCTCCTACAATTCACTGGCAAATCCCAATCACTTTCTTCAGCCTACATGCTACATTAAGAAATCTTCCCTAGTAGATGTCCCTTATTAAATCAAAAAGTATTTATTGAGTACTTGTTTTGTGCAAGGTACGGTTTTAGATGTGGGGGCTATAGAGGACCAATATAATAATGAGTTTGCATTCTAATGACTTAATAAACAGATTTAATAAATATTATACCTTACTACCATTATGAAACCTACTATGTGCCAGGATTATACTAAATAACTTACATAAGCTATTTTAATCCTCACAACAATTTTATGAGCCCTATGAGTGGCTGGGCTTGCACTCAATCTCAAGTCTGACTTCACAGCATTACCTTTAAGCTATGCACACTCTGCTCCCATTACTCCTTGTTCATTTCTATTACAGCATTTGTCATGTTTTGAAATACTTTGCATATGGATTTCCCCATATGAACCACAGGAGATAAAAAAATTATTTTCAGGATGGTGTAGAACCAGTGCCATTCTAGATGTATACGAAAGAAGTTAATACATTATATATAATGGCTGCCTAAAGGCTTAGGGATTAATTGTCTCTTGAAATCCCAGGTTGAGAAGGGCTGCTTTAGAAAAAGGCCTGTTAAGGGCCTCTCAAGGGTAGAGAAATCTGCCACTTAGTGGGTGACTGATAAATTTTTGTTAAACTTGTTATTTAAACCTTTGTAATTAATACATCCTCAAAAGTATTATTTTGGGATTGAAAAGTGAGTTGCTTCAGTCTTGCTTCTAGAAATGGCTTTGCAGTAGGAGTTAAGCACTTAGTATTTTCTTAAGAGAATTCCAGGGGTGTTGGATCCAAACTTTGGGAGGAGAAAGAATGCATGGACTCTAAAACCAGATCACCCAGATTCAAATTCCAGTCTCACTGTTTGTTATATAAATTGAAACAAGTTATTATTTAACATGTGCCAGATACTTTTATAAATACTTTACACTATTACCTGATTTAATCTTCAACATTTCTATTTAGTAGATACCTTTACTCTTTCCTTACTAGCTCCACGCCTCAGTTTCCTCTTCTATTAATAGGAGTTAACAACAAATTGCCTTACAGAGTTACTCTTAGGATTAAATGAGTATAAAGTGCTAAGAATACTACCAGGCATAAAGGAAGTTAGCTATTACTAACAGTAGAGACTGTGGCCAGGGCAGAAAATCACTTTGATGTAACTTAACTTACCAAATTTTTCATTTTATGTTAATATTCACTTCAAGGGCACAGATGGAATTCTTTGGAAAGGGTACTAAATCTTAAGCACTTCCCAATCAAGCTGGCTCTGCATCTCCCTAAGGGAAAAACCCACCAGCTGGTGCTGAAATGAAAAACGTAGGAAAAAATACCTCTAAAATCTGGTCACTTTTCTGCAACTCCTCTGCCATCTTCCAAGTCCACATTATCATTATCTTTTCCTGGAATCTCTTGCAACAGCATCCTCCTTGGCTGCCTCTAGTTTCTCCAGGAGATTAACCTTTTCAAAAGATAGACGCACATTGGATTGTACCATGCTCATGCTTAAAACCGGTTATCCAGTAAGCATTTCATAATACTCAAGTCAGTAACTTGGCTAAGACTCACAGGGTCTGGCCTCCGCCCATGCCTCCAGATTCACTCCCCCGACTCCTCCCCATGGTCTCTACCCAGCCACATAAGCCTTCATTCATTGTTCAACAAAGATTGATTTGCTTGTCTTGTGTTACAGTCATTGAGGATACATTAGTGACCAAACAAAACACAGTTCTTCTACTCACAGAACTTACATTTTATGGGGCAGGGGAAAAACAACAATTGCTAGTTGTAAAAAGTATAAAAATGAAATTGAACCTGCAAATAAAAAAAGAGTGCTCACTTGAGATACAGTAGTCAGGAAAGTCTTCTTTAAGAAGGTACTATTTTAGATGTAATCTAAAGGATAAAGGGAAGTGCCACGTGTTGAATGGCGAAGAGAGAATTCAGGAAGAGGGAATAACCCATGCAAAGGTTCATACATGCTGGAAAGAAGTTGTGTTTGAGGTATCCAGAGCAGATCACCTTACTGTACAGTTAGTGGGCAGTGAGGTTGGCTGACACCTGATTGTGCAGGGCCTGGGAGGCCATGGTAAAGATCAGAATTTTATTCCTTTTTCCCCCTCCTCTTTTTATTTTAGAAAATCTCAGTTATTTTAGAAAGTTGCAAGACTAGTACGATGTACACCATTATACCCTTCACCTAGATTCACCAATTACTATTATTTTGCCACATTTGCTTTCTCTATTTTATTTTTTTGCCATATCTTTTGAAAGTAAGCTGCAAACACTGTGACACTTTGCTAACTACTTTAGCAAGCGCCAGCGCCTTCCAAAAACAAAGGCATTCTTCCACTTAACCACAAATTCATTCTCACATGCAACCAATTTAAAACTGATTCATCTAATATGTAGTTCATATTTAAATTTCCCCAATTGTCCACAAATGTATTTCGCATTTTTTTTTAAATCTATAAACCAACTAAGATTCACAGATTTCATTTGGTTTCTTTTGACTCTCGACTAAAGCAATTTTCCACTTCGTTTTTTTCTTTTTCCTGTCATGACACTGACACTTCTGAAGAAGAGCCTAGGCCTTTTGTCTTTAGGCCTTTTGTCTTTAGAATGTTCTACATTGTTTTTTTCTGATTGTTTCCTCATGATTAGATTCATGTCAAACATTTCTAGTACAAATAGTATCAGGTGCTATTAGCGGTGCTAAGTATCTTCACTTGGTTAAGGTATGCCTAATAAATCCCTTCAGTGTAAAATTCTATTTTCCCTTTATAATAAATGATCTGTAGGGTGAAATTCTTTGAGATACTAACATCCTCTTCCCCGACAACCTTTCAGTTAATGTTTTGTTTTAGCATCTTGCATTCATTAGTTTTAACATTCATAAGCTTACCTACATCAATTTTGAGACTGGCAGTTGCACAATGGGGATGCAGCGAGGGAAGTGACCCTCCGGATCCCGGGATGCCGAGTCTTTTCAGATCCCGTAGGGACAGGACTGGGAAGTGGCTAGCCCGCCATTCCTCGGCCAGTCCTTGGGGAGTCGCAGGACTAAGTGCAGTGGCAGCGGCCTCACTTCGGGCCTTCGCCACATCTTTAGTGCCTCGAGGACAGAATCGGAGATCAGTGTCACAGTCAACAGCGTGGGACTTACGACAGCCGCGAGGAAGCGCACTACTAGTGCCCGACTAGCCGAGCTGCTAGGTAAACGAGACCGTCGGCACCCGGGCTTCCCACGCCTGCTTCCGCTCTTTGGCTGCCCGCTTTTCAAGACCCGCCCCCACATTGGAGAGCTTCTTCCGGGAGCCACTAGAAAGTCCGCAGCGCGAGCCGGCGGCGCTCCCTGGCGGAGCTCCGGACGCCACACCCACTCCCAGCGTTCAGTGCGGTGCCCTGGCCGCCATTGTTTGAATTTGAAAACGCTAACATCGCAGTGCTTCTCGCGGGTCCGGCTAACCAGGCGACGCTTGCAGGTGAGAAGGTGGCCCGGGGGAAGGTGTAGGGAAGGAGGTGGGTGACTACATATTTATGGGGCCTAAGGTGGGGAAACGGCTTTGGCAATGTGGACATGTTCCGACAGTGCTCGTACCCCCGTGGAGGTTACTGTCAGGAACTGGGTTGCGGAGTGATGGGAACACCGGGTACGCAGCGAGCATTGAGTCATACTATTTCGGTTAGGGTTTAAATCTCGCCTCCAGTGCTTATTAGTTGAGTGACGCAAGACAATTCATTTACTCTCTCTGTATCTTAGTTTTCTTATCGATTAAAAGGCGGCAATAAAGTATCGATTTCTTTCGGCTTTTGTGAAGATTAAATGGTAATGTGTAAAGTTGTTAGTGCTGGCACACAGTAGTTACTAAATGTTTGCAGTCATTAATGTTATTATTGTTGTTGCTTCTGTTGTTGAGAAACAGGCCTCTTTTGCCACAACTAGTTTTCTGAAGCTCTGAGGTGAGCAGTTTGCTCGGCAGGTAGGTAACACGGCCTTTTTGCGGGGGGAGCCGTGTGGTGGCCTCTGTGCACTTATTTCCAGACTACTCCTACTGGTGCTTGAGGCTTGCCCTTCTAGGGTTTTGCAGTGCCAGGCTGAAGAGTTCGTGGCACAGTGACTGCTGTTATTCCCCAGTTTAGAAGGCTTTCTCCATCTCGATTCACTTCCTGGTTCAGTGATGCCTGTCTGGCACAATTCTCTAATATTTTTTGCTAAAGTACTAGTTTACACAAGTTCATGCCTTATGGGTTAGGTAGTGTAACAGTGTATGTGTTTTATTACATGTCCAAGACTCCCGATTTTAAATTGTAAAATAACGTAAAATACTCATCAGTTAGTTGTGAAGACTTTTTGAGGCTGTGTGTTGTAGACCACATTTAGAAACCTCATTCAGTAACAGATTCTACTATTTTTCACTAAAGTCTCCAATTGCGAATTCTTATTGGAGAGAAGATAAATAAAGATGCAGTTTTCCAGTCAGAGCAGCCTTTTGAAATGAAAAATGAGGTCTTGAAGCCTGCTGTCACGAAATATAGTATTGCAGATTAGGACCGATTTTTTGGGGGGGGGAGGGGAGAAGAGTTTTTTCTTTATAACCATTATTTTAAGTCATTAGTCAGAGAGTCTTTATCCCTACATAAGTCACTGAATTTGTTGTAGGGGCTACAGAGTGGTATAAGATAAGGTTCTTGCCATCAAGAAGTTTCCAGTTTAGTTGGGTAGGCCATGTATAAGTAGTAGTCATATAAAATTGCAAGAAGTTACATCTCAACACTTTTAGAAATGCTAGGAAGTAGTTTGTTCATTGAAAAATGAGCATATGAACAAATACTTTATTATAACTGCTTTTCGTACACAGGAATATTCTTGAAACCACAGATGTTTTTTAGTTTTCTGGGCATTTCCATGAACTCTGTGTTTTGAAATGTCAAGCCGGTACTTTAACATTTTGCAAATGCTCCCCGCTCTGCACCCCTTTCCCCATGATCTAGATCGGTGCTTTCCTTAGTCCTTTTGCAATTTAGGGGAAAAAATCCAGCCACGTTCTGGTGATACGTTTAGGAATTTCAGCCTGATCAAGGAAAAAGATTGTCAACAAGGTGACAGGAATAAACAAGGACTTTGACAGAATTGTAGACAAAGGAAATCCCTCTCAGTATGGGATGTTTTCTAGACCAGGGTGAGGGGCCACCATCCAGAGGGGAAAGAGGGCAAGGGGGATGGGGAGTGGGGAGGAAAGAATCATAGAGGGGCTTACATGTCTAAGTGATGTTGCACAGTGGAGAGTCTCTAGATCATAGAACTCTCAAGGGCAGCAGCAGCTTGGGGGTCTTGATAATCCCAGGTTTTATGTGTCTGGCAAATGTTGGGTGCAGTTTCATGGGGCGTTCAAACCTGGCAGGCTCTAAATGGCTAAAAATATGCTTATTTTGGGCCATATTGAAAGTAAATGGATGCTTCAGAATTTGAGTTTGGCACCCCAGCAGGCTTTTTTTTTTTTTTTTTTTTTGAGACAGAGTCTTGCTCTGTTGTCAGGCTGGAGTGCAGTGGCACGATCTTGGCTCACTGCAACCTCTACCTCCTGGGTTCAAGTGATTCTCCTGCCTCACCCTCCTTAGTAGCTGGGACTTCAGGCGCACGCCACCACACCCGGCTAATTTTTTTGTATTTTTAGTAGAGATGGGGTTTCACCATGTTGGCCAGGATGGTCTCGATCTCCTGACCTTGTGATCCACCTGCCTTGGCCTCCCAAAGTGCTGGGATTACAGGCGTGAGCCTCTGCTCCCGGCCATAGGCTTTTTAATTTTTATTTTAAACATTTATGGTCTTTGATCCAGTGGGCGTTTGAGCTCAGATCCCTACCAGCTGTGAAGAAGTATACAATTTAGGGCCGTCATGCAAGGGCCATCTTTGGTTCATTTTGTATAATACCTGTGGGTTTTGCTCGTTACTACTTTCTTGAGCTAGGGACCTTAGTTTGGGAGTCACTGATCTGGATATTTTATAATCTTGTCAAAAAACAGCTCAGAGTCCTCCCCCTCTCTCTGGTATTGTATATCTAGTAGATTCTCAGTAAATATTAGAATGTTAGTATTTTTTAGTTAATGTTATCCTTAAGTTTACCTTTTAGTTTAGTGATTTTATGTTTAATTCAATTGTAATAGTTTACTGATGCATTATTCCTATTTAACTTAAAACCTGTGATGTGTCAGGTACTGTTTTGAATGTGTTTACATATATTATTTTACTTTTTACCTGAATTTGAAATTGAAAGTAATTTTTCAGATAGCTGAAGGTTTTTTTTTTTTTCCCCTTGGCAGAGTCTCTCTCTGTCGCCCAGGCTTGAGTGCAGTGGCGCGATCTCGACTCACTGTAACCTCCACATCTGGGGTTCAAGCAATTCTCTGCCTCAGCCTCTCGAGTAGCTGGGATTACAGGCACCCGGCACCACGGCTGGCTAATTATTTTGTACTTTTAGTAGAGATGGGGTTTCACCATCTTGGCTAGGCTGGTCTTGAACTCCTGGCCTTGTGATCCACCCCCACCCCCTTGGCCTCCCAAAGTGCTGGGATTACAGGCGTGAGCCACCACGCCAGGCCCAGATAACTGAGTTTTAACTTCTAAATGCTAAAAGAAAGTCTGTAAGTAACATTCTACAGGAGTCACTAAGTAGAGAACACAAGGTTATAATTTACTCTGTGATCTCCTTACTATTTGAGTTTTGAGAGGATTTCAGGGAGAGAGTAAACATTTTATACCATCTTTACAGATTACCTGTACTCATGAAACCTCTTTGAATGGATATTATATGAAAATAGTAGGCTGTGTTCAGTATTATTAGATTCAGAGTCTGTAAATATAATTTGATCTTTTGTCTTTCCTGTAGGCTATTGTGTTATAAATGAAGAAATGTAATGCTTTTCTTTTCTAAAATCTAGTTATTTGGAAGGAAGTAGTGGGCTAGACTTTTGAAAGTGTGGGTGGTTTATATGCTGACTTACTAATGTTATTAAAGAAGTTACTGTTATTCTTGCAGAATGGAATCTAATTTTAATCAAGAGGGAGTACCTCGACCATCTTATGTTTTTAGTGCTGACCCAGTTGCAAGGCCTTCAGAAATAAATTTTGATGGCATTAAGCTTGATCTGTCTCATGAATTTTCCTTAGTTGCTCCAAACACTGAGGTAAGTACAAGAAAAGTATTGTGTTGATTATCATGCCTCCTTCTAATGCAAGGGTTGGCAAACAATGGCCTATTTTTGTATTACCTGTTTTTGTACTTAGATACAAGCTAAGAATGGTTTTTATATTTTTAAATAGTGGAAGAAAAATCAAAATAGGAATAATATCACATAACAAAAATTATATGAATTTCAAACATCACTGTCCATAAATAAATTTTTATTGCATCACAATTGTACTTTTTGGTTTATTTATTTACTACATCCGTTGTGGCACTATCATGGCAGAGTTGAGTAGTTGTGACAGAGACTATAGGGTCTCTAGAACCTAAAATATTAGCTATCTAGCTTTTTACAGAGAAAATTTATTGACTCCTGGATTGACATGACGTTTTTGAGATTTGTCATGCATCATATATCGTAGTTTTTTCCTTTTTATTGCTAAGTAGTTGTCTGTTGTTCAGATATGCCACATTTCCATTTATCATTTGATGGACGTTTAGGTAGTTTACAGTTTGAGGCCATTATAAGTAATGCCACTCTGAACATTCTTGTGCAAGCCTTTTTGTGGACTTGCGTTTTCATTTTTCTTTGGTAAATACCTAGGAATACAAACTGTGTAAGTTTAACTTTATGAGTAACTACAAAACTGTTTTTCAAAGTGGCTGTTCCAGCACCAGCAATGTGTGTAGGTTCCAGTGCTTCTACCTCTTTGCCCACACTTGATAATGTAAATCTTTATTTCTAGTGGATGTGTAATGGTATCCTGTTTTGGTTTTAGTTTGCTCTAATGAGCACTCTTTCAAGTATTCTTGGCCATTTTTCTACTTTCTTTGTAAAGTGTCTCTTCAGGTCTTTTTCCCATTTAAATTAGGTTGTTTCATTAGTGTTGTGTGAGAAATCTTTGTGTATACAAATCCTTTGTCAGCTTAATAGTGTCTTGATCAGATGTTTTAAAATTTAAAGGCATTCAATTTAACATTTATTTTTCTTTTTTGGTGAATTTGTGTGTGTGTGTTCTCTTTAAGAAACTTATGCCTTCCCCGAAGTTTTTGTCTTACTTTTTCTAGAAATTTTATAGTTTTCATTTGAGTAGTTATATCTATGGTCCATTTTGAACAGCTTTTGTGTGCAGTTGATACAGGGACCCAGGTTAACTTTTTTCTTTTTTGTTTTAGCTTCCATACATTTTTTGAACTACATAAATAGTTATTTCAACATTATCTATTGAAAAGACTTTCCCCATTGTTTTGGTGCCTTTACAAATGACTGTATATATGTATCTGTTTCTGGATTTTATTCTCTTCCTTTGACCTATTTGTCCTTATTTCAACACAACACCATCTATTTCTGTAGGTTTATAATGATTCTTGAAATTAGGTAGTGTGAATTCTCCAATTTTGCTTTTCTTTTCTAGGAAAATTTTGGCTTTTGTAGGTTGTTTGCATATTCATAAATTTTAGAATCAGCTTACCAGTTTCTACAAGGCAGCATCTTGGGATTTTTGATTGAGTTTGCATTAAATCTGTGGATCAATTTGGAGAGAATTAACATCTTGACAATATTGAGTTTTAATCCATGAACATGGTATTCTTCATTTTATTTAGGTCTTTAATGTCTCAGCGGTATTTTTTACTTGTCAGTGTAGAGGCCTTTCATGTCTTTTGTCAAACATATTTATAACATTTTAGGTTATTTGATGCTATTGTAAATAATATTTTTAGTTGCTTTATTTAGGCATAATGAAAAACTGCATGTATTTCAAATATGCAGTTTGATAAGTTTTGACATATGCATACACTTGTGTAACTGTCACCAAAGTCAAGCTAATGAATATATCCATTACCCTCAAAAGTTTCCTTGAGGCTCCTTGTAAGTCCTCCCTCCCATCACACCTCCAAGTAACCTCTGATTAGCATTCTGTTAGTATACGTTAATTTTTTGTAGATTTGTTGGATTTTGTATGCATATGTTCATGTTGTTTCTAAATAAAGAAAATTTTGTTTCTTCCTTTCCAATTTGGATGACTTTTGTCTTTTCATTTCCTTTTTTTTCTTCCATTTTTCTTTTCCTTTTCTTTCCCCTTCTTTCCCCTCCCCTTCTTTCTTTCTTTCTCTTCTTCCCTTCCCTTTTACCTTTTTCCTTTCCTTTTCTCTTCCCTTTCTTTTTCTTTCCCTTACCCCTCCTTTTTTCTTCCCCCATTTCCTTTCCCCCCTCACGCCCAACTACACCAGCTAGAACCTTTAATACAGTGTTACTGGAAGTGGGGAAGCAGAAATCCTCTTATTACTCATTTTGCTACTTATCTTAGATTGAGTCTTTCCTGTTAAGTGTGTTGTTAGCTATAGATTTTTTGTAAGTGCCCTTTATCAGGATGAGGAAGTTTGCGTTCATTACACTCTGCTGAGATTTTTTATTACAAATGGACGTTGGATTTTGTCAAATGCTGTTTTTCCATCTGTAGAGATAAAAGTTTCTCTTCATTTATTCTTTTAATATGGTTAGTTGCCTGGATTGATTTTTGAATGTTAAACTGACTTTATAGTCCTAGGATAAACCATTCTTGGTCAGATATTATTATCCTGTTTTATATATTGGCTAGTATTTTGTGTGGGAAATTTTGTGTGGGAAATTTTGCGTATATCTTAATGTGCTATTTTGTTTTCTAATTTTTTTCTGAGGCTATCTTTGTCAGTTGTGTTATTCAGGTTATGTCAAACTCAAAATTAGTTAAGATATTTTCTCTTCCTGTATTTTCTTAAAGAGTTTATGTACAATTTGTGTGGGTTTTTTTTGAGTTGGAGTTTCGCTCTTGTTGCCCAGGCTGGAGTGCAGTGGAGCCATCTCGGCTTACCGCAATCTCAGCCTCCCAGGTTCAAGCGATTCTCCTGCCTCATCCTCCCGAGCAGCTGGGATTACTGGCATGCGCCACCATGCCTGGCTAATCCATGCCTGGCTAATTTTGTATTATTCGTTGAAATGGGGTTTCTCCATGTTGGTCAGGTTGGTCTGGAACTCCCGACCTCAGGTGATCCACCCGCCTCGGCCTACCAAAGCGTTGGGATTACAGGCATGAGTCACCGCTCCTGGGCTGATTATTTTCTTAAATGTTTGATAGACTTTACCGTTAAACTACTAGGGCCTGGATTTTTTTTGTGTGTCATTATTTAGTTTGAAAATGGATTCAGTTTGCTTAATAGAAATTGGGTTATTCAGATTTTCTAGTTATGTCTGTTTTGGTTAAGTTGCATTTGTCAAGTAGTTGTTTCCTTTTTTTTTTTTTTTTAAAGTTAAAACATTTCTTTAAAATTATATTTTCTATGCACGTTTCTTCCTCAGAAAAAGTAACAAGGAGAATGGTACATAGTAAAAAAATTCTGAATGCCTCATGGAATTGAGCATTTGAATAATAGAATATTCTAGTTACTTTTGATTTATTCTAGAGTTATATTTTCCAATGACTTAGGGCCTCATTAATTATATTAGGCTTTTGTGGAATAAAGGCTTTTTGTAAACTTCACGTATAAATACAGGAGATGGAGGAAATTGGATCTTTTTTGGTGTATTTTGTTTTTATTTAAATAGATTTGTTTTTTCTAACATGATTAAAAGCCGGATAGTGACTGCTTAGAAATTCTTTATGATCTTAGATTATTATGTAAAAATTAGCTATGTTAAGGAAAGATGGTCTCTGAAAAGCCATATCTTTCAAAAACAATATTGTTCTCCTTTATTTTTTAAGGCAAACAGTTTCGAATCTAAAGATTATCTCCAGGTTTGTCTTCGAATAAGACCATTTACACAGTCAGAAAAAGAACATGAGTCTGAGGTTTGTGTTGAATTTAATAGAATTTTAATATTTTACTTTCTTTTAAATTGGCAAAATACTAGTTTTTATTTATTGGGGGTATGTATTCTAGGGCTGTGTGCATATTCTGGATTCACAGACTGTTGTGCTGAAAGAGCCTCAATGCATCCTTGGTCGGTTAAGTGAGAAAAGCTCGGGGCAGATGGCCCAGAAATTCAGTTTTTCCAAGGTAAAACTGAAGTGTTTTTGTTTTTTGTTTTAAAGATAAAGAGACTTGGCTTAGGCTAAATTGCTATATAATTATATATAGTGAACTATACATTTTGTGCTTATGCAACTTAGATTTTAGGTTCTAGTATTTTTTCCTTAAAGATAAGACTCAAATCTCAGGTCTGGAAATATATAATTGGATGTAAACAGATCACTGTAGTGTTAAAATTATTATTAATATATTTTTAAGAAATATTCTTTTCAAAACTTAGGTGAATACTTGATTCCTTGGTATAGATTTCTATCTTGAAAACTTTCTGGTAGTAAAACTATCAAATGTATTTGTGGGAGTGGGAATGTGGCACCTGTTTTAAGAATGAATCTTTAAAATTTTTAAACAGTGTGTTGGGTTGGAACGTACTATTAATATTAACTTGAATTTTCTAAAAATAGTTTTTAAAAAATACTTGCTTAGGTTTTTGGCCCAGCAACTACACAGAAGGAATTCTTTCAGGGTTGCATTATGCAACCAGTAAAAGATCTCTTGAAAGGACAAAGTCGTCTGATTTTTACTTACGGGCTAACCAATTCAGGAAAAACATATACATTTCAAGGTAAATATTGTTTTATTTTGGTTGGAAAGGATAAGGAAGCAGTAATAATCACTCAGTATTTTTATAATACATACATGTAGTTATGTCGGTATTACCTAGTATGTGTTTGCTCTATTTTTAATAGTACTAGCATATTGATTATGTATTGCTGTTGGGTTTTTTTCTGGAGACAGTCTCACTCTGTCGCCCAGGCTGGCGTGCAGTGGTGTGATCTCGGCTCACTGCAACCTCTGCTTCCTGGGTTCAAACGACTCTCCTGCCTCAGCTACTGAGCTTCCCGAGTGGCTGGGACTACAGGCGTGCGCCACCAGTTTTTTATATTTTGCCAAGCCAATTTTTATATTTTTGTAGAAATGAGGGTTCACCATTTTGGGTAGGCTAGTCTCAAACTCCTGACCTCAGGTGATCTACCCACCTTGGTCTCCCAAGATGCTTGGATTGCAGGCAAGCGCCACCACGCCTGGCCTTGCTATTGGCTTTTAATTCAAATTTATTTAATTCATTTGCAAAAATACCCATTGATAGAGATTTAGATGATGATTAAAATCCGTAAAAAGTATTGATGCGATACAGAGAATTAAGCATAAATGACCAGGAAGAAATTTTATATTTCATTTTACCTTTATAGTTTGTGGTTATGGATGATTACAAATCTTAATATGGTTGCATTATCTGAATGTAAAATTTCAGGTTTACATCAGAATAATAGTCAATAAAATGTTGGTAATTACCTACAGTGAATAACAAAGTGATGGAAAACTGAGTAATCCTCACCTTCTAACATTTTCGTTTTAATTGTTGACTCTTGCCTATTGGTAGTATAAAAGGAGCTTTAATAAACAAGGAAAGTTTCCTCTTTCCTAGTAGACTGAGAAAGTGCAACACAAAAATTCCTTTTGCAGGCACAGAAGAAAATATGGGCATTCTGCCTCGAACTTTGAATGTATTATTTGATAGTCTTCAAGAAAGACTGTATACAAAGATGAACCTTAAACCACATAGATCCAGAGAGTACTTACGGTTATCATCAGAACAAGAGAAAGAAGAAATTGCTGGCAAAAGTGCATTGCTTCGGCAAATTAAAGAGGTATGAAAATATTTTAGTATGTAAAATATGTACAATTCCTGACTTCTTATAAACCCTTTAGATTGTTTCAACATATATTGGAATCTGTTTTGTGGTGTTAGTGTTTTTTATTATTTATTTTTTCGAGAAAAATAAAGCTTAAAGTTTGAAGACATCTTTTCTATTTGTACCAACAGCAAGAATGTTTAAACAATACAAATGTAAATGGTTCTGAAATCTTTTTTGATTGTTGTAGAGCCAGCATTGTGCTTTTTATGTAATGATTTTTTAAAATTCTGTTTTTTAATTGTGAAAGTAATATGTACCCAAAATTTAAAATAGGGAATGTGAGAAGTAAAAAGTAAAAGTTTCCTTTAATTTCATTCCTAAAGAAAAAATTATTAATAGATTGGAAAGCATCTTTTTTGGGCCTTTTCTCTCTCTGTATAAAATCCATACGCAGAGCTTTCTATCTGTATATACACAAACATATATATGATGTGTATATCTTCATACCTTTGTCTTTATATGTATGATACAGGTTTTTTTTTTTTTTTTAACAAAAAAGAGATCTTACTATGCTTACCATTCTGTGACTTGGTATTTCATTTAGCATATCCTAAAACTTTTCCAACCTTAAATCATGTACCTTTTATCTGTTATGTCTTTAACTTCTTTTTTTAAATTTTAAATCAGCTTTTAAAGCCAAGTCTCCATTGATGGCCATTTGTATTGTTTCTATGTTTTGCTATTTTGAACAGTGTTTCAGTGAAGAAACATTCCATTGCAAATACGTTTGGTGCTAATTTTCCCAAACTCAGGCCAAGATTGGATATTTAATAATGTCTGGTTTGATAGGTAAAAAATGGCTCACTTGAGCTTACTTTATATTTCTTTAATGGTAAATTAGGTGATTAGTACATCTTAGAATTTTTTCCTGTGATTTGTCACGTACATTCTTTGTCCATTTCTCTAGTATTGTATGACTTGTTTACTGATTTATTAAAATGTATTTAAAAAATGAATACATTATTATTGTATTACTGTATGGGTTGCAAATTTTCTGGCTTATTGCTTGTTTCTCCCCTGCCCCCATTGTGTTTTTCTTTTTTTTTTCTTCCTTTTTTTAGTTTTTAGAGACAAGATCTTCCTTTGTCCTCCAGGCTGGAGTATAGTGGTGTATGATCATAGCTCACTGCTGTCTTGAACTCCTGGACACAAGTGGTTCTCCTGCCTCAACCTCCTCTGAGTAGCTGGAACTACGGGGCATGCAACTGCTCCTGGCTCTTTTGATTTTTTTGTAGAAATGGAGTCTTGGTATGTTGCCTAGGCTGGACTTGAACTCTTGGCCTCAAGAGATCCCCCTCCCTTGGCCTTCCAAAGTGTTGAGATTACATGTTTGAGCTGCCAAGCCTGGCCCATTGTGTTTTTCAGTATTCATCTACTCAACAAATTTTATTCAGTCACCTATTTTTTTTCCAGGCAACATTTTCAGTTTTGAGGACAAATGGTACTGCCCTCATGGAGACTGACAATAAGTACATATGTAAAATACTGTGAGGAGGAATTATTTTATAGAAGGTGGTACCATATCAACTTTAAAAAATGAAGTTATACTGGTCTGTTTATTCCTCTTGTGCCTTCTGGATTTTGTAGTATATTTTCAGACATTATTCTATTCAAGGCTGTTAAAAACTACTAATTGTTTTTGTAAATATTTTTAACCTATTAATGTGAATTTTTCTTTTTTAAAACATTTAGAAACCAGGGTTTTAAGGCAGTAAAAAGTGTGTTACCAGTGGAGTTCAAAGTTGAGTCTAAGACTATGGTCTCTGAAAGTAACATTGTATTTTAACAAAATTTATGGAGATTGGTGGATAACTCCATAGCCAATTCATAAAGGAAATTAGAATCATTAATAATGAAAAAAATTTTTTCACTGAGCATGGTGGCTCATGCCTGTAATCTGAGAACTTTGGGAGGCTGAGGCAGGCAGATCACTTGAGACCAGGAGTTCGAGACCAGCCTGGCCAACATGGCGAAACCCTGTCTCTATTAAAAATACAAAACATTAGCTGGGCGTGGTGACTCACACCTGTAGCCTCAGCTACTTGGGAGGCTGAGGCACAAGAATCTCTTGAACCCCAGAGGTGGAGGTTGCAGTGAGCTGAGATTGTGCCACTACATTCCAGCCTGGGTGACAGAGCAAGACTGTCTCAAAAAAAAAGAAAAAAAGAAAAAATTCTAACAAGTTATCCAGTTAAAACATGATACTGTTTTGCCTATGAAATGATTAAAACGTTAAAAAAAAAATCAGATCATGTACTTTCATACATTGTAAATGGTTCTAGAAAGCAAATTGGCAATACTATGTTAAGAGTGAGAACATTAAAATACTTTATATCTTTTCATCCTCCAGTTCAGTTTTAGGTGTATACTCCAAGGAAATGGGTTTATTTCTATTTCTAAGGAAATAATTAGAATGCAGAAGAAAATACAGAAAGATATTTGGCAAAACTTGAATAATTTAAATGTTTAATAATAAGGGAATAATTAAGTCATTTCACATGAGTTATATAGCCATCAACTGTTGTAAACAATTTTTAATTATAAGGAGAAAAAGCTTACAACATAAGTGTGGGGAAAACCATAGAAGGGGAATATATTAAAATATTGATAGTAACCAACCAGAGTGGCAGGGATTATACATGATAATATTTTTCATAGTTCTCTGTATTTTCCCGTGAAACTATATTATTTAACTGGGAAAAATTAAAGAATTCATTGAATTGGGTGGATGAAAGGTTGTGATTTGGTAGTGACTTATTTGGATAGGTAATTAATATCTTGATTATTTAACCTTAATGAAAATTTTTTTAAATTCTTTTAAAACAATCTTTCTATTTTAGGTTACTATGCATAATGACGGTGATGATACTCTTTATGGTAAGGTTTCATTGCTCACCTATCTTTGATATATTGATTATATGAAGTACATTTGAAAAGCTTTTAATTTTTAAATCACTTCTAATGTTTTATTTTTATTATTAAAAAATTTTTAGGCCAGGCGTGGTGGCTCACGCCTGTAATCCCAGCACTTCGGGAGGCCGAGGCGGGTGGATCATGAGGTCCTGGCCAACATGGTGAAACCCCGTCTCTAGTAAAAATAAAAAAATTGGCTGGGCATGGTGGCATGGGCCTGTAGTCCTAGCTACCCGGAAGGCTGAAGCAGGAGAATACTTGAACTCAGAGGGTGGAGGTTGCAGTGAGCCGAGATTGCGCCACTGCACTCCAGCCTGAGGACAGAGTGAGACTCCATCTCAAAAAGAAAAAAAAAAAAATTGTTTATACATTGTGTTTATTTTTTTTCTATAGACCTCTTCTTTGGTTACTAAGGATTTACTTTCTGTAATGACATAGTCAGTAATACCTGGAAAATGATACATATTTGTATGAAATGTCAGTCATTGTAATGTTTTGTTTGTATTAAATATTACAGATACCCCTTTTACTGGTTACAACTTTAATATTGAATTTGAAAGACAGTTTTGTTTTTCTTTGTCCTTTACATTTAATTTCTGTTGGTTCATTAACATATTTTGAAAAAGAAAGGAATGATAGGGAGTAGTCTAACTCTGGTTACTCCAAATATTATTTACATCTTCCTTTGTTCCAAAAAGTGTTTAACATAGATGGTCAAAAGATTAAGCATACTTGGTTTTTCAAGTCTGGGAATCGATCTGTACTTTTGTCACATTTTTAGTCAGTTGCTTACTTTTGTGATTATTGTTTTTTCTTTTTCTTTTTTTTTGTAGGAAGTTTAACTAACTCTTTGAATATCTCAGAGTTTGAAGAATCCATAAAAGATTGTGAACAAGCCAGCTTGAATATGGCTAATAATATAAAATTTTCTGTGTGGGTTTCTTTCTTTGAAATTTACAATGAATATATTTATGACTTGTTTGTTCCTGTATCATCTAAATTCCAAAAGAGAAAGATGCTGCGCCTTTCCCAAGATGTAAAGGGCTATTCTTTTATAAAAGGTATACTCTGAATATTTTTATTTTATTGTTCTGAAGTTCTCTCCTTGGGCTTTGTGCTAGCTGTAAGACTAAAGCAAATAGAAAATTGAAAATTGTAATGCTAATTATTAACATTAAGAGAAGAAGATAATTTTGTGTTTTGGAAGTATGTTTTGGTGTATTTATTAAACTTGAATATAAAGGGGTCTATTTTGGTATTGTATTTGCTTGAGTATCATTAATTGAATTTGTGGTGATGGGAAAAGCTATGTATGATTATATTCACGTTATTCTCCTACTTTGTAACAGTGTCCAAATTTTGCAGCTGTGAAATGTTACTATCCTTCCAGAGTGTTTTTTCTAATCTTTTAAAACAATTCACAGTAGGAAATACATATTAATAACATCATGACTCAGTACCTACATGCATGTATATATATACATATGTAATATTTACAACGAAAAATTTCCTTAATTATACTTCTACTACAAGGAATGCACTGTGATATTTTCTATATTCTTTGTCATTTCTATAAAATGCTGGCCAGATGCAGTGGCTCACACTTGTGATCCCAGCACTTTGGGAGGCTGAGGTGGGTGGATCACTTGAGCTCAGGAATTCGAGACCAGCTTGGGCAACATGGCAAAACGCCATCTCTACAAAAAATACAAAAATTAGCCTGGCATGGTGGTATGCATCTTTAGTCCCATCTACTCAGGAGGCTGAGGCAGGAGGATCACTTGAGCCTAGGAGGTCAAGGCTGTAGAGAGCCATGGTCACACTTTTGCACTCCAGGCTGGGCAACAGAGTGAGACCCTGTCTCCAAAAATAAAAAATAAAAAATAAAAAACAATTAAAATACTGGTCATTATTCAATAAATCTGATTTTATGATTCACTAATAAATTACAATCTTCAGTGTTTAATAACTAGGTAATTTTACAGGTTTAGTCTGTACTGTATTTTGCCTCTCTTTTTTTCCCTGAGTGTCTAATTCTAAGGAATTGTTACTGTATTTAATTTTCCGTTTGGCAGACTCTGTTGACAAACATTTACTTTGTGTGTTTGTGTAATTTAAATTACATTGAACATTGTTATAATCTTCCCCTCTGGTGTGACCTGAAATAACTGAGTTGACTCCAGCTAGGATGTGTTGTCAGAAGGAAGATTTCATTATATGTCACTAGGAAAAGACTTCCAAAGAGATTGCATTGTAGAGCACATTCTTTGTCTCAATAAATTAATGTATATCCTCTTTATTTTTTAAAGATCTACAATGGATTCAAGTATCTGATTCCAAAGAAGCCTATAGACTTTTAAAACTAGGAATAAAGCACCAGAGTGTTGCCTTCACAAAATTGAATAATGCTTCCAGTAGGAGGTAAAGAATAAACTCTGTAAGAGTAAACTTGAATCACCGATGGTATGGTATTCTATGCTAATTTAAACACAACTAATTTTACATTAAAGTGGGCAGTAGGTTCTCGTCTGTTAAATAAATTTATAAGGCATAAAAAAATTTGGTAAACAGAATAACACTAAACACGTTTATCAATACTGTTTCCTGTCCTGACAGGTTTATTAATTTATAGGAAGTCTCTGAGGTATTGTTACTTTTTCTTTATGTCAGTATCTAAGCTCAGTATTTTTGGAGTTGGTAATAATGGTGGCCTTTTCTCTGGGTCTTTCTCACTTATCCCCTGAATACTATATAAATATACTCAGTGAGGGTATAATCTCAAGGGGTTAAGGAAATATGTTTTGATGGGTTTGGGGGATGAGAGGCAAAGGAAATAAGTTTAAGCAGTGAGATAATTAAAGCAGGCTTTTTCTTAAGAGAGAAGGAGCCCTGTTCCCATAGTCAGTTGGGCATGGGACAATACAAGATCTGGATCTATAGGTCAAATGTATGCTTTGCTTTCGTGTGTATTCAGAGTATTAGCTATATATAATACCGTGTTAACTAATACTATCTTTTCAAACAAATTGTGACTTTGTTATAAATGATACTGTTAGTAGAAGTTGAACTGTCAGGAGGTAATTTGAGGGATTTAGAGCTAGGCAAAAGGTGATTTTAGGCATTTGGGTATATAAGCGACAGTAGAACACTGGGTTGAAATATCTAACAGCTAATTGGAAAATGCAATGGTGGACTGTAGTTAATACTAGGGTATAAATAAGGTTGATTTGAATACTTGTCTCTCCTATTTAGAATGCAGAAATTAAAATGATAACATTTGATCTTTGTATTTCAGTCACAGCATATTCACTATTAAAATATTACAGATTGAAGATTCTGAAATGTCTCGTGTAATTCGAGTCAGTGAGTAAGTTGAATATTCTTTAAATTGTAATTATTTGTAATTGTTTTGAAGAACTTTTAAAGTAATTTTTCTTTTCTTAATTCAGATTATCTTTATGTGATCTTGCTGGTTCAGAACGAACTATGAAGACACAGAATGAAGGTGAAAGGTTAAGAGAGACTGGGAATATCAACACTTCTTTATTGACTCTGGGAAAGTGTATTAACGTCTTGAAGAATAGTGAAAAGTCAAAGTAAGTTTCTGAAAGTGTTATTAGCTTATTAAATATTATAGTATTTAAACTTTCAAATTTTTTGTTTTTAGAAAGTTCTTTTTTGATTTTTAACCTGCTTCTTATGTAATGACTGTGTATAGATTGTGATTCAAGTGCTTAAGAGATCTTGGATTAAAGACAATGATAGAAGTGTCAGTTGATGCCAGTAACTCATCAAGTAAAGTCAGTATTTTCTATGGCAAATCTGTACCAATAGACACTGTAAATGAGAAGCTTCTAATGCTGGTTTAGGATCTAAAACCACCTTTTTCTTATTAGTGCATTGTGTGTGGTTCTAGATGCAATAGATTTTTGTATTAATTAGCATTTTAGGCTGAGTAAATATAAATCAGCCTTCACCATTTCTACTTAGGGTGTTTCATGACATCTCTTATATACTTGCTCTGTACTAGAGAACATAACCCAGTTAAATGTGGTTTTCTTTATATTTTACATAGTGAATTATTGTTAGTAAGTAGCAGCAGTTAAAACAAATAGCCAGGCCTGGTGGCTTATGCCTGTAATCCCGGCACTTCTGGAGGCCAAGGCAGGAGGATTGCTTGAGCCCGTCAGTTTAAGACCAGCCTCATCTCTACTAAAAATAAAAATAAAAAATTAACCAGATGTGGTGGCAGGCGCCCATAATCCCTGCTAACCTGGAGGCAGAGGCGAGAGGATCGCTTGAGCCTAAGAGATTGAGGCTGCAGTAAGTTGTGAGTGCCACTGTACTCCAGTCTGGGCAACCGAGCTGGACCCTGTCTCAAAACAAAAACAAAAACAAGAACAAGCAAGAAAAGATAAAATGAAAACTGAGAAGGACTATTACATCTGGAACTAATTGCTACCCTAAAGTTTAATTTCATGATAGGTGGCTTAATTATTTCTTTGTAAAATTTGTCAGCACCCCGACTTCATGAGATGTGTTTTAACTTACAGTGTTTTCTGAAAATTTTTTCCATAGGTTTCAACAGCATGTGCCTTTCCGGGAAAGTAAACTGACTCACTATTTTCAAAGTTTTTTTAATGGTAAAGGGAAAATATGTATGATTGTCAACATCAGCCAATGTTATTTAGCCTATGATGAAACACTCAATGTATTGAAGTTCTCAGCCATTGCACAAAAAGTAAATATTTATTTTATTAAGCTTCTTCTTAGAATATTAATACTTTTTCTTGAAATAAATATGTTGTACTTAATACTGTAAGCCTAGGAAATAATTGAAAATTAAAAAGGTAAATATTTGACCAAGTAGGAAGACATGAGAAAGGATTGAAAGTTGCCCATGCTAGGATTAAAATGACCTTTAGTAATAAGAGTTAATAATAAACATCAATTACAAATTAATGAGTATTTTTGGAATGAATTGTCTGCTCTGCCATTCATCTTGTTCATTTGGTACTTCTGGGTAATTAGAAAACCCTCTACTAAGATTAATACTGAGAACTTAGCCCAGGAAGATAGATTTTTTCCTCTAGTTTGCATGTGTAAGTAGCTTTTTTCCTATCAGAATGTTCATTTAGGGATGGTGATTCCTGTTTGTATGTTTGTTTGAATAGTTTTTCCTTTAACACTTGAGTTTTCATTTGACTTAAATTTATAAAATAATCATTTTCTAGTGGACAGTTCTTGTCTTTTCTGTTTTAAAAGTCACATTGAATATTTTAACAGGTTTGTGTCCCAGACACTTTAAATTCCTCTCAAGAGAAATTATTTGGACCTGTCAGATCTTCTCAAGATGTATCACTAGACAATAATTCAAATAATAAAATATTAAATGTAAAAAGAGCCACCATTTCGTGGGAAAATAGTCTGGAAGATTTGATGGAAGACGAGGATTTAGTTGAGGAGCTAGAAAACTCTGAAGAAACTCAAAATGTGGAAACTAAACTTACTGATGAAGATCTAGATAAAACATTAGAGGAAAATAAGGCTTTCATTAGCCACGAGGAGAAAAGAGTATGTATTAAGAACTCATACTTCTATGCTTGTCTTCTTATTCTGAAGTTAAGGTTAAATCTTAAGGCGCTCTCTCTTCAGTTTTTTTCGACAATACACTGAAGTTTTTGTGTTCAATTTTATATTTTGAAAAATTTCAAACCTGTAGAAAGACTAGTACAATGAATACTCATTTATCCTTCACCTGGATTCTCTAGTTACCATTTTATGAGTATGCAAATACACATCTTTTGCTCTGTACAATTTGAAAATAAGATCCAGACATAATGACACCTTACATCTAAATAGTTGAACATATTTTTCTAAGAACATGGGCATTTTCGTCATGATCACAAGACCATGAAATTTTCATACCCAAGAAATTCAACATTGATACACTAATATAACCTCATATACTGTTTGTATTGAGATTTCTCCAGTGTTCCCGATATGTTCTTTATTGCCACTTTGTTTTTGTCAACAGCCAGAGTTAACAAATTGCTTTTGATTATTGTGTTTCTTTAATTATTTCTAATCTAGCACTGACATTTTTGAAAAGTGGGTCCTAGTTTTCTCATAGAATACCTGCAATCTAGATTTGTTTGATTATTTCTTCATCACTTAGGTTTAATACATTAGGGAAGCTTTTTATGTAGGTTAAGTTGTAAATTTTCCGTTGCATCACACTAAGAGCCACATGATGTCTGATTTTTCCATTCTTAGAGATGCTAAGTTTTGCTCACTTGGTTTAGATACAGTATTTCAGATCTTTATTGCAAAAGCATGTTATCTATGGGGTGATACTTATAGACCATGTGAGTATCCTTTCACTAAGTGATTTTATGTATTCCATCAGACTTTTATTTTGCAGTCTCAAGTACAAGTGCTAAAAATATCTACCAAGTACCTGTGATCCCATATCTTCAAAAACAGTAATTGTTTGTCATCTTATTATGATAAATAAGACATAACAGTTGTTTTTTCAGCTTCTGTCCAATTATTGTGTGTGTGTGTGTGTGTGTGTGTGTGTGTGTGTATATTTATTTTTTTATTTATTTTGGAGGGAGCGTCTTGCCCTGTTGCCCAGGCTACAGTGCAATGACACAATCTCGGCTCACTGCAACCTCCACCTCCTGGGTTCAAGTGATTCTCCTCCCTTAACCTCCTGAGTAGCTGGGATTATAGGCATGCGCAGCCATACCCAGTTAAGTTTTTTTGTATCTTTAGTAGAGACGGGGTTTCACCATGTTGGCCAGGCTGGTCTCGAACTCCTGACCTTGTGATTGCCTGCCTCGGCCTCCCAAAGTGCTGGGATTACAGGCATGAGCCACCTTACCTGGCCACCTAATCCCCTCTTTAATTGGCCATAACTCCATGAGTATACATGGAGTCCTCTTACCACTGTCCTAGAAACACTAGTAGACCTGTCTTCATGGGTGTGCTTTAATGTTGTTGACATATCACAAATCAGTACTTTTTTGGATTGCAGAAGTATTAGTAGATCGATGATGTATTGGGCTAAATACTCTCATTTTAATAATTTACCTTCATGTCCCTGAAAGCGATTATTGAACATATGTTTGGAAACAAGAATGATAGCTTCACATGTAGTACAAGTCCCACTTTATCTGGTCACGATGTGATTAGACCTTGTTACTTGGGCTTTTGTAATGTATTAAATAGTACCTCCTCAGGGACGAAAGGAGCCATTAATAGTCTAGTTTGGCTGGTATAGTGGCTCACACCTGTAATTCCAGCACTTTGGGAAGCTGAGGTAGGAGGATTGCTTGAGCTCAGGACTTCAAAACCAGCCTGGGCAACATAGTGAGACCCCATCTCTACAAAAAAATTTAAAAAAATTAGCCAGGCATGATGACGCACTCATATAGTCCCAGCTACTTGGGAGGCTGCAGTGGGAAGATTGCTTGAGTCCAGGATTTCTAGGCAGCAGTGAGCCATCACTGTACCACTGCACTCTGGCCTGGGTGACAGAGTGAGACCTTGTCTTAAAGAAACAAACCAAAAAACCCAGTTTTATATCTTTTTCCATCTCAAAGTTGAAATTTTTTATAATGTTGGTTAGTAAAATTTCTGAAACTACTAGAGAAAAATATTTAATGCTATAGTTTATGATAGATCGTATAGTGTAAATGCTTATCTGATTGGCTAGGTATTTTAAGGAAACTCATCAAAATGTTGTTTAATATTTGACATTTAAAAATCAACATGATTAGGTGTTGGCATGCTTTATTTGTTTTCTTCTAGAGACAAAGTCTTGCTCTGTTGCCCAGGCTGGAGTGCGATAGTATAGTTACGGCTCACTGCTGCTTGGAAATCCTGGGCTCAAGTGATCCTCTTGCCTCAGCCTCCTGAGTAGCTAGGACTGCAGACGCATGCCACCACCCCTAACTAATTTTTAAAAATTTTTTGTAGACACAAGGCCTTGCTCTGTTGTCCAGGCTAATCTTGAAATTTTGAGCTCAGGCAATCCTCCTGCCTTGCAAAGCGCTGGGATTACCGATGTGAGTCAATGTGCCCAGCCCTTTATTCACATTTTAATCGAAGGATTGGGACTTCTAAAAACCATTATAAAATACCTTGATATTAGCATATATATATACTTAAATTCATTTAGCTATAATAGCCAGCCTGAATTTTTTCAGCAAAAACTTTATCAGATGCTAACAATGATAAAATCTAGTTATTGAAAACTATTAAACTTCCGGCTGAGTGCGGTGGCTCACAGCTCACGCCTGTAATCCCAGCACTTTGGGAGGCCTAGGCGGGCAGATCATGAGGTCAGGAGATTGAGACCATCCTGGCTAACACGGCGAAACCTCGTCTCTACTAAAAATACAAAAAATTAGCCAGGCATGGTGGCAGGCGCCTGTAGTCCCAGCTAGTGGGGAGACTGAGGCAGAAGAATGGCGTGAGCCCGGGAGGCGGAGCTTGTGGGGAGTGGAGATCGCACCACTGCACTCCAGCCTGGGGACAGAGAGAGACTTCGTCTCAAAAAAAATAAACTTCCGAAGATTTTTCCACATGCATTCTGATTTCTCCTTCAATAGTTATTATTTATTGTTTTACACAGAAAGTGTGTAGTTTAAAATTATTAAAACAGTGTTATATATTTATAGTAGAATGAAAAAGAAAATTTAAATATAAATATCTTTCAAATCTACCACTCACGTTAATGGATTTTTATTATATATTACTGTTTTGTAACCTGGTATTCTTTATATAAAAATAAATTGTGAAAAGTATGAATTTTTTAATTTAATTTTTATTTTTTTGAGATGAGTCTCGCTCTGTCGCCCAGGCTGGAGTGCACTGGGGCGATCTCAGCTCACTGCAAGCTCCACCTCCCAGGTTCACGCCATTCTCCTGCCTCAGCCTCCCGAGTAGCTGGTACTGCAGGCGCCCGCCACCTTGCCCGGCTAATTTTTTTTATTTTTTAGTAGAGGTGAGGTTTCGCCACGTTAGCCAGGATGGTTTCGATCTCCTGTCCTCGTGATCCACCCGCCTCGGCCTCCCAAAGTGCTGGGATTACAGGCGTGAGCCACCGCGCCCGGTCCATGAATTATTAATGTAGGTTATCATTATTGATTATAATAGTTTGCTGTATGATAGTACCGTAATTAAACCAATCCCTTAAGGTTGGTTGAGTTGGGTTCACTTTTTCTTTATTTAAACACAACTACTACCACAAAACAACAACACTGATCAGCATTCATACAGCCAGAACGTAGGGTTATATTATAATTATTTCTTCAGTATGAATTCTTGGAGGCAGAGTTTCGAAGTTAGGATATCTATAGAACTATTTTCAAATATAAAGTTGATACCTTGGAAGATCTGTAGCTTAGAGTTTATTATTTGTTGTTGAGTAACTTAAATTAGAAGCATTAAAAAGAATATGTAGCTGTTAATGCTACAATTTATGTTGAATAATGGTCATGTTAAGTGTTTTATTTATTGCTTTATTTACATATTATACATTTCTCATAATTATGTATGTGTTTCAAAGGCTATAGAATTGCTGTTGACATCTGGATAGTTATAAAGCCTAATAAGATAAGTTTATGTAACATCTTTCTTTGACAGATTAGTAAGTGGGTGTTCTTAGCAACTTCTCTGCTGTGTACAATCCTTGGGCTTTAGACTTTTACAGGCCACTTTTAAACTCAACCTTTAGCACTTACCAGATATCTGATGGTTAGGCTTCCCACCTATGAAATATGGATGATACCAAGCTCACAGAAAGTTGTGTGGATTAAATGAAGCAAATATGGAACTCGCCAGAGTAGTTCTTGATAGATAATAAATGCTCAAATTAACTTTGCTTCTTTTCTTAGTATAGGTAGACGGTGAGACATTTCAGTTACCAAAGGTCTATTTCTTAAATATGGAGAGGCCAACCTGATTTTTCAGATTAACGAATCTCTGCAAGCATATAATTTTCAGTGAGAACATTATCACTATTAAAAAGGACACATAATTGACTAAATGAAAAGTTTTATTTTTTGGACAGTTGGACGGTATTTCTCTTGGGATATATTTATTCTTTTATAAGAATTTTATCATTTACATGTTATAGAAACTGTTGGACTTAATAGAAGACTTGAAAAAAAAACTGATAAATGAAAAAAAGGAAAAGTTAACCTTGGAATTTAAAATTCGAGAAGAAGTTACACAGGAGTTTACTCAATATTGGGCTCAACGGGAAGCTGACTTTAAGTAAGTTATTTCTTTCATGTCCAGTTAAAAATTGAGAATTTTATTTACTTTTTTAGAGTTTTTTTTTTTACTTAATTTACTTGTTTTTATATTAGATGGCTTCTGAATTCTGATCTCTTTATGCAAGCTAGAAAACAGCTGTTACTGGTCTGGTGTGGTGGCTCATGCCTGTAATCCCCGCATTTTGGGAGGCCTAGGTGGGCGGATCACTTAAGGTCAGGAGGTCAAGACTAGCCTGACCAACATGGTGAAACCTCGTCTCTGCTAAAAATAGGAAAATTAGCTGGGCATACTGGTGTGTGCCTGAAGTCCCAGCTGCTTGGGAGGCTGAGGCACAAGAATCTCTTAAACCTGGGAGGTGCAGGTTACAGTGAGCTGAGAATGTGTCACTGCACTCCAGCCTGGGTGACAGAGCAAGACTCTATCTCAGAGGAAAAAAAAAAAAAAAGAAAAAAAAAGAATATACCTGTTACTAATCCCATGCATGGCTATTTAAATTTTCTCTCCCTTTTTTTTTCTTTTTTAATTTTAACTTTAATTTTTATTTTTTGAGATGGAGTCTTGCTCTGTCACCCAGGCTGGAATTCAGTGGTGCGATCTTGACTCACTGCAACCTGCACCTCCCGGGTTCAAGCAGTTCTTCTGCCTTAGCCTCTCCTGCCTTAGCCTCCCGAGTAGCTTGGATTACAGGTGCACACCACCATGCCTGGCTAATTTTTGTGTTTTTAGTAGAGACAGGGTTTCGCCATGTTGGCCAGGCTGGTTTCAAACTCCTGGCCTGAAGTGATCCACCCACCTCCACCTCCCAAATTACTGGGATTACAGGCGTGAACCACTGTACCTGGCCTAAATTTTCTTTTAATCCAGAATATACTTAATCTTAGATGTTTAAAACAAAAACACAAAGTAGTTCCGTTTCTGTTTCTTAATGGGATTAATTTGTATTCTGAAGGGAAACTCTGCTTCAAGAACGAGAGATATTAGAAGAAAATGCTGAACGTCGTTTGGCTATCTTCAAGGATTTGGTTGGTAAATGTGACACTCGAGAAGAAACGACGAAAGACGTTTGTGCCACAAAAGTTGAAACTGAAGTACGTTAATTGAAGTATTTAAAAATATCCAATGAGGTTTTGGTACCAGGGTTTAGTGTACCACATCAATGATGAGAAACATCAAGATTAGAATTAAAACAATGCTTAGTGTGTAGCTTTATTATAATTAGGCATGTTTTGTTAGGAGTGTAAGGCACCAAGAATTTAAATATAGTGATTGGTCATTGAAAAATTTGTACCTCTGTTATATTTATACCTTATTTTGGTATTGCTTGAATCATTGTATTGTAGGCAGATAGATTCTTTGTTGCCTGATTACAGAATAACCCCCTCAGATTTGTCTCACTTTTAAATTAAAAATATTTTAAAGGTATAAGAGACCTAAGACGTGATTTACTTGCTGTTCTGTTTAAAACAAAAATGTTTATATATAAAAAGGGTTGCCCTTGCTGGGCAACTACCATTTCCTACTCTTAAAATTTTATTTGTTTATTTATTTATTATAGTTTTAGAGATAGGGTCTTGCTGTGTTGCCGAGGCTGATCTTGAATTCCTGGCTTCAAGCAGTCTTCCTGTCCAGCCTCCCAAGTGGCTGAGATTACAGGTGCATGCCGCTGGGCTCAGCTTATTCTCTGCTTGTAATATAAGAAAAATTATCCTTTTCTGCTACTTACACTGAAGCTGAAATTGATCAGTTTTTTGGGGGAGTTGTTTTTTTTGTTTTGTTTTTTAATCACTCAGTTCAGGGGCCTGTGACAGTGATGTCCAGACGTCTGCTGTGAAGCAAACCTTATGTATCCTTGACATGGTTTGGGATTGACTGAGTTGTGAAAATGGAGGTTTGTTTTGTGCACCATCCCAACAAAACCTTTTAAGTCTCATTATGTAATTGAAACTGTACTTGAACTAGGTAATCATAATTGTTTTATAATGACTTGTCACAGTTTATAACATTGTTTTTATGAGAAAATATGCCTCATGATCCATACAACAGAAAATAAATAATGGAACACAGGTTCTTCATATTTGGAAATGCTTCTATATAATTTATTTTAAAGAATTTCTATTGGTGAATTTTTTGCCTTTTTAAAAAACTGTCTAAATTAGATGGTGCCACATGTAAACGGTGAACCCTACTGTTAATATTAGGCATGTGGTTTTTGCTATTTTTAGGAAACACATAATTATGTAGGATTTGAAGATATTATTGCTTCTCTTCAAGATAATGTGGCTGATATTAAGAAACAGGCTGAAATTGCTCACTTATATATTGCATCTCTTCCTGACCCCCAGGAAGCTATTGCTTGTTTAGAACTAAAGTTTAATCAAATTAAAGCTGAATTAACTAAAACCAAAGAAGAATTAATCAAAACGAAAGAAGAGTTAAAAAAGAGAGAAAATGGTAAGTGGATAAATTTTACCTCTATGTAGATATTGTAAACACATAAAAAATACTCTTGGTAAGTATGAGAGATTTATGTAGCTCATTTACCATAGTGACCAGAAAATTCTTTTATCTAGTTAACATATTTTAGTATTTTACCTTTTGTATGACTTTGTTGTAATTTACTACTAAAAATATTTTTTGACCTTCATTTATTTTAGACCAGTATTATTAGAAAATGAGCTTCTCAACAACAACAAAAAAATCAAAAAAGTGTTAACTTTATGAGTAAAGCTGTAAATTTTAAATGACAGTGTCTCACTCTGTCACCAAGGCTGGAGTGCAGTAGTGGCATCACAGCTCACTGCAGCCTTCTACTCCTGGGCTCGATCCCTCCTCCTGCCTGAGCTTCCTGAATACTTGGGACCGCAAGTGTGTACCACCACAGCGGCTGCATATTTTTTTTTCTTTTTTGTAGAGATGGGGTCTTGCTATGTTGCCCAGGTTGGTCTTGAACTCCTAGGCTCAAGCAATCCTCCCTGCCTCAGCCTCCCAAAGTGCTGGGATTGGTCTTGAACTCCTAGGCTCAAGCAATCCTCCCTGCCTCAGCCTCCCAAAGTGCTGGGATTACAGGCGTGAGCCATGCTGTGCTTGGCATTGTTCTATATTCTTGATGAAGTTTTGCAGTATAGAAGATTCACTCCTGGGAGAGAGTAACTACTGTGGAGTGGTTTAAAGTAGATTGTTAGTTTGATACTTCATTCTAATTCTAACTAGGAAGGCATTTTCTTTGTTTCTCTCACTCTGTCACCCAGGCTGGAGTGGAGAGACATGATCATGATCATGGCTCACTGCAGTTTCCACCTCCTGGGCTCAAGTGATCCTTCCACCTCAGTCTCCTGAGTAACTTGCATTACAGACATGTGCCACCACGCTGAGGGCATTTTATATACGTAAATAAAATTGTTTGTAATATCTGCATTTTAAGAATTAGTTGCAATAACTGGTCTGTCCTTTTTTGTGTGAAACAAGATGGGTAGAAAATAACATGTAAGTGGTGCCTCTGCATTATGAGATGTACTAAGAAGGCACTAGCTCCTTTTCTTCTCTGACGTTATGCCAGTTCTTTACTATTTAGCATATGCTACGTATTTTTATCCTGAGTTTTAGAAGTGGCTTTTTCTGAAACATTACCCTGTTGTGGTTGAATTAGCAAATTTTTTTTTAATGAGTAGGGTGTGCATTTAGTGCTATCAAAATCCTTTTTATTGAATGTGACAGTAAAGTGTCACTATAGCAGCATATGTTTCATAGTTATTCAGTGATACATATTTTCAGATGCTTAGATATTTATTTTCAGAATTCTTTACTTTTTCAGAAACAGATTCATTGATTCAAGAGCTTGAAACATCTAATAAGGTAATGCTTTAAGTTTTATTTTGTCTTGATAAGGTATTTAATTAACAAAGGAGTATGAATGATGACTAGATGTTTTTATTTTAAAAAATAAACAGTAATATAGTCTCTTGGTATACATGGGGAATAGTTTTCTTCTGTTATTTTTTCTGTTTTCTGGCTTGAGTCTTCTTATTTCAACTTACATTTATCCTTTCAAAAAGCTGAATATTTTAAAATATGATAAGATATAAATAATTCAAGATCTTGGTATCTACTATCCAATATTTAAAGAACTAAAATGTACTTAGAAGACATTACACCTACTGTTTATACAATTCCTATCTAGTATTTTTTCTACTGAATAGTAGACACTAGTTGTACCAATTATATTAAGCTATATAAAATAGAAAATAAAGAATTTCCCATAATCTTCTTAAATTTAAAACGAAACCAAACCAACTTGTTTGGAAGCTCTTTAGACTGTTACTTTATATATGTATTTACCATTTACCAGATACTCTTTTAAGTGCTTTTTATTAACTCATTTAAATGTTAGAGCAACTTTATGATGTAACTTGCCCCGGCTGACATGGTTTTTTTATTTTTATTTATTTATTTCTTTTGAGACAGAGTCTCGCTCTGTTGCCCAGGCTGGAGTGCAGTGGCGTGGCTTACTGCAGCCTACACTTCCCAGGTTCAAGTGATTGTCCTGCTTCAGCATCCCGAGTAGCTCGGGTTACAGGTGGCCACCACCACCCCAGGCTAATTTTTGTATTTTTGTAATTTTGTATTTTTTAGTAGAGACGGGATTTCACCATGTTGGCCAGGCTGGTCTCAAACTCCTGACCTCAGGTAATCTGCCCACCTTGGCCTCCCAAAGTGCTGGGATTACAGGCATGAGCCACTGTGCCTGGCCCAGGGTGACATATTAAAAGTATAGCAGCTAGGATTTGAACCCAGGCAGCCTGGCTCCAGATTCTTCTTACATGCTATATAGCTTCTCTTTTCTTTGTGTACGTGTGTGTGTGTGTGTGTGTGTGTGTGTGTGTGTGTATGTAATTTTTTTAAAGGCAAAAATAAGATGTGCATAGTGTGTTGCCACCGATTATCTTTATTTAACTTTAAAATCTGAAGGAGTTATGAAACTGCATTATTAATCATGTTTGCTTTCTAGTTATCCCAAAGTATATTCATGAAACATTGCTTTTTCTTCTTTCCAAAGAAAATAATTACACAGAATCAAAGAATTCAAGAATTGATAAATACAATTGATCAAAAAGAAGGTATTATCAATGAATTTCAGAACCTGAAGTCTCATATGGAGAAAACATTTAGATGCAATGTAAGAATTTAACTTTGTGTTATATTAATAAATTAGATAAACAAGTGTATGTTTTTATTGAAAGGAAGTAATTTAAAATAGCTTATGCAACTAAGACTAATTTACCGAGAATGTTGAATTGCGTATGCAACATTGAACTCAATTTACTGTTCTCCAAATCTGAATTTTTGAGAACTTAAACGAGGGTGTTTGACTCCTTTGAACATACTTTTCCACAAAATATGCTGGCAGTGCTTTGCACGTAAAAAGGAGAAGAATATGTAGCCTTTGGACGTTTAAGCCTCAGCTAGTTGGAAGGGGACCTTTGAGGAGAAAGGAATTTAGACATACTTAAACCAGATTATAATGTTTCAGGGAACTATAACATGAAATTCAGTAAAATTAGGTTTTTCCTTAGAACTTGTTTTTATTATATGTCTTGTTGCTATTGTTTATATGCTTAATAATAGGGATTTTTTCTAAAAAGTTATACACTGTGACGTGTAAAGACTTAAAGGGTTCTTTGTCTTTCATACAAATTTAGATAATTTCATATTTAGTTCAGCTTAGAATGATCAGCTTGTCTTTTAATCCTTTTTTGAAAAAATGGCTTTGGTTTTCTTTTTTGGGGGTAAGCTCCTTCAAATTATTTTTTTATATAGAAATGGTAAAATATATGGTAATAATGTAGTAAACTGAGTAAACTTAGAGCCAAACATTTTGCTTTGTTGAAAGGTGTTTTTTTCTGTCTTTTCTATGATCAAAAGAAGCAGGCATGGTATCTTATAAAAAGTGACTGTTGAGTTTCCTTTGTATCTTGATAGTCAAACTCTAATACCCACCAACATTCCCTGAATCATCTGAACTTTAGATGGGCTTTTGAAACCACAGGGATAAATGAGGAGCATACTAGAAGAGCACTCTATATAATCTCCTGTAGCAGGCCTTTCTTTTGATATTTGTTAGATACATTATTCAATCTCTGGCTTTTCTGTACCTGAACTGGGAGAAATATCCTAATATTTAATATGTTAATAATTAACTATTTAGTAAATAATTAGTATTTAATAAGGTGGAGGAGCAAGAAACACTTATGGAGTGTCCAGTGTGTGCCAGGTACTATGCTAGATTATTGGAATTATACAGATTAATAAAATCTACTCCCCTAACAATCCCCCAATAAAGAAAAAAACAGCATAAATATAGTTATAATACAGTGTGCAGTCGTAGTCAATGTGTGAAGCTGAGAGTGGGTGGGGAGTTAGGAATACTTTGTGGAGATGAAAATGATTAAGTTGAGCCTTAAAGGGTGAGTAAAATTTAGCCTTTTGAAAGTAGAGGAAGGGGACAATGGTAGTCATAAGAGACAAGAAGATACATTGGCCTTCTGTGTACCAGAATCGGAGTGCACAAAGTCGTGGAAATGAGAAATCTTTCAATGAGTGCAGGAAAATACAAACAATTTGTGTTTTAGGAAGAAAGTTTGAAGCAAGGAGAGGTGAGAAATGAGGCTAGGAGTAGTAGAATAGGATAAGATGAAAGACCTTGAATACTGCATTAAAGAGTTCGGGGAGTCAGTGGGGAGTCATTTTCACCAGAGGAATAGCAAAGAGGAGTTTTTCATTTGAGTAGATATTTTTGGAAACTTGGAAGATAGGATTGAGATGGAATTAGACTACAGGCAGAGACCAAATAGCTACCTCTTGGTAGAGTTCAGCTAATAGTTGATGAGGACTTCGATTTAGGGTGGTAGCGGTAGAGATTAAGGAAGAGGAAATTGATTTGCGAAGTAAGGGGATGTAAAACTTTTGAGACTTGGGGCAGTAAATTAATTGCTGGGCCTCCTGGCTCTCGGAACTTTTATTTGGTTAGTCATCACATGCTTTTTGCTCTCATCTGTTGATCTGGATTTTAAGTCTGTTCTTTGATTTGGTAAATAAAAACAAAAAGGAAAGCCAGAGACGGATCATTTCTGGCGACTACAGCTTCAAAGAAAATAGTTGGAAATTTCACGTGGGATTATATTTATTTCTGTAGTATGTTTGCATACTATAATATATTAGAGATATTTAAGAAAGTGATAGTAAAAAAAATCAATATTTGTAAATTAGTCCTTGCTTGTAAATAAACTTTATAGATTCTAGACCTTGTTTTATCAACTAAATAACAGTTTGCTAAATTTAAATTGTTCACTTAAATACATAAAAATATGCTACGTAGTTTGAAACTTACCTAATTGTTTAACAGTTGATGTAGGGTCACTGTTCCACATCTTGTCTTGAGAGCAAACTCTTTCCAATGAAAAAATTTAGTTTCAATTCTTTGTTTTATCTACTCAAGCATACCCTGGGAGCAGAAAACCCTCCTTTCAGTAACTATGACTTCTGAAGGATAGATTTTTGGTGAGGATTGTGTATTTTGAAGTGGGGGAAAATGACGGGATCATTCTGATAGGTACTAAGGATCGGGAAAGGAACAACTTGGACTTGTTATGGAGCTGTGTCAGAGGTGTGATCTGCCTGTCCCGTGATTTTCATTTATCAGTGACACTAAGGGACTAATAGTGAGAAAGCATGGAGATTCTTCTTTATGACATCCTTTGTTTAGGGATAGCTAGAAAAACTTTGCCTTTTTTCTTAACTCATTACTTTATGACTTTAAAAAGTTATTTTTATCTGTATCTCCTGCTAATAAAATGTTTGCTGATTAAGCGGCACTCTTTTTTTTTTTTTTTTTTTTTTTTTTTTTTTTTTTTTTTTTTTTTTGAGACGGAGTCTGAAATGCTTTGCTGATTAGATCTCAGCTCACTGCACTCTTTATAGCATACACTTTGTTTTTTCAAAGGATTGATTGCTATCAAAGTGCTTTACAGGCTGCCACCGCGCCCGGCAAGCGGCACTTTACCATTTGTTTTTTCAAATTTTGATTACACTATAGACTTGCACTTAAATGCTGAGTTTTACCCTTCTTCTAAGTTCATATTATACCCTTTTTTTGGGAAGTTCCCCCTCCCCCCGCCCCAGTTCCCCCTGTTTCTTTCTTTTTAGAGGTAGGGTCTCATCACTCTGTTGCCCAGGCTGAAGTGCAGTGACGTGACCATGGCTCACTGCAGCCTTGAACTCCTGGGCTCAAGAGATTCCGTTGCCTTAGCCTTCTGAATAGCTGGGACTGCAGGCCTGGGCCACAACACCTGGAATTTTAATTTTTTGTAGAGATGGGGTCTCACTGTGTTGCCCAGGCTGGTTTCAAACTTCTGGGCTCAAGTAATCCTCTGGCCTCAGCCTCCCATAGTGCTGGGATTACAGGCATGAGCCCCTGTGCTTGGTTGCTGCTAGCCTTTTTAAGGGAGGCAGTCTGCCTTAAAAAAAAAAAAAGTCTAAATGACGTATCTAGAAGCTCAGTTGCAAAGCTGTCTGTAGACTGTATATCTTTGAATATATGTCTACTTAAAGCTAAGGTCAAAACTATTTTTCTAGGAGTTGTTAATGTTTAAGACAATGCTAATTTTTAAGAGGCTTTGGCTACAAAACAAAATAGTTGAGTCTCATATTTTTCTTTTCAAAGCATATTTCTGATGTGACTTCAGGGATTTATCTTCTTAAGATTCTCCAGTTATCCCCAAATGTTACTTATTTGCTAGAGCCATCAGTTATTTTAGGACGAAACTTAAGAAATAACTTAGAAAATGTCTCAACAAATTTGAAAATAAAATTTTTGTGGTACACTATTGAAAGTAATTTATGTGGTTTGTACATTTTTTGTGGCTTTCTCTATGTGAATTATTTTTAATTTATTTTGCTTTAGGACAAGGCTGATACATCTTCTTTAATAATAAACAATAAATTGATTTGTAATGAAACAGTTGAAGTGCCTCAGGACAGCAAAACTAAAATCTGTTCAGAAAGAAAAAGAGTAAATGAAAATGAACTTCAACAAGATGAACCACCAGCAAAGAAAGGTACTACTTCAGCTGCCAGCAGCAGGCGTTTAAGAAAGCTAATTTCTAAACCAGTAAATAGAACAAGGCAAACAGAGGGGCATTCACTTGTCTAAGGAAAAATCTTGAGAAAATCTAAATGTCGTGAATTTTTATTCTGGAAAGTTATAAACTGTCTAGGGATGGGCATAGTTAAAGCTTTTATCTTAATAAATATGCTTTTAGAAATTGTGCTTTTATTATTTCTTTCGCATGTCTGTAATAATTTCTGTGCTTATAATAGGTAAAACTCATTACTTTGATTTTTATAAATACAATATTTTCTGCCTAAATCTCAGCACATTATTTTGTTTTCTTAGTTTGCATTCTTTATTCATGTGGAGAAAAGGATATTTTACAGTAAGACTTTGAGCTAAATATTACTAATAATAAATGTATTCAAGCTGTATTTGTGATGCCAGGACACAGTCTGATGAAAGATAATATATGTTGAAGATTATTTTAAAAAAAATCTTTAAGAGTAAGTGGGCAAGTTTGTTTTAAATGTAAAGAAGGGCAAACCTTTGAATTTTAGAGGAGGTAGGCTCTTTAGAATAAACTGAAAGTCTTGAGGAAATGAATAGGAAAATGTAAACTTTAAACTTAAGAAAAGCTTCAAAAATAAACTTAGCAGCTTTTAAGAAAATACAGCAGGGATAATGCCATATTTTACCCCTTCCTCTTTGAGGCTGGAGAGAGAGTGTAAATTATAGATAATAAAACCTTGTCCAGTGAGCTTTTAAAATTAATCTGTTTAAAAGAAAAGAGACCTTGGAATCCTATAACGAGATTTCTCAATTACAGCTTCCCAAGAGCATTTAGACAATTGAGTGAAACAAGAAAGAACATGGATTGCATTTGAAAAATAAAGACTTACAAATAAAGTTTGTTTTACATATATACAGTATCGAAGGTAAAACTAGATAAATTCTAGATGGGACAGGGAGGTAAGATTCCCATATTATATAGTGATTCTTGGGTGGGGGCATATTCTCACTGGGGGGAAATCAGTATCTTGAGAGAGCTAGGGGATTTTAATTTATCAAAAGGGGTCATAGGCCGGGCGTGGTGGCTCATGCCTGTAATCCTAGCACTTTGGGAGGCCAAGGTGGGTGGATCACCTGAGGTCAGGAGTTCGAGACCAGCCTGACCAACGTGGTGAAACCCCATCTCTACTCAAAATACAAAAAATGAGCCTGGCGTGGTGGCGCATGCCTGTAATCCCAGCTGCTTGGGAAGCTGAGGCAGGAGAATTACTTGAATCTGGGAGGCGAAGAGTGCTGTGAGCCGAGATTGCGTCATTGCAGTGCAGCCGGGGCAACAAGATTGAAACTCTGTCTAAAAAAAAAAAAAAAGTGGTGGGGGAGTGGTCATAGTATTAAAAAACCTTGAGAACAAACAATCACATAAGTTTTTTATTCTCTACATTGTAGTAGTACCTGAGGGACCTTTCATAAGTGCTTTGACTTTTCCTTTATTTTGCTCATAACTTCAACTGTGATTAGTATATAGGGAAATAGAAACTCATTTGTATATGGCATGGCAGATTTCAATTTAATGAGCTTTTTAATGATCTCAAAAGTGCTGCCTTCTTCATCAAACAGATTCATTACATGTGCATCCCATGGGCTACTATCATCTCACAACTAGGATGTACAAGAGCCTGTGAGAGGCAGGCTAAAACTTAGGAGTTTGAATCTCATAACTACAAGAGGTTTGACGTTTGGCTCTTAAGGAACAATTACATGCAGCAGTGCTGTCAATTAAGGACTTTGTAATGTAACAAACTGATATGTTAAGATCCCAAAGGTATTACAGAGGTCCCTGTCAACTTCTTGAAATTTTCAAAAATAGTACCCCAGAACACTAATTCTCAAAATGTTGCATGTAAAATACATCCTAGACTTACCATATCAGTATATTTGGTGTTTGGTAGGAATCTGCATTTTAATAATCTCCCTGGATAATTCCTCCCAAAAAAACTAGAAAATCACCCTTGTGTAAATAAATGTTTTTTAGTGTTTAAAGAGAGAACATTAAAATTTTAAACATAAAGTTACCATAAAGTAACAAAATTAATATAACTGGAATATGTCAGATTCATGAACTTACATACATCTAGAAGCAGAATAAATTACTATTGCAAAAACCGTATTTATAAAGATTGTTTTCTGTACCATGATATGTCTTAGAGATAGAAAAGAAGAACATATGTGGTGTAGTTAAGTTTCCAAAACATTACATTTAGGATTATTATTTTATTTAGGTTTATTGTTTGTGATGAGTGAGATATAGGGAGTCTGCCATTAGGGAGTTTAAAATCTAGTAGATGAGAGAGACAAACATATTTCAATAAAATATAAAGAGCTGAGATGCGTAGGATAATATTCGGGACTCATTAAAAAGAAAACTGTACAATATACTTTTTAGAGTCAATTAGATACCAATGGAAAGTAATAGATTTCTTAACTAGAAGGATTTCAAGCCAACCCTACCTTGTAATTGTCTTCTGCTCTTATAGATTAGTAACCCTTGTACTTCATATTATATCTGGGATCATTAAACATGGAGAAGTTGATTCTTACATACTTAGTGAGGATACCACATAAAAATACAGGTTAATTAAACAAAAATGGTCAATGAGGGAGTGAATGGGGGTCAGAAGAACATATGGAATTGATTGTATTAGAGCAATGTCGTGCAGAAAATTCACATACAAATTATACCAGAACAATGTTGTAAAGTCCACTTATAAACATCATATAGACATCAAACCGTGAAGTATAACAAAACAGGAAAAAATTTCTAAAAATGAAGAGTCAGATTCTGGCCTGTTTTGAAGTAAGGTTTCAAGGATCTGAGACACTCATCTGACCCTTAATGGAAATTGTATGAAATATAAAAAGATATGTAGATATAAATTTATATATCTAGAAGATTGTTAATTATATTTCAAGATTTAATCATAGAATCTATGAGGAAAGTTTAAAATTGTGTAATTTATACTGGGCACTTATGTGGGGTGAGTTTATTTGTCAGAGTGAACTTATGAATTAAATTGTAGCTAATAGTGTATCTGTTCTGGGTATAATTTAATTTGTATTGATTATAATGGTTAAAGTTCTTACATGTGCATAACATTTACAAAGTCATTTAACTTAAATTATATATTAGCTCATGTTAGTCTCTTAGCATTATTCTGTAGAGTAAGTTGGGCAGGTAGGGATATCCTTATTCTAGAAATATAGATACTAAGCCTGAAAAAGGCAGACTTTTATGCATTTTCAATTAGTTGAACCCTCATGTACAGATTTTCAGGTTCTATTAATAGTTAAATCCATCCAACGCACAGTGTTGTAAACTCATTTGTCTTCTTGATCTTCACAACTTTGAGATAGGTGGTATTATTCCTATATCACATTTGAGGAAACAGTTGTAGTATGAAGCAGTTTATTGATGGTTATAGCTAGTAAGGCTATATTATATGAATTCCCAAAATTTTAACATTTCCCTTCCAATTTTAGCTATGAAAATTTAAGATATTCCATTTGCCTATCACTAATATAGTAAAAGCTGCAATATAATTATAGTTTAAAACTGTTCTTTAGGATCTGGAATGTCTGCCTAGGGTTTCTCGTCATCTCCTCCTCTCTGTCCCATATTAAAATGATAATAAAGATTTTTGGTACAAAATTTAAATAACACTGAAAGTTAGAAATAGCTGGTAATGCTACTCAGAGGTAGGTAGCTACGATCATTTTGGTGTACTTCCTTTGCTAATTTTGTATTACCTTGTGAAATAATAATTTTTACATAAATGGGCTCATACCATACGTTTTGTAACCTGGTTTTTCTTTTTTTCTCAACAGCTTATTTCATTTTTTTAAATTAGAAGTTTACTTTTACATGTTTTGTATGTTTGAATATTGGCTTATATGGTGACTTTTTGGTTTTATTAAGGTTTGCCAGATTAATAACAATTTTCTTATTTTTAAAGGATCTATCCATGTTAGTTCAGCTATCACTGAAGACCAAAAGAAAAGTGAAGAAGTGCAACCAAACATTGCAGAAAATGAAGACATTAGAGTTTTACAAAAAAATAATGAAGGACTGAAAGCACTTTTACTCACTATTGAGAATGAACTTAAAAATGAAAAGGAAGAAAAAGCAGAATTAAATAAACAGATTGTTCGTTTTCAGCAGGAACTTTCTCTTTCTGAAAAAAAGAATTTAAGTAAAGAGGTCCAACAAATTCAGTCAAATTATGACATTGCAATTGCTGAATTACATGTGCAAAAAAGTAAAAATCAAGAACAGGAGGAAAAGATTATGAAATTGTCCCATGAGATAGAAACTGCTACAAGAAGCATTACAAATAATGTTTCACAAATAAAATTAATGCACACGAAAATAGACGAACTACGTACTTTTGATTCAGTTTCTCAGATCTCAAACATAGATTTGCTCAATCTCAGGGATCTGTCAAATGGTTCTGAGGAGGATAATTTGCCAAATACACAGTTACACCTTTTAGGTAATGATTACTTGGTAAGTAAGCAAGTTAAAGAATATCGAATTCAAGAACCCAATAGGGAAAGTTCTTTCCACTCTAGTATTGAAGCTATTTGGGAAGAATGTAAGGAGATTGTGAAGTCCTCCTCCAAAAAAAGTCATCAGATTCAGGAATTGGAACAACAAATTGAAAAATTGCAGGCAGAAGTAAAAGGCTATAAGGATGAAAACAATAGACTAAAAGTAGAGGAGAATGAGCATAAAAACCAAGATGACCTACTAAAAGAAAAGGAAACTCTTATACAGCAGCTGAAAGAAGAACTGCAAGAAAAAAATGCTAGTCTTGACATTCAAATACAGCATGTAGTTGAAGGAAAGAGAGCACTTTCAGAACTCACACAAGGTGTTACTTGCTATAAGGCAAAAATAAAGGAACTTGAAACAATTTTAGAGACTCAGAAAGTGGAACGTAGTCATTCAGCCAAATTAGAACAAGACATTTTGGAAAAGGAATCCGTCATCTTAAAGCTAGAAAGAAATCTGAAGGAATTGCAAGCACATCTTCAGGATTCTGTCAAAAACACCAAAGATTTAAGTGTAAAGGAAGTCAAACTGAAAGAAGAAATCACACAATTAACAAATAATTTGCAAGATATGAAGCATTTACTTCAATTAAAAGAAGAAGAAAAAGAAACCAACAGGCAAGAAACAGAAAAGTAAGCTAAATGTTATTCAAAATATTTTAAAATACACAAAGCATTCATTTTGCTATGCAGCTTTAAAAAAATTAGATGGTCATACTTAATCTGGTAAAGCGTATTATGTATGATGAGTGAAGAACTTGAACTTTGTCCATATAAACCTTTGGACCATAGGTTATATGAAAAGATCAGCTTATAAAAATCATATGAAATCTTTTCTGAAGAACTCATTCATAGTTTGGATATTCCAAATTTGTGAAAAGATGTAATTATGTAAAGATTGTTACCATTTCACATGTGTGGTCCTAAGTAGTTAATAATACATTACCATAGAAAAGTGGTTTGTATTTTTTAGATTGAAAGAGGAACTCTCTGCAAGCTCTGCTTGTACCCAGCATCTGAAAGCTGATCTTCAGAGGAAGGAAGAAGATTATGCTGAGCTGAAAGAGAAACTGACTGATGCCAAAAAGCAGATTGAGCAAGTACAAAAAGAGGTAGATTATTTGAAAAGTTATGTGACCAGTTTATGATAAAGATTGTTTTCCTTATATATCAAACTTAGACATTAATCTTAGGATTGAATAGAACATTTATCCACTTTATAATTTTTCTTAAAATTACGAGAACAGTTACTTCACAAGAGAAAATTTAGCTGATTTAAACAAGCTGAAGAATGTCCAACATTAAGAGAAGTATGTGCCTTATGAAAGATTAGTCTTTTTCTTCTTTAAGAATTGCTAAATGTAAGTCCTTACAAAAAAGTGGAAAGCAACTTTTGTTTACAGATAGTACTTAGGAGAATGTGCAATATGATTTTTTAGTTTTTATTATAATTTAATTTTTAAATAGGGAATGCAAACACATTATTCCAAATTTGAAATATAATAAGATGTATACAATGAGAAAGAAATACTTCCCACTCCTTCGAGCTGTCAGGTTTACCTTCATGGCATCAAATGTTACCAGTTTCTTTCTTTTTCTGCACTTCTCCCTCCTTCCCTTTTTCTTTTATGACCACATCATTTTCTGTTGTACTTAGACCTTCTCGAAAGATTGGAACCCTTTTTTTTTTTTTTTTTTTTTACTTTGAGGTAGTTACTAAAGAATACTTAAATGTGTATGGTCTGACAAATATTAATACAACAAATGCTGTTTCTGCCACTATAAAAGTGACTACTGAAAGTTGTGTTTATCTAAACTTTAAAAAAAATAATTTCACCATATTTGGTTTTTAATTTCTAAACAGTGTTTTCTTCTCAGACTTTTGTTTTTCACATCATATTTCTGAGACTGATTTATTTTATAGTCGTAATTAATCATTTTCACCTCTGTATAGTATTCTGTTGTGTGACTTACCGCAATTTATTTCATCTCTTGCTGATGACCATTTAGATGGTTTATGATTTTTTTGCCCACAGCAATAGTGCGAATATCTTCTATATGCTCTTGGTACACATATGCAAAAGTTTATATACCAAGTTGGGAGTTACTGGGTCAGAGGATATGAAAGGTTATCTCATGGTAGTTTTAATTTGTATTTTTTTGATAGCTAATGAAGTACAGCTTCTATTCATATTTCTGTTTGCTATTTGTCTATCCCAGTTTCTGCTGTGTGAAGTCATTTGTTCATTTTAATCGTGCTGTCCTTTTTTTAAAAAGAAAAAAAAAGGAGTATACAGTTTTTATTTTGTATTTATTTATTTATTTTTTCAAAAATTTACTGGTTTATTATAAAGAATATAACTCAAGAACAGACAAATAGAAGGGATGCACAGGACAAATTAAGGGGGATGGAGGGTGGTGCAGAGCTTCTGTGCCTTCTCTGGCTGTACCACCCTCCCAGGACCTCAATGTGCTCACCAAGTGGGGTGCTCTCTGAACCTCACTGTACAATGGTTTTCATGACTCAATCTCCAACCCTGCTCTCTTCCACAGAGGTTGGTGGGTGGGACTGAAATTTCCAACTCTTTAATCATTTTTGGTCTTTTGGTGAGTAGCCCTAACCTTAAGCTATTTCAGAAGAGCCTCCAGTCAAAGCTATTTCATTAGCATAAATTCAGGTGTGATAAAAAGGGGGCTCTTTTTTCTAAGTTTATTTATTTTGTTTTGAGACAGGATCTTACTCTGTCACCCAATCTGGAGTGCAGTGGCATGATCATAGCTCACTGTAACTTTGAACTCCTGGGCTCAAGTGATCCATCTCCGCCTCCCTAGGAGCTGGGACTACGGGTGTGCCACCATGCCCTAGCTACTTTTAAATTTATTGTATTGTTAAAGTCTTTTTGTATTGCTACTTATAGAGGTATCTGTTTTCAAGTAATGTTTTATTGTATAGATAGTGAGTCCCCAGCCTTTTCAGTACCAACGATCGGTTTTGTGGAAGACAGTTTTTCCATGGACCAGGGTGGGGGTTACTTTAAGGATGATTCAAACACATTACAGTTACTGCGCACTTTATATTATTATTACATTGTAATATATAATGAGACAATTATACAATTCACCATAATGTAGAATCAGTAGGAGTCCTGAGCTTGTTTTCCTGCAAATAGACGGTCCCATCTGGGGGTGATGGGAGACAGTAGCAGATCAGCAGGCATTAAATTCTCATAAGGAGTGCGCAACCTAGGTTCATCGCATGCAGAGTTCACAATAGGGTTTGCGCTCCTATGAGAATCTAATGCCTCTGTTGATCTGATAGGAGGCAGAGCTCAGGCAGTAATGTGAGCGATGGGGAGTGGCTGTAAGTACAGATGAAGCTTCACTCCCTTGCCTGCTGCTCACCTCCTGCTGTGTGACCCAGTTCCTAACAAGCTATGGGTAAGTACTTGTCTGTGACCAGGAGGTTGGGGATCCCCCCTCATATAGGTGACTATTTAACGTTACTCTAGTAATGGGTATTAAGAGTATTTTCTATTTCTCAAATGTGTAGTTTTAAAGCAAATGATAATAATTGTAGCAATTTAGTCTAGGCCAGCTACTATGCTGAGTTGACAAATTATCTTAATCCTCACACAATTTGGGGTATAGACACTGTTTTTAACTTCCATTTTGTTGATAAGAAAACAGACATTGAGAGATACAGTAGTCTCCCTTTACTGGCAGTTTTGCTTTCTGTGGTTTCAGTTACCTGTGGCCAACCATGGGCTGAAAATACTAAATAGAAATTCCAGTAATAAACAGTTCAGTTGCAAGTCATTCTGAGTAGTGGGTCAAAAGCTTGTGCTATCCTGTCCTGCCTGGAGTTGGAATTATCCCTTTGCCTAGCATATCCACATTGTTTGTGCTACCTGTTAATCACTTAGTCATCTCAATTATCAGATCACCTGTCATGGTATCAGGGACAGTGTTTGTGCTCAAGTAACTTTTATTTTACTTTATAACGGTCCCAACATGCAAAAGTAGTGATGCTGGCAATTCAGATAAGCCAAAACGTTCTTGTAAAGGGCTTCCTTTAAATGAAAACGTAAAAGTTCTTAATAAATAAAGAAAAAAAATATTGTAACCTGTGATTGCTAAGACCTATGGTAAGAACAAATCTTTCATCTGTGAAATTGCGAAGAAGGAAAAAGAAACTTATGTTAGTTTTGCTGGTGCACTTCACTGCAAAAGTTATGGCCACAATTCATGGTAATTTCTTAACTAAGATGGAAAAGGCATTACATTTGTGGGTGGAGGATGCAAACAGAAATGTGTTTCGATTGATGGCATCTGGGTTCAATACTATCCATTGGGGATCTTGAAATACTATCCAATGTTTCAGGTATCCACTGGAGATCGTGAAACATATCCCCTGTGGATATAAGGGGAACTTGTCTAAGTTCACTTGTCTTAGTCTTAATATGACTTGTCTGAGTTCACTCAGTAATAAGTGCTAGAGACAGAATGGAAACTGAGGCAGTCCTTACATGCATCTTTGTGCAGCACATAGCCTCTATTATTATTAGTTATATAGTTGATGAAGATGGTGTTTATTACTTGAAGCCTCATATTTTTAAACAAAATAAGCAAATATTGTGAATATGTGATTATCATGTATGTATTATTGGAACATAAAGCTTAATGTAAGAATCCCCTGAAACCATACCACTCTGACTGTAATAAGGGCATCTTCATGCCTTTTTTTTTTTTTTTTTTTTTTTTTTTGTGGGGGCAGAGTCTCACTCTGTCGCCCAGGCTGGAGTGCAGTGGCATGATCTCAGCTCACTGCAACCTCCGCCTCCCGGGTTCAAGTGATTCTCCTGCCTCAGTCTCCCAAGTAGCTGGGACTAAAGGCACATGCCATCATGCCCAGCTAATGTTTTTTGTATTTTTAGTAGAGACGGAGTTTCACTGTGTTAGCCAGGATGGTCTCGATCTCCTAATCACGTGATCACTCGCCTCCGCCTCCCAGAGTGCTGGGATTACAGGCGTGAGCCACCGCACCTGGCCTTCTTCATGCTTTTTATGGGGCATCTTTTCATTTAATTTCCTTCCATTTTTGAGCTCTCTAGCGGGTGTGAAAATGGAGTTTTGGCAGTAAAGCTCCACAAGGGAATAGAAGAGAAGGCTCTGCTCCCAGTTAGATAACTTCCCTCCGGAAATCCTGGCAAGATGTACTGAAAGGTTTCAGACAGGGTTGGTATGATGGAATCTGGTATAAGGATGTACCTATATTAGCTTTTTTGGGTGAGGAATTATTTATTAGTCCATAGTACCTCGATTTCCCTATGTTTATGGAATTAGATTACTGGCAACCGCAGAAATCAATTGACCTTCACTTGCGTGGCTACCTTTTGATTTTGTGATTGTTTCGTTTTCTTCTCTTCATGTCATTATTAGCTTTTAAAGTATTTCTTGTATTCCTGGATTATATTACTCAGTAAACTTTGGAAATTTGAATCAATATTTTACCCTCAGAATATCTTTATTGATTTTTCCTTGGTAATTATTTTCCTATTGTGTACAGATGTTATGATTCTTTTTTGAGAGAACTTACAAAGTTTGAGATTCTTAAAATAATGGAACGAAAAATTGAATTTTTCATATGCATTCTTCATTAGAGTATTAAAACATTTTCTAATAATTTGAAGCTATAGTGTGTTTGATTTGTAGTATATTAGAATCTGTCATTTTTTTTTAGGCTTTAAAGGATGTGAACTTTGAACATAGTTGCCATGAATTTTAAATAACAAAAAGCAATTGGTATTTTCAAAATACTCAATTTGTTTTATAAACATTATTTTGTAGGTATCTGTAATGCGTGATGAGGAGAAATTACTGAGGATTAAAATTAATGAACTGGAGAAAAAGAAAAACCAGTGTTCTCAGGAACTAGATATGAAACAGCGAACCATTCAGCAACTCAAGGTAAACAGCTTTGTTTTTAAAGATGGTTTAAATGCATTCTCTTGGTATATTTTAGTGTACAAAAATGTACAAGTTTGTTTTTAATAACATCCTGTTTTGACTTTTTCTAGAATCTAGAAATAAATTATTTAAAATTAAATAGGCAAAAAAAGAAAAAAAAAGATAAAATTAAGTAGGCCAGTAATGACTCTCTTCTAACAAATAGAATATGGAAAAGAAAAAGTAATATCTTCATAGTGAAGAAACCTAGCAAATACCACTTTAACCAAGTGTTTAAGAATAACTTTACCGTTAGTCATATTGATGCTATGTGCTTCCTGGTTTGATGTGACCAGAAGGGCACATCCCCTCTTTAGTATTCTTTCCCTAAATTTATAACCTCAATCTCTTCATGAGAACACATCAGACAAACCCAAATTGAGAATGTTCTAGTGCTTGACCAGTATGAAGTATAAAGTGTCAGGGTCATTAAAGACAAGTAAAGACTGGGGAACGATGGTGAAGTCTGGAGTGTAATTAATAGTAGTATACCAATGTTAATTTCTTGATTTTTGACAAATGTACCATGGTAGTGTAATATGATAACATTAGGGGAAGCTAAGTTCTTTGGAACTCTTGCAAAGCTAAAATTATTTTGAAATAAAATGCAAAAAAACAGAAGTAGTCCAGGTCTTACAGCAAATTCCTTTTAAAAATGATACTTAAAAGGCAAAATCCCTTTATTGTATATGGTTATTTCTTGCTTGTTATCAACCAAATGGATGAGGCAACAATAAAAAATATAATTTGTCATATTATTTTCATGTTTGCTTTTAAATGAAGCAAACTAATGAATATTCAGGTATAAATACATGATTTTAATTCTTAACTGAATGTAATCGTAATAAAGCATTCTATAACAATAGGATCCTAGATCTCCGTGTTCTGTAATGATTCACTCTTAAGACTTACAAAGTGAGGAGATAGTGGTGACATTAGATAAGATTGGGGGTGAAGTTTGGATTACATGATAAGTTAAAACTAGAAGTGTAGGATATCTGGTCCCCATAATTTAATCTTGCCTCTTAAGGCTTATTTTTTTCCAATCCTGCAGCTACTTTCTAGGTAAAAGGGGTGGAGAGCTCTTTTTTTCCTCCATTTTGAGTTTAAGTTTACCAGTGAGGAATCTTTTAATGGTTTTTCTTGTTCCTTCTATGTTAAATACACAGTAGAACTTCATTTTCCCCTGTTTCTGGTTTTTGTGGTTTGTAAGAAAATATTTACCTAAAACGTTGAATAAGTAAAATAACTGGGTCATAACTCAGATTAAAAGTATAGGCCAGGTGCAGTGGCTCACGCCTGTAATCCCAGCACTTTGTGAAGCCAAAGCAGATGGATCACGAGGTCAAGAGATCGAGACCAGCCTGACCAACATGGTGAAACCCCATCTCTACTAGAAATACAAAAATTAGCTGGGCGTGGCAGCACGTGCCTGTAATCCCAGCTACTCAGCAGGCTGAGGCGGGAGAATCGCTTGAACCCGGGAGGTGAAGGTTGCAGTGAACTGAGATTGCGCTACTGTGCTCCATCCTGGGCGACAGAGGGAGACTCCATCTCAAAAAAAAATAATAATAAGTATAAAGTGGTTCTAAATTTACTTTTATTTTTATTTTTGAGACCGAGTCTCGCTCTGTCACCAGGCTGGAGTGCAGTGACGTGATCTTGGCTCACTGCAATCTCAGCTCACTGCAATCTCTACTTCTTTCCCCTGCTCTCACCCTACTCTTTTCTCCAAGATGAAAGAAAGTTGGAAGACTGGTACTAGCTGGTATACCAGCCATATAGGAGACTGATTTCAAACTTAATATTGAGCCCTGTTTTCAAGATCCACTGTTAAATATTGTGTTTTTAAGTTAATTTGCATTTAATTCATATTCTCTCAATTTGTAGGAGCAGTTAAATAATCAGAAAGTGGAAGAAGCTATACAACAGTATGAGAGAGCATGCAAAGGTCAGGAACAAGTTTGTACTTCTAGAACGGAAAAAGTTCCCTTATTCCCCTTGCAGGGCATGCGATGGGGGTATGGCTTGCTTCATTGGTGCCCTGTAGCTCAAACCCCTAGAGGGGGAGCATGCAGATGGGCAGGTCTTGAGTGTGGGCTCCGACCCCATGGCAGCATCTAGGGTTGAGTGTTTACAGCTCCTGAAGCCCCAGTAGGCGTGTGTTACAGGGTGTTCTTTCAGCCTAGCCATCCACAGGTGGCTTGTGTTAATCAGCTCAGTTAGACCCTCTGCCTTATCTCAAGGACAGAGGGCTTTCTGTATCCCGGGATTCTTGCTCTATCGTACTGGAAAAATCGGATCACACGTGGGCGTGGAGAATGAGTGCAAGGTTTTATTGAGTGGAGGTAGCTCTCTGCGGATGTATGGGGAGCCAGAAGGGGATGGAGCGGGAAGGTGGTCTTCCCCTGGGCGGCCGGACTCTCATCTGACTGCCCCCAACCGAATTCCGTGTCTTCTCACAGTAGATAGCCTGCCAGCATCTGCTGGTATCTGCTGGTGTGTTCTTCTGCCAGTGTGTTCCTCTAGACGTTCAGCTGCTTGTGTGTGTGCCTACCAGGGTCTCAGGGGTTTTATAGGCACAGGATGGGGGTGTGGCAGGCCAGGGTGGTCTTGGAAAATGCAACACTTGGGTGTGAAAACAGGAGTGCCTGTCCTCACTTAGGTCTGTGGGCACAAGCCCGAAGGTGGAGTCCTCGCCAGGGACCCTGCCTTTCTGTACCCAGCACTTCCCTGCCTGCCTCCCGTATCACTTGTAGTACTAAAATGATTACAAAATAGGTAGTTGCAATGACAATTGGTTAACATTTCCTTTGAAAATTCTGAAGTGAAGTGAGGGCAACATAAGATGCAGCTTTATTAAAGGAGAAAAGTAGTGATACTAATGAATAATTTATTAACTTAAAGCTTATTCTTAGAAAATTAAAATAAATAGTCAAAGCAACACTGATTTCTTGTAATGGCCAGTATTTTGTGAAAAATAAAGCCAGTCAAAGTTTTATATAGGTCACAATGAATGGTGTAGATTTCTGGACAAAATTGTGTAAAGAATAAACTTCAAAAAAAATATCTTTAAAATTAAAATGTGTATTTTAAAAAAGTTTTAAAAAGCTGCTTAGTAATTTATATTCAAATCCTAGGTGCTGAATTATGAGTTATGCTTTTCTTACTCAGATTGTATTGATTTGTTGCTTGAAATATTGCAAAATTACTTTTTTTTTTTTGAGATGGAGATTCACTGTTATCGTCCAGGCTGGATGTAGTGGCACAATCTCAGCTCACTGCAACCTCCGCCTTCCTGGTTCAAGTGATTCTCCTGCCTCAGCCTCCCGAGTAGCTGGGATTACAAGCACCCGCCACCATGCCTGGCTAATTTTTGTGTTTTTAATAGAGATGGGGTTTTGCCATGTTGGCCAGGCTAGTCTTGAACTCTTGACCTCAGGTGATCCACCCGTCTCAGCTTCCCAAAGTGCTGCAATTACAGGCGTGAGCCACTGCGCCCGGCCACGGAATTTCTTTTATAGATGATACTTATTTCTGTTATTAAAATGATACAGACTCCTCTCCTCCTCATTACCCCTTAACTTCTTTGTTCTGTGAGTGAGAGAACTAGGATTTGAACCCAGGTGTGCTTCACTCTTAAGTCTCAGACTCTCTTTACTAATCCATGTTATTTGTACTTAGGCAACAAAAGAAAGGGTAAGACAACCAGATTATTACTTATTTAGCTGACTTGTACATTGGTGGGGTTAACTTGGATGGATAACTTGGATGTGAAGATATATCTCTGCACACAGTACTGTTTTCTTCTGCTTTTCTCAGGCCTTGTCACCCTAACAGCTCCTATTTCATAGGAAATAGTTCATAGCTCTCTTTTAGGATTCCCCTTTACTCTGGCTCCTTGTCCCTGTTGGTGAATGTGGACACATCTTAGATATTCTGGAAAAGTCTACCCTTGGACCAGGTTGCCCTATAGCTTTTATCGTATTTTAATTTTTGTTTTCTTTGCCAAATGCGGAGAAGTATGGCGTAGGCCTACTGTGACTATTTTAATCTGACTTCCACCTTTTCTATGCTTCTAAGTCACTTGTAACCTACATATGTTAAAATCTGTCAGCATTTTGCAATCCCTCCTTTTTATTTTTATTATTTGATGTTATTGTACACTCTTCTTTTCCTCAGTTATGTTTATAAAGTAGTATTTATTGTATGTGTATTTTTTCTAAATATCAAGGTAATCTATAGCTCCTCCCACCTTTTGAAATTCTCTTGTCTCAGCTTTTATGATCTATTATGTACTACTTACCACCTTTCTCTCAGAGTGAGTCTCAGCCACTCTGGCAACTTTCCTGATTAAGATGTCATCATCTTTTTTTTATTTATCTTTTCCGTTAGAGAGAAGATGCTCCTATGATTTTAGTTGCGTATGAGACATTTCCCTACAAACAGACAATAAACAAAACTATGTCTTTAACTTTTAAGGCTTTCCCTGCCTTCTAGATTTCTGTTTATTTACGGAGTGCCCTTCACGTACCTATCTTTAATATTGAATTATTAAGCAATGGAGATCTAATACATATAACATAAAATTTACCTTTTAAAGGTATACAGTTTAGTGGGCTTTAGTACTTTCTATTCACAAAATTGTACAACCATCACCACTATCTAATTACTGTATGTTTATAGTTACATAAAGAAAGAAACCCTTCAAAAAGAAACCCTGTACCTATCAGCAATCATACCCCATTTACCTCTTCCCGCCAGCTCCTATCAGCCTCGAATCTACTTTCTGTCTGTATGAATTTGCCTATTATGACATTTCATGTTAAGTCAGTTCATACAATATATGGGCTTTTGTGTTTGACTCTTTTACTTAGAATAATGTTTCCAAGTTTCATCCATACTGTGTATGTATCGGTACTTTATTCCTTGCTATGGCTGAATAATATTCCACATTTTATGTATCAGTTGATAGACATTTGGGTTGTTTCCACTTTTGGCTTTTATGAACATTTATATGCAAGTTTTTGGGTAAACTTATATTTTTAATTTTCTTGGAGATGGTCAGCAAGTGCTGAATGTGCAACACTTGATTGCTTGTTCATTTAGTAGTCATTTATTTCACTATGATTGCCCATAGCTTTCCTTAGATAATATCTTTAGATAGCTATGATGAGATATCTATCTCAGACTTCTTTACTTTGCTTTATTTTCCATTTTATCTTTGTTTATTTTGGGGTTCCTTCCTGAAATAAAATGTAAATTACTGGAGTCAATGGCTGATTAAATAATTATCTTTTTGCCTTTACTGCTCTAGTTTGCAAGCTTTCAAATAATAGGTGACTAGCCATTAGTGAGGTTATCATTGGTGTTCTGGAAATTTTTTAATTGATAACTAGATTTGTAAATTGTTTTTCTAGTCCTCAGTTTAGAGTCAAAAATGCAAAGTGTAAGAGGGAGGGAATTCTTTGAATAAAATTATAATTGTGTAATATGAATATATTTGAAAATCATGCTTTTTGAAAGAAAAGATTTATATGATAATATGAAGGTGACTTTAATCCTAGGAGGAATTCTGTTTTACTAGCATACCTGAAAGCCTGCATCAATGGAAAAATACTAAAAACTGCTCATACAGTTTTCTCTTACTGTTTAGTTTGTTTTACCTTTGCTTTATGTGCACTTTGAGGGAGCCATCTTTGGGTATTTGTGTTACTAAAAGCATCCTGATATGCATTTATAACTTTATCACCTCTGACATCAGTAATGGTTGGTAAGAGTTCTCTGAAATGAGCCCTGCTACTATGTGCCATCACCAGAGGCGACAAACTGATCTTCCCTCTTTATCCGTTTCCTCAGACAGGGTTAATATAGAGTTGCTTACAATTAATTGCTGTAGTCATTCTTCAAGGGCCAGAAACAATTTTAGGAAGACTGTTAATACTAGCTTTTCAAAAGCCATTTCTGAGGAGCTGGTTTTAAATAAAAATTTAAAATAGAAATAAATGTTTGACTCTGAATATTTTTCTAGAAAAAGTAATTACTTGAGATTAAAAAAATAGTTCAAATTGGGATTGAGCTTTTTTAGTTTTAGCAGGTAAAGGTTTTAGTTTGGTTGGAGAATATTAACACTGAAAATAAATATTTTGCCAAATAATGTTTTTTCCCCCTAAATTCTAAGATTTATGTTTATAGTAATAGTTATATTGGAATAGAGTAATTGTATTAGAAATTGTTAATTTTACCTGAAAAAACTTTTTTCCATTCATGCACTCTTGCAATCATCCAAGCATCCATCTTTACACCAAATATATATTTAGTATGTCATATATACCAGTACTGTTGAGACATTGAGGATATAGCAATGAATAAGACAAAGTTTCTGCCTATATGGAACTAGTATTCTATTACAGTTAATAAAAATGTATTTTAATTTTAGAAGAACTTAAGAAAAATTGGATATCTAGAGGCTATTAATTTCTAAAGTGTTCTCCCCCAATTTTTAGATCTAAATGTTAAAGAGAAAATAATCGAAGACATGCGAATGACACTAGAAGAACAGGAACAAACTCAGGTAGAACAAGATCAAGTGCTTGAGGCTAAATTAGAGGAAGTTGAAAGGCTGGCCACAGGTAAAACAAGATTGCATACATTTCTCTAAATATACTTTTTCATTAAAAAAAAAATTTCCTAGATTGCTTCCCTTGTTAAAGTAGTATGTATTTATAATGATTCATAATGGAAAAGTATTTGGTGTTTTTTGAATGTCCTATTACTTGTCATTTTCCACTGTGATGAAAATTGTTTCAGTAAAATTATATGCAGTAAAGGAGTAAGGACAGTCCATGATAACTTACGAATTATAAATTGCAAATTATGGATGATAACTTGCCATGTTCCCTAGATGTTAAGAGTACGCTTTGAACTGAGTTTCACCTTTGTCAGGCTTTTAGCATTATCTTGTATGTTGATCTCAATAAATACTTTGATTTCATTGCTTTCAGAATACCATCAGAGTTTTTCTAGAGTATATGGAAAAATAGAACATTTGCAAATAAAAAAGTTATGTGTGATTTTTGTAGAAAGGGCAAGAAATTTAGAATTAAGAAATTGTCTATGCCATTTTATATATAACCTGGACAGGGTACTTGTGCTTACTCAGTCTAATTTTCCTCATCTGTAAAATGTGGTTGATGATGATAATGCCATATATACTATTGCACATTATTCTTTTTTGAAATCATCTGACTTGAAGATTCATATTGTATATTATTCTTGTCAAGATCAGATGAGATGAAAAAATGTAATAGTACTGTGTAAACCCTAAAACTCTTTTATAACTGTATTTTGGTGAATGAAATTGTGATGAGGATGAGGACAGTGAGTCTATGTGACTTCATACTTTTCTAGCCACTTTCATGGACATGGGAAACTTTTTTCTTGAGAACTGCATGAAGTTTTCTATATAATAAGGTTGATAATGAATTTATTATACTATACTGTGAATACTATTCATTGGGTTCCTGAGAAGTCCCTGTAGTTCCTCTTCACTAAGAATTTAGTAAGAACTCCTAAAAGTTAAACTATAGAATAGCCTCAGTTCCATCTTGGTCTGTGTTCTTTATCTGGGCTGTACTGATTTGTGTCTGCAGCCCATGTCAAGTGTATCTCTACATGGTATAACTTTTGAGTATGCTTTAAAACATAATTTTATGTCTTCAAATCAGAATTGGAAAAATGGAAGGAAAAATGCAATGATTTGGAAACCAAAAACAATCAAAGGTCAAATAAAGAGCATGAGGACAACACAGATGTGCTTGGAAAGCTCAGTAATCTTCAAGATGAGTTACAGGTATGACTTTATATATGTTTTTATGTTTGTATGTGTCTGTCTTCATTATATTTCTAATAGGAGAATTTAGTATTTTATGTATTTTATATTTTGTAATTAACTTAGATATGGGTGAAATAATACCTGGCAAATGTTAATATGTAAATATAACTTTTCAGGGCACATTGAAATGATATGGGGAAGAAATTCCAAGATACAACCTATTAAGTGCCATTGAAATATAGTGATTGGGTCCTCAGTTTTATATTTTACATATATAATTCTTAAACTACTGCTTCTAATGTCCTTGTGCCCATTTTTCTACTCCTTAAACTTCTTACTCATCAAATACTGCTGTGGAGAAAATGACCAGGAGAATTATTTTGATTACTGTAAATCTCTTCAAAGTTTAATTATTAAATTGGAATAGAATTGTGTATCTGAACACTGACATACATATAAAACTATACTATGTAGAAGATATTTTATTGTGTGTGTGTGTTTTTTTCTTGTTCAGCTTTAACATAAAACATATAGGGGAAACTTTTTTTCATAGGATGTACCAAATACTGTTATATTTTGTACATTTTATTATAAGTGGCATTCATAACAGAAGCTGTGGGATTGAAGGAAACATAATAATAATGGTTTTGGGAGATTGGCTGCATCTAATTTTTTTTAAAATTCTGGCTGTATATTAATCATATGCTGAAAACAAATACAAAAAACTACTTTTTTTGTTACATATTATATATTCTAAAATTTACCCTTTTCATTGTGAAATTCCAAAAGCAGTTAGAACAAAATATTATGAAAAAAGTGTATCAACCATATTGAGAATGTTTGCATTCAAAAGTATTTGTGTATTTTGCATTGTTCTAAGATGATATAATCATATTAGTGTAGATTATAAACTTTGTAATCCTGGAGTGGACTGCCACACTTTGTAATATAGTGATTTTAGACATTTTCTTTTCTTTTTTTTTTTTTTTTTGAGATGGAATCTTGCTCTGTCACCAGGCTGGAGTGCAGTGGTGCGATCTCGGCTCACTGCAACCTCCGCCTCCTGGGTTCAAACGATTCTCCTGCCTCAGCCTCCTGAGTTGTTGGGACTACAGGCGCCTGCCACCATGCCCGGCTAATTGTTTTGTATTTTAGTAGAGACAGTGTTTCACCATGTTGGCCGTGATGGTCTTGATCTCCTGACCTCATGATCCGCCCGCCTCTGCCCCCCAAACTGCTGGGATTACGGGCGTGAGTCACCGCACCCAGCCTAGAAGTTTTTTAAGTGGTATTACTGTTTTTATTTCAACTTAAGTTCTACTTGGGTTTTTTATATATAATATTAAATGCCTCTGAACCCAAAGAATCTGTGGTACCAGTTTGAAAATTACTGATCAGCAGTATTCTCTGTCCAGCTCTTCTGGATGTTCTTTTAATAAATACCCTGTTGCACAAGTTATTTTTTATTTGGCATCTTGTAGGCCCAGGAATCTTTTATTTTTAAAACTATCCAGTTAGAAGTGACCACCATAAACAAAGCCTTTTTTATTGTTTTGGCATTTAGGAAGATTTGAGTCAGTTTAACTGTTTCAGAAATTTGAATTGTTTATTTTTTCTTAAGGTCACTGATAAAAGTATTTAAATGGACTTCATAGCAAAATAAATTTATAAAGGAAATGTGTTCAGGAAAGCAAACCAGTTATTATTATTATTTTTAAATAATCTGAAACTTTGATCTTGTCATTATTTAAAGTAAAACATTTAAAGTTTTTGTAGAGGTGAAAAGTAATGGATTGTATGAAAATGTCATAGAAGCATGTATTGACTACTTTGTAGGCATGTGATAATAACTTATACCATTTATATATATAGGAGTCCGAACAAAAATATAATGCTGATAGAAAGAAATGGTTAGAAGAAAAAATGATGCTTATCACTCAAGCGAAAGAAGCAGAGAATATACGAAATAAAGAGATGAAAAAATATGCTGAAGACAGGGAGCGTTTTTTAAAGCAACAGAATGAAGTGGTTAGTAACAATTGTATCTTTGATGTATTTCACCTGCTTTCCTTGGTGTGTAAAACGTATTTCTGGAATTACCAGTTTCTACATGGTTTTCTGTTTTTGGTTTTTTAAAGGCAGGTTATCATATTTATAAGATAACTTTTCTGTTCCAGTTTATCTTGATATTCACTGACGTTCTTGTTTTAACTTGTTTCAGTTATTTAGCATGTTGAGAGAATACCTTATTGCTTCTTACTGTCTAGATACTGAAGTTAAAAATCTCTTCCTTTTGACCGTTATGGAGTATTCCCTATTATATTTTAAAACTTTTTGCATTTTGAACTGTAGATTCTAATATTGTGTACATTTTATCACATAAAGTCACCTAGTTTCTAAAAGACTGTATATATAGTAGAAATGACCGTCAGTTGTAAAATGACCTACAGTTTACCAGTCGTAGCTCTTGTAATGATTCTGTCTTAGCCTGTTCTTTTTTTCTAATTGGCACTTAGTCTATTTGACATGCAATGTTGGCAATCAGAAAAAAGAAGCTAAACGTTATTGTTAATCCAAGGAAAGCTATTGAGCAACAAATATTTTAAAATGAAAAACCAGTGTCTGTAAAAATAGTAACTTGGCAGTATCATATTGTCATCTGTTGGCATTTCCTTTTTTTATGACTGCATTTGACTAAAGACAGTTAAACTTTCCTGTAAAAACTGGAAGATTTTCCTTCCTTCCTTCCTTCCTTCCTTCCTTCCTTCCTTCCTTCCTTCCTTCCTTCCTTCCTTCCTTCCTTCCCTCCCTCCTTCCCTCCTTCCTTCCTCCCTCCCTCCCTCCCTCCCTTCCTCCCTCCCTCCTTCCCTCCCTTCCTCCCTCCCTCCCTCCCTCCCTCCTTCCCTTCCCTCCTCTCCCCTCCCTCCCCTTTCGTTTTTCCTTTCCTCCTTCCTTTCCTTCATCCTTTCCTTCTCCTTCTCCTTCTCCCTTTTCCTCTCCCTTCCCTTCCTTTCTTCTTTCCCTTCCCCATCCCCATCCCTTTCCCTTTCCCTTTCCCGTTTCCCTTTCCCTTTTCTTTCCTCTTTTAAAGAGACAAGGTCTTGCTCGTCACCCAGGCTGGAATGCAGTGGTGCAGTCATGGCTCATTGCTGCCTCAAACTTCAGGGCAAAAGCAATCTTTCTGCCTCAGCCTCCCAAGTAACTGGGACTAGTAACTGGGACTACAGGCACATGCCACCACACCTAGGTACATTTTTTATTTTTTGTAGGGACAGAGATTTGCTGTGTTGCCCAGGCTGGTCTCAAACTCCTGGTCTCAAGCAGTCCTCCTGCCTCACCTTCCCAAAGTATTGGGATTATGGGTGTGAGCGACTATGCATTGTACCTGGCCTGGAATGTTAGTTTTCAATAAGGTAAGGATGGTTTTTCTACTTTTTTTCCTCCCTAGCTTTAAAGCTGCTTTTAACATTGGATATTGAACAGAGTTGGCCAGTTTTTATTAAAATGAGATTGTTGTGAGCTAAACTTTCCAGCACACTTGCTAAACTCCAGACCATACATGTATTGTACACCAGAAATCAAGCCCTTGGTTGAAGTATGTGTCCTTTCTGAAGCTAGAGAGTGTACCATTGAATGCTCTGTCCTCATAAATTTGCTCCCATAAAAAAGTTTACTTTTTTATTTTGAAATCACTTTCTTTACAGAAAAGTTACAGAACTAGCACATAGAATTCCTGTATACCTATCACCGAACCTTCCTGACCCAGTAGTAAGAGGCAATAAGTGAAATCAAAACAGAAGCCTGTCATAGTTGCTCCAGTTCCAAACCAGTGGTTTCTCTGGTAGCAATGCCAGCAAGTAATCCCACTTTGAATTTTTAATCCTAGGGAAAGCTAGTTTACTCTTTTCTCTCATATGTTTCTTTATAATCATACTTAGGTTGTGTATGTGTCTGCCATATTTAGAAAACACGTTTTTGATGTAATGTTAATTTTTGATGTAAAAGTAACATGGAAAGCAAATAGAACATAGGTCAGTGAGTTATTGTAAAGCCAGTACCCACTTAACTAATACCTATTTCAAGAAGTAGAACACTGCTGCACCCCAGAAGCTCCTTCTTCTGCCTCTTTTCCAGTGGTAATAACTAATCTGTCCTTCAGTGTTACACTTCAGTTTTGTCTGTTTTTGGGTTTTATGTAAATTGAAATATATGAATACATTTGATTGTACCTGACTTCTTTTCATTCACTATTTTGTATTTGTGAGAATCATCCATCCATGTTTCCATGCATGTATCTGGAGTTAGTCCACTTTCATTGCAGAATATTTAAGTGTATGAATAAACCACTGCTAATTCATTTTAATGTTGAAGATATTTGGATTGTTTTCTGGTTTTGGCTGTTATGAGTAAATTTTCCTATAAACATTTTTATACATTTATTTTGGTGCACATTTGCATGTATCTCTGTTGTGTGTATATATATATATACAAGACAATTGCTGGATGATGGGGTATATGTATGTGAAATTCTAGTAGAATGCTGCACTGATTTTCAAAGCAGTTGTACCCATTTATACCTCAACTGCTGTTGCAGTAGCTGTATAGTCCCACCAAGGTATGGTATTGTCAGTCAGTTTTTAAAATGGTCTTAATTTGCTTTTCCCTCATTACCAATGAAGTTGAAGATTGTTTCATTTGGTTATTGGCTGTGTTTATACAAGTTCCCTTACCTGTTTCTCTGTTGGATTGTCTAGCTGCTGCTGCTTTGTAGGAATTCTTTATAGTTTTCTGGATAGAAGCCCTTTTTGTAATGTTTTGCAAGTACCTTCTTTCTATCTCTAGTTTGCTTTTTCTTTCTTACTGCCTTTTTGTGAGTAGGAGTTCTCATAAATTATTATTGTAGATATTGTAGATATTACAATTATTGTAGATAATTTTATAGTATTGTGGATAATTGTCCTAACATTTTTCTTTATGAAGCCCAAGGACTTGAAGATGGTGTGTTATATTATTTCCTGAAAGCTTTGAAGTTTCATCTTTCATATTTAATACTAGAATTGATTTTTATGTTGGTGTGAGATAGTGGTCAAAGCTCTTGATGTTTGTTTTAATGTGAATTACCACCAATTGACGTGGAAATATTTATTGAAAAGACTGTTTCTTTCTCATTGCTCTGCCACTTTTGTCATAAATCAGTTGCCCACGGGTTAATTTTTTACGTGATGTAAGATTAGGGTTGGGGTTCTTTTTTTTTTTTTTCATTTGGCTATTCAGTTGTTCCAGCACCGTTTATTGGGAAGATTGTCTTTCCTTTCATTGAATTTTTTTGCCACTTTTTTAGGTCAGTTGACCATACATTTGTAGATTGTCTCTTCTGTCCCATTGATTTCTCTGTCTTTACACACTGACTTGATTAATGTGCCAACTTGAAATTATAGATAATTGCTCTCATTTTGTTCTTCATTTTCAAAATAATTTTGAGTATTCTAGATGATTTGCATTTCCATATAATTTTTAAGAGTCACCTTTTCCATTTCCACACACATTCACACATACCAGAATTTTGATTAAAAGTGCTTTTACTCTATAGATCTATTTGGAGGAGACATCTTAACAATATTGAGTATTTTGATCCTTGAACACAGACCAATCTTTCCATTTATTTAGGTGTTCTTTAATCTCTTTCAGCAATATTTATGGTTTTTCATATTTAGGTTTTACACATTTTCTGTATCAGTATTTCATGATTTTTGAACTGATTGTAAATGGTCTTGTTTTCTATTTTCATTTTTCTATTGTTTGTTGCTGTTACTGTGATTTTACCCACTAATTTTCCAAATATTGGCAGAAATGTTGATACTAGTTTGAAAGCTATAGCTATAATTGTGTATTGAAAGAAGTTACCAGTAAACTGATTTTTGGAATGAGATGGAATATTGATAAAAATAACGTGGACATTTATAAAATGATATGTATTTTGTTTTATAATTAAATATTTTATCTAGACTACTTAATTTGTTATGTAATCTTGTTTGCAGCTATATTTATGGTGTTACATGTAATAATTTCTAAACATTCTTAGATTCATACTATATCAAGGTTGATTTTAATATTTTCTTTATTTCTTGATTAGGAAATACTGACAGCCCAGCTGACAGAGAAAGATAGTGACCTTCAAAAGTGGCGAGAAGAACGAGATCAACTGGTTGCAGCTTTAGAAATACAGCTAAAAGCCCTGATATCCAGTAATGTACAGAAAGATAATGAAATTGAACAACTAAAAAGGATCGTATCAGAGACTTCTAAAATAGTCAGTAGTCTTTTTTGCTATGCCTTTTTAATTGAACATAGTTAATTGACTAACTCTTAAAGGATAAAAAAGTATAAGTCTCAATAGACCAAAAAGGAATCAGAGTATTTAAAATGTGGAGATTTTTCATGATTTTGAGTTTTGAAATTTATCATTAAGATTGATTTGTCAATCAATGACTGAGATGTAGCATTTTCTACAATATTTTGGTTATATCTCTCAAGTAGAGTAATTAGAAAATCAACAATTTATGGTTTAGTACCTAATCTACCTTTAAAATATGGATGTGTGATTCAACATGAACTCTTGGTGATTTGAATACTTGGACCCATCCTTAACTTTATTTTATAAAGGTACAAATTATTTTGAAAGTAAGCCTAATGGTAGAGAGACATGAGTCATTCAGCTGTTACTTTTATATTACCTTGGAACTGGAAATCCTGAAAGAGGAGAGAATTGCCTTTTAGAGATAGTAAATAGAATCTGGGTATATCTGAAGCTAGTCTTTCTGGAGTAAATAATCTTACTTAAAAATATGCTGCTCTAAAGCCTTCAGACAATAGGAAAAATCTATGACTGTAAGAGAGATTACATGCTTTAAAAAGAGGTAGTATTGTGTTGTTTAATAATATAGACTAGAAAGTCAGAAAAACTAGGTATCAACTGCTGTCGCTGTGGTTTTGGGACCTTTGAGAAAAATTACTTATCATTTCTGATCTTTATCTAAAACAGATAATAGTGTTTTCCTAACAGAGTTGTGAAATTAATGAAGATTGTAAAACAAGTAGCACAGTTCTTACTCCAGTGGAAATCAATACAGGCTACTTCCCCTTTTATGAATTCAGTAGAGTCTTTCTTATTTGGCAGTAATGGGGAGGTGACATAAGAGGTTTACTTGACTTTTGATTTTGATGGCTGTGATGAGGAGGTCTGTGTACAGTTTATTAAGTTTTAAAATGTAATCTGATATTTCTTTATAAATTGCCTAAGTAGAGTTTAGAAATAGAACTTTATGACTGAGAAAATGGGATGAAGAATGTGCTGCAAGAAAAGGTTTAGCTTTCCTTATGGTCTTTTATACTGTAATGCTATAGTTGCATTCCTGAGAAGCCTCCAGTTTTTCAAAATTGTGTTATCAAAAGCAACTGTTGGGATACTGAGCAATTCTAACTCAGTACACACCTTGACCATGCCATTTAACGTGTGTAGTTCTCTATTTCCTCATCTGGCAGGTAGGAATAATGCTTCTTGCCAGACCTACCTGCAGAGTTGCAATGAAAGTAAAGCAAGAAAATGTGTGCAGACCACTTGGAAGTTGCAAGCAATCTTTCAGATTTCTCCTTAGATCAGAGTCAATAAACCGGAAAGTGACCCAGCCTTTCCTGAGTCTCTGAGGATGAAAGAGAAATAGGAGGGCTAGATGGTCATTAAAGATGTCTTTACTTATTTCCACTGTTTAGTTTCACACAAATCTTGATTTTATATTCTTTATGTGAAGTGTTTTCAATATATTTTCAGGTTACAATGCCCTGTTGCTTTAATATTGCCTTACTTTAGGAAACACAAATCATGGATATCAAGCCCAGACGTATTAGTTCAGCAGATCCTGACAAACTTCAAACTGAACCTCAATTGACAAGTTTTGAAATTTCCAGAAATAAAGTAGAGGTGGGTATTTGGCAGCACAGTCCACTTATTGATTCTCTTTATCCACTATTGCTAAATAACACTTGCAAGTGTAATATAATCAGTTGCTGAAGATACCTTACTGCACAATTAGCTTTATGTGCTCTGGGCTATGTGAAAGAAACTAGAGGCTTTTGAGGAGAGGTGAAATTCTTTTGGGAGATCATATCCCCAAATGATGTTAATCTTATCTTAAAAGCACTAGATCTGTTAATATAAACAAACATGATGGTCAGAAATAGGAAATCCTACAGAAGAGAAAATAGGGATAATTTGCTCTCATAAAAGGTTGCTTTAATAAACATTGTGTTAAATAGTATTTTTTGGAATTGTATCCATTTAATAGCTTTGTCACCAGTCTTCAGTAACAACTCATGAGTTTCCTTAATTGTTTTGGACTTAGGGTTCTGTGAATAACTTTGGATAATGTAGAGATTCTGCGGTTGGATATGAAATAGATAAAAATTCTATGTTACTTAAAATTTTTGAAGATAAAATTACTTTTTAAAACACATTGGGAGCATTCAGAGTTGGGAACCTTTTTAAGCGCTGAGGATACAAACATCAATAAGACATGATTGTCATCCTCAAGGAGTGTAAGGTAGATACATAAGTGACTGACTTGTTTGATTTTACTTATGGGCTAAGTGTTATAGTAGAAATATAAAATGAGTACCATAAGTAACACTGAGGAAGATGAAATGAATTTTGCCTGAGTGGTTGTGGAAGTGGATTAAAGAAGGTGATGCCATATTGTATCTTATGAATAGAAGCTTATTAAGCAGACAATGGGAAGAAAAAGTCTTAAAAAAAAAAAAAAAGGGTTTCGCTATGTTTCTCTGGCAGCTGGACTTGAACTCCCGGGCTTAAGCGGTCCTCCTGCCTCAGCCTCCTGAGTAGCCGGGACTACAGGCATGTGCCACCATGGCCAACTAAGAAGGACATTTTAATCTGGGAAAATAACATCAGCCATTCATTTTCTCTTGGTTTTTCCTTGACAGTTATTAGCAGTTTCAAATAATTAGCACTGACCTTGGGGACTAATACAAATCATAAATTTCACAGAAAAGTTTGAAGTTGATCCATAAACAAGGCTTAATTCTTGATTGCATGGACAAACACATATAAAGGAACATTTCTTTCTCCATAAATGTATGTATGTTGTCCTAATTTCCTGGTTCCAGTTTTCTAATTCCAGCAGTTATTGTATATTCCACAGTTTGGGGAATCATATTGTTAGGCTATTTTGTATTGTTCTTGCCTTCATGTAATCGATATACTTAACCAGGCTGAAAGTCCAAAATGATTAATTCACTTAACTGGTAGTTGATTCTGGGACTTCCCCTGGACTTAATTTGTGGCCTCTCCCTGTGGATTGGACCTCTCAAGGCATGGTAGCTGGTCTCAGATGGGGCATTTTGAGGGAGAGTGTCCTGAAAATGTTCTAAGAGGACAGGACAGAAGTTGTAATGCTTCTTATGATTGAGCCTTAGACGACCATAATGTTATTTCTACAACATCCTATTGGCTATAAGGCCCAAATTCAAATATAGGGGAATGAGAGACTCCATCTCTCAATGGGAAGAGTAGGAAAGTATTTGCAGCCTACTTTAATATAACCAGGCTGTTTGTCAAAAATCCCAGCCTCCTCCCTTGGAGGTTTCTGATTTACTGGGTTTGTGGTAGGGTCCAGGAGTCTTATAAACAAATTCTGTAAGTAATTCTTATGATCATATAAGTTTGGGAAATACCGATCTCTTAAGTTGCCCCTAATTTTAACATACCATGTGTGAGCCTGAAGAAGGTAGATGATAACTCAATCTTTCTGTCTTGCTGTGACCTAGCACACTTTTTGTCTTTCCTGATGCATTGTCTTGAATAGGCATTTGAGAGAACTAATTCTTTGTGGTTTATAAATATATACTCTACAAATAATATTTTTCCTTTTAAATTCTGTTGTAGGATGGATCTGTAGTCCTTGACTCTTGTGAAGTGTCAACAGAAAATGATCAAAGCACTCGATTTCCAAAACCTGAATTAGAGATTCAGTTTACACCTTTACAACCAAACAAAATGGCAGTGAAACACCCTGGTTGTACCACACCAGTGACAGTTAAGATTCCTAAGGCTCGGAAGAGGAAGAGTAATGAAATGGAGGAGGTAAATACTTAACTGATGAGTATATTTAACAAACAAATCTTATTATAAAGCTGTTACAGTGTAGAGTTAAACTCTGCTATATTGCCCTCCTGTTCATAGGCACTGCTGTTAGAGACCAAAATCACAATTTATGCTATATTTTATACCCTTCAAGGGTATCACTATGGGCCAGGCATGGTGACTCATGCCTGTAATCCCAGCACTTTGGGAGGCTGGGGCTGGCAGATCACTTGAGTTCACGAATTCAAGACCAGCCTGGTCAACATGGTGAAACCCCGTCTCTACTAAAAATACAAAAATTAGCCAGGAGTGGTGGTGCACACCTGTAATCTCAGCTACTCAGGAGGCTGAGGCAGGAGAACAACTTGAACCCAGGAAGTGGAGGTTGCAATGAGATGAGATGGCACCACTGCACTCCAGCCTGGGTGATAGAGCAAGACTCTATCTCAGAAAAATAAAGAATATTACTGTGGTTTAATGGTCTTCAGATAAAAAGCTATGTATATTAAAAGATATAGCTTATCCTTTGTTTCAGTTGAACTATAATACATCAAATGATGGTGGATTTTACTGGAGAGCCATTTCAGTATACCAGTCCTGTTCATACTTAGTCACTTTCCCTGTAATGGAAAAGGGGGTTATGTAGAAATCAGAGAAACTGAAATGGCTAACTTGCTTGAGTATAATCTTTGTCATTTAACTAAAATCTTTAGTCTCTATGGTCATAGCAAGTTTTAAAAGAGAAATTCTTTTTTCATCAGCCAATGTTAAAATTTGGGCCTCTATATAGTGGTAGGCTAAAAACTATTAACCTCTTAAGCTGCAGTTTCTTGATTGAAAGGTTGCCAAACCTACCATGTCCTAGTTGTGGAGATTTGGCAAGTCAGATAAGGTTTCTGATCCTGTTTTCTCCTTTTCGAAACACTGGATTAATGTGTTTAAAATGCTTAGCTTTTGCCCTGCAAGTGGCAGATACATAATAAATAGTAATATTTATTTTTAAAGTAACTTGTTTTAAGCTTAAAACTAATTACAAGCTCTCTAGCAAAATAATTCTTCTTCAACTTTCTTTTACTTCTTTAAAGAGTAGTATATTTTCAAGCTGGTGGAAGAGCAGAAATAGTATTAACCATACTCCTGAGGCTGTCTGTCCGGTAATAATTTTGCTGAGTGAATATTGTTTAGCGCAGTTTTTCTGCTACACATGTAACACCTTCAGAGATTGTTTTGTGGAGTCTTACTAGTTAACTTTTGTTTCATATTTATTTAATTTTTAAAAATACCATTAAAACACTGAGTTTCATCATCTAGTTGGCTTTTTCTTGATCCATTTTTTTTCAACGAAGAAGGAAACAGTGTAGTTCTCAAGAATGTTAAAATATAAATATTTTATTAATTTTACTATTGGCATATATCCTTCATGTCTATTTCAGAAAAGATTTACAGATTGTTGTAGATATATCATGTAGAAACTTTAAATTTTTAAACTGATTTTACTACATCTTCACTGCTATAATAAACTAAGTATATGGGCTCCCATGAAAATCATTTATGCAATGCTATTTTCTTTTTTTCTTCCACATACTATTATTATTATTAAGTTCTGGGGTATGTGTGCAGAATGTACAGTTTTGTTACATAGGTATGCACATGCTATGGTGGTTTGCTGCACCCATCAACCTGTCACCTACACTAGGTGTTTCTCCTAATGCTATCCCTCTCCTAGCCCCCCATCCCCCGACAGGCTATATTCTAATCCGGTGAAGACTCTAAAGAGCTCCTTACTGACCTCTATGTGTGGAGGTAGCCTCATGGCCTCTTTTCACTTGCATCCCGTGATTACCATCTGTCTTTTCCCTGTCATGGCATCTGCTTCTTATGACGCTTATAACTTCTGCTTTGTAACTCGAATTCTGAAGTTCAGTCATGATCTTTTCTCTGCTTCTCTTCTTGCCCCCTTTTTCCGCTTTTGTCTTTGGTTCAACTAGGATTTGCAGCAGTTCAAGTCAGTGAGTATATCTGTAAAGGCTTTGTCCTATGTGAGGTTATTTGGGAAAAAGAAGAGTAAGATGCCATACCCATGTTATAGAGAAGAAAGATAATATTTTAAAAGTTTTCACATTTTACATGTGGTTATATGAAGTTTTGTTTTTATTTTATTTTCGATATTGTCAAATGTCAATGAGAGAACTTAGACATAGATGCTTACATTATTTGGGAGTTAGGCAATAGGTAGGTATATTGCTATGCTGTATTTTAAAGCTCAGTTTCAAATAAAAGATACTATTCCTTCCATGTTTTTCATTTAGCTTATGTAATGTCATTACTTGTGATATGTGTGAAAAATTTACACCTTCAATCAGGGTTTCTCAACTCCAGCACAGTTGACATTTTGGGCTGTATACCTCTTTGTTTTAAGGGCTATCCCATGCATTATAGGGATGTTTAACAGTATTCCTGGCCTCTACCCACTCGTGGCCAATAATATCCCCTTCTCCCTGGCAAAGACAACCAAAAATAACCTCAGAGATTGCCATTGTCCTCTGAGTTCAAAATTGCCCTCGGTTAAGAGTCACTGTTTTAAGTGATAATATAGCTTTTTACATATTTTCTTTTTTGAGTCTAGAGAAAGAAAATATTGTCAAATTAACCGGTGCTAAAATTCATTATTTTTAGGACTTGGTGAAATGTGAAAATAAGAAGAATGCTACACCCAGAACTAATTTGAAATTTCCTGTTTCAGATGATAGAAATTCTTCTGTCAAAAAGGAACAAAAGGTGTGTCTTTTAATTTGTCCAAAATTATAGCAATTATCCAGAAATCCAATTGTGTTCCATTATAACTCATTTATCTTCTCTTTCCTATACGTCTAAGTCAGTTGAGATGTAACCTTTAGCATTTGGCCATTAGCAGCTACTTTATGTGTTTACTTCTGACTTTAACACTCTGCCTGAAAAACTCTTTTTGCTATTGTCTGACCCTTTTATCCCTGTCCTTATACACTAAATCTCAAGTTTCCTACCTGAGAATTCATAACCTGTCTCTGGCCTCTTTAATTCAGCTATGGCCATAACTATTTCCTTCTAACACTTATCAACAATAACAAAAAATGTTTGTTTATTAGGTTCCCACACATCCATCATCTAAGAAAACGTATTCTTTACGGAGTCAGGCATCCATAATTGGTGTAAACCTGGCCACTAAGAAAAAAGAAGGAACACTACAGAAATTTGGAGACTTCTTACAACATTCTCCCTCAATTCTTCAATCAAAAGGTTTGCAGAAAATTAATATAATGACCTTTTTTTGTTAGATGTGGGGTACATTTTAATACCTAATTGATATATAAACTCAACAACTGTTCAGTGAATATTATACTTCAAATAGGCATTGTCCTGTACTAGGTACTGTGGGAAGAAACATGTAAAAGGATGATAGATCTAGGTGTTCACTATGTAGTAGAGGAGAAAGGCAATATTTAAGTAACTGATCCAGAGCTGGCTACTTAATATAGTAATAGGGGTACAAGCAAAGGTATGATAGTATTGGAGGGAAAAGAGCTACTCTGATTGGGGGGCTTTGGGAAGATTTTTATGGGAGAGATAGGATTTACCCTGTGTATTGAAATGTGGGCAGGATTACACTCTCTAGGGTGTCCAAGGGTGAGAATACAGTCATGGGTTCTTAGTTTCTGTTTTTGATTGGGCCAGGAAATCCCCTTTCTCATCCCTGTTTTCTGCTTATCACTAGAGACAGAAACTAAAAACCATGGCTTCAGGCTGCTAAAAGCCTAAAACAAAACAAAACAGAACAAAAACAACAACAAAATAAGGGGGGTTGGACAAGTTTGCCAGTATTAGTATTATAGTATATATCCTTCTAGTGTTTTTTTCTATGCATATGTAAACACTATCTATTTATGTATATGTCAAAACACGTATTTTCATAAATACCTATTGAGTTTAGCTGCAAAACAGTATGATTAGTGCTTTTTTTCTTGATAATATAATGTGGACATATTGATACCTGTGTGTATATTAAGATATATACACGTGTGTGTGTGCACATATGTAGAAGGAATGGTTTTAACACAGGTGGAGTATCAGAAAAATGTAGGAAATGTTCATGCAATTACAGGCAGCAGTATGCATCTGGCATGTAGAATGTGGAAGGACTATCTTAGGGGTGAGATGGAGGAGTGGGTTTTTGTGAGGTTACCTGAGTGACAGCAATAGGATGAATTAGAGACCAGAGTGAGGAGTATAGGGAGGTAAAGGAACTAGAAGCAGGGGGCAGTTAAATTGAATCAAATAGGTTGTGTGAGAATACTTTTTGTGAAAACTTACCATAGACGTTTCCAAACTTTGTTGGTTCACAGTGCCCTTAATGTCTCAGTAATTAATTTCCATTTTGCCTCTGCACCCAAAGAACCACTAGCAGTCTCATGCATTAGAACTTAAGACCAAACAACCACTGAAAATTCAGCTTCTGAAAATCCAGATTGCAAAGATGATGTCATAATCAAAAGAAATGTAATTCAGTATCATTTTGAAACTGAACAACCTTGGGCTATTGAGCATCATTGTTTCCCCTGTAGATTGAAAATATCCTGAGGTGCTTCTGTAGGTTTGCTGCAGCATGCCTTAGTACACAGTTTGGGAACTTCTGACCTATCAGACCCATTTGTATATTTATATACATTTAAAAAATACATACATTTAAAAAATGTGTTTGTGTAAACAGATAAAATATCTGGAGGGACAAACAGCAAACTGTTAAATGTCTAAATTTGGAGAGGAGGGGCATCTTTTCTTTAGAGTCCTTTAGGCTTATTGATTACTACTTTTATATTAAAAAGCAATGTATTTTCAAGGAGAGGTAGGTAGCTATAATAAGTACGTAATCAGGTAAGGGTAACGATTCTCTTACTTCATTGACTTGGTTCCTTAACAGCTTCCCTACCAATGCACTTGACATACATTTTTTTTTTCCGTTTTTCTTTTTGTTTTCACTTATTTCTAGAAATATAAGATATCCATATTTTGGACTGTAACTGTAATACATATTTGTTGTTTTGGGCCACTTGGAAATATAGAGAGAAAAGAAAAAATGGAGATTAGTTCTTAAAATTCTGCTGCTCCTTGTAACCACTGTTAATCCACCGCTTAGTATCACCGGTCTCCCAGCTTGCCCCTCTTGTCATCTCCCATCCATTCATACATGACAGAATGTTCCCTTCAGAGTGCAGATTGAATTTTGTTACTCCTCTGAGCCTTTAATGATTTCTCGTTCTTCTGAATGACCCGATTTCTGACTCTCTCCAGTCTATCTCTTATTATTCTACGGTTTGATAACTAGCCAGCTTCAATCCTGCTAGCTTCTGACAGTTCCTAGAATTTGCCAGTTTCTTTCTTACCTTCATATCATTGATTTCTTTCTCTTTTTCCTGTGCTTTCTTTTATCTGGAACACACCCTGGCTTTTCTCATAGCTGCCCTCTTACACTTGAGCCCTCATAGCTGATGCAACTTTATTAGGGAGACACCTTCCTTCATCAGCCTTTCACTACACCTTATCCCCAGCATCGCTTAATCTTTATTGTTCATTCCTATTTTTTGTCTTAGCACTTTTTAAACTATAATTCTTTTTGCTTTCTTATTATCTTTTACACTAGAATATAATCTGCACAAGGACAAAATGTCTTGTCTAGTTCATACTGTCAGCTCTTAGTACAGTGGCTAGCACATAGTGGTGATGAGTTTGGCTCTAGGCCAACATATATATGAGTTTTAAACATTTCTTTTTTTTTTTAGGCTGTACCATAGGCAATTACAAAGACTTACCTGACAAGCCTCCCTTTCCACACCAGACTTGATGCATAGACAGTGCGTTATAATCTCTTAAGGGAGTTATAGTCAAGGATCCAGCCCCCGCCGAAGCTAGTCATGCTCTTACTCATATTTGCATATTTACCCTGAGTGCCTCCATTCAGAGCCTCTTTATTGAGGCCTTTGGTAGAGGCCTTCTTATGGAGGGGAACGGGAGGGGGAACCTTGAAGACACTTTTCTCTACTGTAACTGGGTACTTTTTCACGTATAGCTCCCTCCAACCTCCAGCCCTGAAGTCTATAAAACTGCAGGAGCCTTTTGTTTGGGGCTGCCTGGGTGGTAAAATGATCACCACTTCTACGCTGATCTGTATTATTCTGTGGGGGACTATAGAAGAGGGTGGGTAGGAGCTGGTGCTTTCTCAGGTTTAGCCTCTTGCATATACTGTTGAAATAAGTGGTTAAAAAGCTGGGTTGTTACTTTCATTTTGGTTTGTTGTCTTAATTGGCTCCTCCGATACCTGGACTCAGCTCTCTCAAGCCCAACTCAGCCCTTAACAAGTAGTCTCTCAGTTTAGTCTATTTCCTTAAATGTTTTTTCCATTTAAAAAAATATATATTTGATACCACATGTGTGTGAATTTCTATCCAGGAATTTTCCTAAATGGAAATATATTTTCTATTAAAATAAAAAAAAGCAATGTACATAGTAAGGAATTTAAAAATTCCTATTCTACTTCCTAAAAGCAATCAGCTGTTAACACTTTGGTTTCTGTCCACTTGCGTGTGGACTCCAAGTAAAGGGTTTACGAAGTATTTTAACGCAGTACTCATTGTGCATAACTTTATGCATGAGCATTGAAGTAGATCATCTACCACCTTATTTTTAATACTGCATGATCCAGTATGTGTGTATCCTGCTTTTTTGCTTAACATAGCATAAACATTTTCCAAGTCATTAAAGATGCCTGAGATTTTTTACTACATTGAACATTAATCAAATACTTTATTTATTTGCTTTTTTTTTGCTGTTGATCATTATTTCATGTTTTTTTGACATTTACTTTTTTTCTTTGTGATTTGTCTATTCATGCCCTTTCACCATATATGTATTGCAGTGTTTTTAATTTGTGTATGTTCATTCTTTATTAAGGATTTCAAACCATCTTTATTAAGGATTTCAAACCACCTTTGCAGTTAGAAAATTATTTCAGGAACTAATTAACATTTTTATTTTATAGCAAAGAAGATAATTGAAACAATGAGCTCTTCAAAGCTCTCAAATGTAGAAGCAAGTAAAGAAAATGTGTCTCAACCAAAACGAGTCAAACGGAAATTATACACAACTGAAATTTCATCTCCTATTGATATATCAGGCCAAGTGGTAAGCTAGTAGTATTTCCATTTTCATCAATGTAAAACTGTTCATGTTCTTTTTAATTTTTTACAGTGGTTTGAATTTCAGTTCTTTAGATCTCTGAAAACATGCTTTAAAAGTCATGCTTTTAGTCTCACATGTGTTAAGTTTATACTAATTAAATATAAATACTGTATTAATGTATACAAGTGTCATGTATTTGCATTTGAAAATGCATCAGAGGAATTTATTTCCAATAATAGAATTGTCACCATTTAACTTATTTGCCTCCAAAATCTTTTTTTTTCTTTTTCTTTTTTAAATCACAAGAGTTGTGCAAATCTGCACCCAAGTGTTCCTGGTAAAAATATAAAATTGACATTCAGCCATTTCCTCCCACCTTTCCCCTAAGCCTTTGAGGATCTATTAGGAAGAGACTGTAGCTATCACCCTGACTCTATGACTCATTCTTCTGATTCAGAACAGTATGTCCTGCCACAGGGAAAGCTCAAATTTTCTGTCATGCTTGCATTTGCTTAGTGGATGCAAGTGAAGGTAAAAAAGCAATTAAAAGAAATTAAAAAAAATTAAAAGGAAGTGGCCAAGAAAAATTAGGAGAAACCTTTTTTGCAACAACAGCTTTCAGATATGAGATTTTTTGAATGCAAGATGTAAAGAGTTAGGGTAAATTAGGGCATGGTGTTGTAAGTATCATTCTGTCAGTCATTTTTGAGCATCTGTTTGATTAGTACATAATTTCTTCCCTTGGCTGAAAATTGTTTTCTTAGCTACTATGTAATGTGCTTTCTACTTTCTAAGTTATACATTTGTTGCCATGAAAGATCATTTCTTAAAAATTATTTGAGGCACTTGTCTCCAAATATTTTCATAATTATTTTAAGCTATATCTGCCTTGAATTCAATAGAGTCTAGGTTATTTTACTTCTAGAATTTGATAGTGTTGAATCTTTTACAAAGTCTATTTTTTAAATAAATTTTTATAGAAATGGTATAAGTACCATCTTCTTATAAAAGTTTAAGTAAAAAAGTTCTCCAGTGTATCATTCATTTCTGTTATTAAGCACATGGACATGTCTTATTCATTATAAATGAGCTTTGATTTTTATTTTCACTTACAAGCTTTGAAAAACTATGGAATTTTTAATTTCAGATTTTAATGGACCAGAAAATGAAGGAGAATGATCACCAGATTATCAAACGACGACTTCGAACAAAAACAGCCAAATAAATCACTTATGGAAATGTTTAATATAAATTTTATAGTCATAATCATTGGAACTTGCATCCTGACTTTGTAAAGATAATTGTATATATTATGCATTAAATCACTCTGCATATAGATTTGCTGTTTTATACATAGTATAATTTTAATTCAATAAATAAGTCAAAATTTGTGTATTTTTATAAGCCTTTTTTGTAATAGCTTCTTTCAAACTGTATTTCCCTGTTATCTCAGGCATTGGATCAGTGAAGAGCCTAGGAAAGAGGCTCTTTCTCTTGTATTTTGCTATACAGGATGTAATAGGTCAGATACTTGGTTTACTTATATTTAACAATGTCTTATGAATTGTTTTTTACTTTATCTGTTATACAACTGGTTTTACATATCTGTTTAGATTATAGCTAGGATTTGGAGAGTGTGTACAGATCACAAAACATGTATATACATTATTTAGAAAAGATCTCAAGTCTTTAATTAGAATGTCTCACTTCTTTTATAAAAATTTTGTGGGTACATAGTACATGTATATATTTACGGGGTTCATGAGATGCTTTGACACAGGGATGCAATGTGAAATACGTACATCATGGAGAATGAGGTATCCATCCCTTCAAGCATTTTTCCTTTGAATTACAAATAATCCAGTTACATTCTTTAAATCATTTAAAAATATACGAGTAAGTTATTATTGATTATAGTCACCCTATTGTGCTATCAAATAGTAGATCATACTCATTCTTTTTATTTCATTTGTTTTTGTACCCATTAACCATCCCCACCTTCCCCTGCAACTCTCAGTACCCTTACCAGACACTGGTAACCATTCTTCTACTCTGTATGTCCATAAGGTCAATTGATTTTATTTTTAGATCCCATAAATAAATGAGAACATGCAGTCTTTGTCTTTCTGTGCCTGGCTTATTAACATAATAATCTCCAGTTCCATCCATGTTATTGCAAATGACAGGATTTCATTCTTTTTTTATGGCTGAATGTTTGTGTCCCACATTTTTTTTATCTAGTCATCTGTTGATAGACACTTAGGTTGCTTCCAAATCTTAACTATGGTAAACAGTGCTGTAACAAACATAGGAGTGCAGATATCTCTTCTGTTTCCTTTCTTTTGGGTACATACCCAGCAGTGGGATTGCTGGACCATATGGTAGCTCAATTTTTAGTTTTTTGAGGAAGCTCCAAACTGTTTTTCATAGTGGTTTTACTAATTTACATTCCTACCAACAGTATACAAGTTTTCCTTTTTCTCTATATCCTCATCAGCATTTGTTATTGCCTATCTTTTGGATATAAGTCATTTTAACTGGGGTGAGATGATATCTCATTGTAATTTTGATTTGCATTCCTCTGATGATCTGTAATGTTGATCACCTTTTCATATGCCTGTTTGCCATTTTTATGTCTTCTTTTGAGAAATGTGTATTTAAATCTTTTGCCCTTTTTTTTTTTTTTTTTGGTCAGTTTATTAGATGCTTTCCTATAGAGTTGTTTGAACGCCTTACATATTCTTGTTATTAATCCCTTGTTAGAGGGATAGTTTGCAAATGTTTTTTCTCTCATTCTGTGAGTTGTTTCTTCACTTTGTTGTTTGTGTTCTTTGCTGTGCAGAAGCTTTAAACTTGAGGGGATCCCATTTGTCCATTTTTGCTTTGGTTGCCTGTGCTTGTGGGGTATTTATCTAGTAGAAATCTTTGCCTAGGCCAATGTTCTGGAGATTTTCCTCAATGATTTCTTATAGTAGTTTCACAGCTTGAGGTCTTAGATCTACCTCTTTAATCCATTTTGATTTGTTTTTTGTATAAGTGAAGAGATAGGGGTCCAGTTTCATTCTTTTACGTGGGGATATCCAATTTTCTCAGCACCATTTATTAAAGAGACTGTCTTTTCCCCATTGTAAGTTTTTGGCACCTTTGTCAAAAATGAGTTCACTGTAGTTGTGTGGATTTGTTTCTGGGTTATTTATTCTGTCCCATTGGTGTATGTGTCTGCTTTTATGTCAGTACCAGGCTGTTTTGGTTACTGTAGGTCTGTGGTATAATTTGAAGTCAGGTAACGTGATTCCTCCAGTTTTGTCCTTTTAGCTTAGGATAGTTTTGGCTATTCTGGGTCTTTAGTGGGTCCATATAGATTGTAGGATTGTTTTTTCTATTTCTGTGAAGAATGTAATTGGTATTTTGATAGGGATTGCATTGTAACTGTAGAATGCTTTGGGTAGTGTGGACATTTTAACAATACTGATTTGTCCAATCCATGAACACGGAATATTTGTTCATGTTTTGGGGTCCTCTTCAATTTTCTTCATTAGTGTTTTATAGTTTTCTTTATAGATATCTTTCACTTCTTTGGTTAATTTCTAGGTATTTAATTTTATGTGTGGCTATTGTAAATGAGATTGTTTTTTAAATTTCTTTTTCAAATTGTTTGCTGTTGGCATATAGAAATGCTACTGATTTTTGTATGTTGATTTTGTATCCTGCAACTTTACTAAATTTATCAGCTCTAATAATTTTCTTGTGGTCTCTCGGTTTTTCCAAATATAAGATTATATCATCAGTGAACAAGAATAATTTGACTTCTTCCTTTTCAAGGATGCCTTTTGGTATCTTTTTCTTCTCGGATTGTTCTAGCTAGGACTTCCAGTACTATGTTGAATAGCAGTGGTGAAAGTGGGCATCCTTGTGTTCCAAATCTTAGAGGAAAGGCTTTCAGTTTTTCCCCATTCAGTATGATACTAGCTGTGGGTCTGTCATATATGGCTTTTATTAAGTTGAAGTATGTTCCATCTATATCCAGCTTTTTGAGGGCTTTTATCATGAAGGGATGTTGAATTTTATCAAATGCCCTTTCAACATGAATTGAAATGATCATATGGTTTTTATTCCTCATTCTGTTGATGTGATATAGCACATTCATTGATTTGTGTATGTTGAACCATCCTTGCATCCCAGCGATGAATCCCACTTGGTCATGATGAATGATCTTTCTAATGTATTGTTGAATTCAACTTGCTAGTACTTTGTTGAGGATTTTTGCATCAATATTCATCAGAGACATTGGCCTGCAGTTTTCTTTTTGGTGTGTCTTTGTGTGTTCTTGGTATCAGGGTAATACTGGCCTTGTAGAATGCATTTGGAAGTGTTCCCTCCTCTGTATTTTGGAATAGTTTGAGTAGGATTGGTATTAGTTCTTTAAATGTTTGGTAGAATTCAGCTGTGAATCCATTGGATCCCGGGGTTTTCTTTACTGGGAGGCTTTTAATTATGACTTTGATCTCGTTACTTACTGGCCTGTTCAGATTATGGATTTCCTCCTGATTCAATCTTGGTAGGTTTTGTGTATCTAGGAATTTTGTCCATTTCTTCTAGATTTTCCAATTTGTTGACATGTAGTTGCTCATAGTAGCCTCTAATTTCTGTGGTATCAGTTGTATTATCTCCTTTTTCATTTCTGATTTTATTTGAATCTTCTCTCTTTTTTTCTTAGTCTGGCTAAAGGTTTGTGTTTAACTTTTCAAAAGCCAACTTTTTGTTTCATTGATCTTTTGTATTTGTAATTTCAATTTTGTTTATTTCTGCTCCGATCTTTATTATTTCTTTTCTACTAATTTTGGGTGTGGTTTGCTCTTGCTTTTCTAGTTCTTTAAGGTGCATTGTTAAGTTGTTTATTTGAAGTTTTTCCTCTTTTTTTGATGTAGGTAGGCACTTAGAGCTATAAATTCCCTATGAGTACTACTTTTTCTATATCTCCTAAGTTTTGGTGTGGTGAGTTTCTGTTATCATTTGTTTCAAGAAATTGTTCAGTTTCATAATTTCTTTATTGACCCATTGGTCATTCAGGAGCATATTAATTTCTATGTATTTTTATAGTTTCCAAAATTTCTCTTGTTATTAATTTCTAGTTTTATTCCATTGTAGTCAGAGAGGATGCTTGATGATGTTTCAATTTTTTTGAATGTGTTAAGGCTTATTTTGTGAGCTAAAATGTGGTCTTTGAGAAGGCTCCATGTGCTGAGGAAAAAAGTATGTATTCTGCAGCTCTTGGATGAAATGTTATATAAATATCTGTTTAATATTATATCCATGTGGTCTGTAGTACAGATTAAGTCTGATGTTTCTTTTTGATATTCTGTGAAGATCTGTCCAATGCTGCAAGTGGGATAAAGTCTCCAGCTATTATTGTATTCAGGCCTATCTTGCTCTTTACTTTTAATGATATTTGCTTTATATATCTGATGTGCCAGTTTGGATTCATTTATATTTACCATTGTTATATCAATACTCTTGCTTAGTTGATACCTTTTTCATTATGTAAGGACTTTCTTTGTCCCTTTTTATAGTTATTTTGTTGAAATTGATTTAGTCTGATATAACTGTAGTGACTCCTGCTCTTTTGGTTTCCATTGGCATGGAATATATTTTTCCCTCTCTTTATTACAGTCTGTGTCTTTATAGGCAAAGTGTGTTTCTTGTAGGTAACATATCAATGGGTCTTGTTTTATCATCCATTCAGTCAGTTCATATCTTTAGATTGGAGAGTTTAGTTCACTTACATTTTATGTTGTTATTGATAAGTAAGGGCTCACTGCTGTCATTTTGTTGTTTGTTTTCTGGTCTTCTTTCTTTCTGACTTCCTCTAGGGAAGGTGATTTTTCTCTGATGATAATATTTAATTTACTGGTTTTTATTTTTTGTATATTCATTATATATATATATATATGTGTATATATATATTTGGTTTGAGGTTACCATGAAGCTTGCAAATACTATCTTATAACCCATTATTTTGACCTGATAACAGCATTATTTATTTACATAAACGAGCGAAAATAAAACTAATAAAAACTACTTTTTAACTTCATACCCCTGCTTATTAACTTTTTGTTGTTTCTATTCATATCTTATTGTATTGACTATGTCTTGAGTTGTTGTAGTTATTTTTGATTGGTTTGTCATTTAGTCTTTCTACTTAGGATGAGAGTAGTTTACACACTATAGGTATAGAGTTATAATGTTCTATGTTTTTCTGTGTACTTACTATTACCAGTGAGATTTGTTTTTTCAGGGGATTGTTTATTACTCATTAATCCCCTTTTCTTTCTGATTGAAGTACTCCCTTTAGCATTTCTAGTTGGACAGGTCTGGTATTGATGAAATCCCTCAGCTCTTGTTTGTCTGGGAAAGTCTTTATTTCTTCTTCATGTGTGATATACTATCCTAGGATAAAAGTTTTTTCCCTTCAGCACTATAAGTATGTCTTGCCACTCTCTCCTGGCTTGTGTGATTTCCACTGAAAAGTCTACTGCCAGATATATTGGAGCTCCATTGTATATTATTTGTTTCTTTTTTCTTGCTGCTTTTAGAATCCTTTCTTTTTCCTTCACCTTTGGGAATTTAATTATTAAATGCCTTGAGGTAGTCTTCTTTGAGTTAAATCTGCTTGATGTTCCATAACCTTGTACTTGGATATTGATATCTTTCTCTAGGTTTAGGAAGTTCTCTGTTACTATCCCTTTGAATTTCTATCCCTCTGCCTCTTCTTTAAGGCCAATAACTCTTAGATTTGTCTTTTGAGGCTGTCTTCTAGATAGATCCTGTTGCCATGCTTCGTTGTTTTTTATTCTTTTTTGTCTCCTCTGACCGTATTTTGAATGTTTGTCCTCAAGCTCACTAATTCTTCTCCTTGATCAGTTCTGCTATTAAAGGACTTGGATGCATTCTTCACTATGCCAATTACATTTTTCAGCTTCAGAACTTCTGCTTGATTTAAAAAAAATTATTTTAATCCCTTTGTTAAATTTATCTTACAGAATTTATCTGAATTCCTTCTCTGTGTTATCTGGAATTTCTTTGAGTTTCCTCGACATAGTTATTCTGAATTCTCTGTCTAAAAAGTCACATATCTCTGTTTCTCCAGGATTGGTCCCAGGTGCCTTATTTAGTCATTTGGTGACGTCATGCTTTCCTGGATGGTGTTGATGCTAGTAGATGTTCTTTGAGCCATGAAGAGTTAGGTATTTATTGTAGTCTTCACTGTCTGGGCTCATTTTTGTAGCTGTCCTACAAAATGAGGTCATGCTTTTCAGATATTTGAAAGGACTTGGGTGTTGTGATCTAAGCTGTATCTACTTTAGGGGGCACCTGAAGCCCACTAACACTGTGGTTCTTCCAGGCTTACAGGAGTATAGCCTTGCTGGTCTTGGACAAGCCCTGGGAGGATTCTTTGGATTACTAGGCAGAGATTCTTGTTCCCTTTTCTTATTTTCTCCCAAACATACAGAGTCCTCTCTATTCTGAACCACGTAGAGCTGGGAGTGGAGTGACTCAAGAACCCCTGTGGCCACCACCACTGTGATTGTACTGGGTCATACCTGAAGCCAGCACAGCACTGGGTCTTGCCCAAGGCCTGCTATAACCTCTCCCTGGCTGCTGCCTATGTTGGCTTAAGACCCCAGGGCTCTACAATCATCAAGTGGCAAAGCCAGCCAGGCCTGCGTCCTTCCCATGAAGGCGGTGAGTGCCCCTAAACCCTGGATGGGCCCAGAAGTATTGTCTGGGAGTCAGGGACTAGAGTCAAAAACCTTAGAAATTTACTTGGTGTTCTGTTGTATTGTGGCTGAGCCAGCATTCAAACTACATAATGCAGTCTTTCTAACTCTTTTGTCACCTTTCCAAAGGGAGTGGAGCCTCACTCTGTAGCCGCCACCACCCCCTGCCACAAGGAGTACTGCCAGAGTATCGCAGATGTTCCCTTAAGGCTTAGGGTCACTTAAGTCAGCTTGTCTTGAATGCTGCCTGGCCTGGAACCCATCCTTGAAAGCAGTGGGTTCCCCTCTGGCCCAGGGCAGTTCCAGAAATTCCCATCCAAGAGTCAAATCCTGGAATTGGGGACCCCAAAGGTCCGCTTGATGCTCTACCCCATTGTGGCCGTGCTGGTACCTAAGGTGCAGGATAAAGTCCCCTTCACTTTTGCCTGTGCTTTCTCAAGCAGAAGTTTTACACCATAGCCACCAAAGCTGGTTATGTGCTGAGTCTCAACTGAAGCCAGCAAGCCTCAGAGATTCACCCAGGGCCTTCTTGTGGTATCTGGGTATTGCACTGGTTATTAAAGGCCCAAGGGCTCCTCAGTTAGCAGGTGATGAATGCTGGCTGGGATAGGTCCTTTCCTTGAAGGCATTGGGTTCTCTTCTGTCCCGGGGTGTGTCTAGAAATATCTTCTGGGAGCTAGGGCCTGGAATGGGTGCCTCACGACTCTGACTAGGGCCCTTCCTTACTGTGGCTGAGCTGGTATCCAAGATTCAAGACAAAGTGCTCCTCACTCTTTTCTCACTTCTACTCAAGTGGCAGAAGGGGGTCTGTTTTGGAACCATGAACTGTGTAGCGTGGTGTTAGGGGGTAGGGGTTATGCTAGCATCCCCTTGGCTGCCATTCAGATGTCACATGCCCCTCCTGTTCACTGTCTCTGGGCCTAATTTGGCACTAAGACTCTCCCAGGAGTTGCTGTCCTTACGGCCTAGACTGCCTTTCAAGTTTACTTGGAGACACAGAGTCCTGTAGCTGGCATTGGTGAGGTTTGCAGGAACTCAAGTTCTGACTGCTGATTTTGGTGGTTCTCCTCTGGCTACAGCTGGTTTCATTGCTTTCTCCATGGGTGGGTGTCAGTTGAGTTTGGCTCAGCTTTCCTTTCTACTCTAACAGACAGCACTGAGTTCAGTGCCTCATAATTTTCTGTGTTCTCCCTTCCTCAGTGCCCAGAGAAGCTCTCAACACCATGCTGCTGCTGGGGGTGGGGGAAGGGTAGCATAGGTGATTCAGGGATACTTTTTTTTTTGTCTCTTCACTGCCTCTTTCAGCTATATGAAGTTAAAACCAGTTATTATGAGTTCTCACCTGATTTTTGGTTCTAATGAAGATGTTTTTTCTGTGTAGATAGTTGACAATTGTTAACTTGGTATCCTTGTTGGGGTTGGTTGGTTGGGGCTTTCTATTCCGCCATCTTGCTCCACCCCCTCTTGTCTTTTATTTTTTAATAATACAGTTGGCTTTCTGATTTTTTTTCAGGACACAGAAGATTAGACTTAGAAAATTAGAAAGGAAGAAGAGAGAGCATCTAGAAGCCAAAACAGTGACAGTTAGAAAAGGAATCGAATTTAGACCTAGGGGGACATTAGAAATACATTTTCTTCATTTTACAGATGAGAAAACCCAGAGCCATAAACTACTTAATTCTGCAAGGTCATACAAATAAGATGTACTGAGCTATTGGTTTTAAAAAACACCAATAAGAGACAAAAAACACAAGGTAAATAAAGCAGAAACCTTAAGAATTGTTGCCAACTGGGGCTTTTAAATTTAAGAACATACATTTATACATCTAAAACAAAGCTTTTATTGAATTTTAGCATTGTTGATTATTAAAAAGATGATCCCGAGTCAATAAGGCAAGTTATCTTTGATTCTTGTTTAGGAGCTCTACACATTATATTTAGGGAAATTTTCCATTAAAGCCATTATATACACAGCCTTTTTAAAGCATTAAAATGTTTTCATTATGCTATCTAGAAAAAAAAGTAGTCTTCATTATTCATGGATTCTATATTTGTAAATTTGCTGACCAGCTAAAATCTATTTGTAACCCCTAAATTAATGTAGTGCTTTTGTAGTCGTGGATATGAGCACAGTGGCAAAAATTTGAGTTTCCCAACATGCACATTCCCAGCTGAGGTTGAATAAGATAAACACTCTACCTTCTTGTTTCAGCTATTATACTGTAAATAAGTGTCCCTTTCTAGAATATGGATTAAAATCAAGATTTGATCCACAAGGGAGTCAGAATTTACAGAGTGAGTCCTGCCAAATTAAAAGGACTTGTGAAACACGTTGAGCTTTTCACAGATCTACCCTAACAAGGCATAAAACTAAGCCTACTTAAGTTGAAAGCAACCAGCTAGTAATCAAAATGCCTGCTGGAACAAAAATTAGCATTTTAGAGGAAGATACAATGCAGATTTTTGACAACATATCTTTTTTTTTTTTTAGACGGAGTTTCGCTCTTGTCACCCAGGCTGGTGTGCAGTGGCACGCGATTTTGGCTCACTGCAACGTCCACCTCCTGGGTTCAAATGATTCTCCTGCCCCAGCCTTCCAAGTAGCTGGAATTACAGATGTGCACCATCATGCCCTGCTAATTTTTGTATTTTTAGTAGAGATGGAGTTTTACCATGTTGGCCAGGCTGATCTCGAACCCTTGACCTCAGGTGATCCGCCTGCCGTGACCTCCCAAAGCACTGAGATTATAGATGTGAGCCACAGCGCTCGGCCGACATTATCTTTTAAAATGTATAGTATATAGTCAAAAATTACTAGGTATAGGAAGAAACAGGGAAATCCCATAGTAAAGACAGAAGGCAGTCAAGAAAAAACCTTGACATTGCTTAAATGTTGAATTTTGCAAAATCTTTAAAGGAGCTATTATGCACATGTTCAAGGATATAAAGGAAATGCCATCTTAATGAGTAAAGAGATAAGGGAAGACAAATGGAAAGTACAAAGATAAAAGCAAATGGAATTGTACAACAGAATGGTAAAATAATGGAAAATCCACTAGATAAAATTAACCACACATAGGAGGTGTCAGAAGAAAGTGTCAGTGAACTTGAAGGCAGATCAATTTAAATTATACAATCTGAATAAAGGAGATTGAAGGGAAAAAACAGAGCCTCGGGGTCCTGTGGAACAATATCAAAAGAGCTAACAACACATGTAGTTGGAGATTCAGAAGGATAAAATAATGAAAATAAGGCAGAATAAACTATTTGAAGAAATAATGGCCCACAATTTTTCCAGCTTCTATGAGGATGTATTGACTTAGAAGCCCTGCAAATCCCAACTAGGATAAATCCAAATAAAACTGCACTTAGGAAGATCATTGTCAAACTGCTAAAAACCCCATAAAGATAGTATCTTGAAAGCAAAAGCAACCTGAAAAAAACACAACACATTGCATACAAGCTGCTGACTGGAAGGAAATATTTTTTGCAATACATTAATCAAAGGATTTATGTGTAGGAATATATAAGGAACTCCTAAAATTGTAACGAGAACACAATTCAAAGAAAATCTCGTAAAAGACTTGAATAGGTGCTTCACTAAAGAAGATACAGGCAATGGTCAGAATGCATATGAAAAGATACTGGAAGTCATTGGTTATCAGGGAAATGCAAATGGAAGCCAGAAGGAGAGGCAAATCTATAGGGAGAAAAGGAAGATTAGGAATTTCCTGGAGGCTCGGGTCAGGATGTGGGATCAAAGGACATGAGAACTGTTAGGGAAATGGAGTTATCCTTTACTTTGATTGTTGTGTATACACTTATTAAAAATTAAGCTGTCCTTTCAAACTGAGTGAATTTTATTGTATGACATTTTACCGCAATAGAAAGCTGGAAAAGGTAATATTTTTTTTCTTTCTCTCACACACACACTCTCATGATACTATTCCTTGGAGATTAGAAGGTAAAATTAGAAAACTGGCATTACCAAGTAAAACTTTCTGGCTTGTAGCACATGTTTTTTCCTCCTTGCTATAGAGTTGTTTATTATAAAAAGAGCTCATACTGTGGATAAGCTTTTTTAGACACATCTTTTGACAAAGAATTATATGATGTGGTGAGTTAGAAATACAATTTATAATTGAAGCATTTTATTAAAGTTCACTTTAGAATACAAGTTTTAATAACTCCACTTGATGAGAAGCAGATTTGGGGACAATTTGAAATTCCGTAGTATTATGGGTGGAGGGTGTCCAGGTTCCTGGCATATCAAACAAATAATTGGACAAAACACAAAAAGGAAAGAATGAAGCAACAAAAGCAGAGATTTATTGAAAATGAAAGTACACTCCACAGGATGTGAGCAGGCCCAAGCAAGTGGCCCAAGAGCCCAGTTACAGTATTTTCTGGAGTTTAAATACTCTCTAGAGGTTTCCCATTGATTACTTGATGTACACCCTATGTAAATGAAGTAGTGGCCCACAATCAGTCTGATTGGTTGAGGGAAGGGACCAATCAGAGGCTGAAGTGAAGTGACAAAGTTATACCATATGCAAATGTCTGATTGGTTGTGGAGAATGACCAATCAGAGGCTGAAGTGAAGTTACAAAGTTATACTCTATGCAAATGAAGACTTGGCCTGCCACAAGCCTGATTGGTTGCAGAAGGGGGCCAATCAGAGGTACTTTCAATTTTTCATCTGCCACACAGAAAAAGTGGCAGAGGTTGCAAAGGGAGTAGCCTCTGGTCTTTTTGTTACTCGGGTGTGGAAAGTTGGAGTTTTACTTTTGATTTAGTTCTAGGAAGTCTGTATGAATCGACCTTAAGTTCCCTGCCTCCAGACCGTATTCTACCTCAATAGATGATGCTGGAAATGGTGTATAAGTTGAATTAATTATAAATGCCGTGAGGAAGATCATTAGAGGAATCCTGGTGTGAAGCCTTTTGTAAAGGAAATAAATTTTAATTATTAGTAGAATCACTTTCTAATCTGTTTTACAAGTTTAAAATTTTATTTTTTTCTTACAGAAGGTTACGACTGTATATGATTACAAGTCATTTAGCAAGTGTTTACCAACAATTGATGATAAGTGCTATCTAAAAGCACAAGAGAGCCGTTTATTTTATGTCTAAAAATGGAAATAGGGTATGTGCTACTTCATTCTTCTTTTATTATGATTTTTTAGTCTTCAGTAACATTCAAGAGAGATTAAGAATATTAAAGTCAAGGGAATAACTTCAAAGAAATTCAGGAAAATATGATTTATTGGTGGGCATGTTAAATTATGTTTTATCCCAATGGCTTTTCAGAACGTTTGTTCATCACTTGGTCCACTTGGTTTTTGTAGTCACTGTCCAATATGCTGAATATTCTCGCTGACCTGAGTCTCCTATTATCACAGCCCGAAGAAGGAACAATAAATGAGATGTCTTTGTCACCCTAATCTATTATATGAAATTGCACTTCACCTCCTGACTGCCTGGCCTTCCTAATCTTGATCTTCACTACATTGGATCAAGATAGAAGTGCTTTAGATATTACTTCACCTCTGCTTCCAGCCATCACTACAGCTGTAACTGCAGCGATTGCAGTTTAATCAAAATGGGCATTTTTCTTTCCTCTCCATACATTTTGTAAAGCAGATACGCTGCAATATGCTTATGCAGGAGCATAAAGGTTGCTTTGGCCAGATTCCAAAATGTGACCAGATGGGACATTCCATGGGAATTTTTCTTACTTGCTGATTTGATTCCTCAAAGTCGTTCAATTATTTTAGGTGACTAACACCTTTGAAAAAGATTTGGCCTCTGTCAGAGTTTTGCATACACATGAAAGTTCCTGGTCTCCCCAAATATTGAATTCACTAAAATATTGTTTATATGTACAGATCAGGAAGCCATTAATTCAAACTGACATTGAATGATGATCCAAACTCTAAAACTCTCACTAGGCTTCAAACTAGACTACTTCTCCGCAATATTTATTCCAGTAGCACTATTTGTCACCTAACATATTGTGGAATTATCAATATGATACATAAACTCAGACTATGACATCGATTTTTCAAATATTTACTTATTTTCCTCATCACAATATTAATTCTGGTTACCTCCAACAACCACTTTCAAGTCTTTATCGGGTGAGAGGGTATAGGAGTCATGTCTTTTTTACTAATTAGCTGATGGTACGGCCAAGCAGATGCTAATACGGCAGCCCTCCAAGCAGTTCTGTACAACCGCATCGGAGATATTGGCTTTATTTTAGCTATAGCATGGTTCCTCTTATCCTCCCTTTTGCTCCAACACATGAGAGCTTCAACAAGCATTTATTCTAAATCCTACCCCTGACTCCCTTCCATCAATTAGTCTTCTCTTAGCAGAAGGCTAATTGTGAATTGTGCAATTGTGAATCGTGCTGCTATAAACAAAAGTGTTTTTATTTCCTACATTGCTTCACTTATAACGATAATACCTGATCCTCCAAATGTGCCCAATGTTTTTCATTTTCTAAAAGTAGAGATCTTCTGAGCATTTTTTTTGTTTTTTAAACTGTGTATCTATGAATACTTTTAACTACATGTTATAAATAACAAAAGCAATTAAAAAAGAATTGTTGCTAGTGACAACTCTAACGTCAAGGAAATTTTGTTTAGATTGGGAAAATAAAACAGGTGTTTCAGTCCTAAATCAAGTAATTTTATTACTCTTAGTCTTGATAGACATATTGATTCTTCATGAAAAATATAAATTCTTATCATTACTTTAGAAGACTTTTTTCAATATGCTATTAAAATGTTCATAAAAAATTAACTATGAGTATCATAACACCAAAAAGTCATACTTGAGATATAGTATGTATATCGGTTATTAGTCAGCTGAAGTTAAAACTCATTTTTGAAATGTTTAATGGAAAGAAGAAAAGTAGATTTTAAATCTCAAGTGTTTCTCAAGTGTTTTGTGGAAATTTTAAGACAAGGTACATATCTATGACTGATGATCCAGTAGACCAGGGGTCTGTTTATTAGGCCACAGCCATGTCCATCCACTTACATATTACCTATGGTTGCTTTCCTGCTATTCAGTAGTCCTTTTACCCTTGGGGGATAAATCCCAAGACCTCTACTGGATGCCTGAAATTGCAGATACTGAACCCTATGTATATTACGTTTTTCCTATACAAACATACCAATGATAAAGTTTAATTTATAAATTAGGCACAGTAAGAAATTAGCAATAATACTAAAATAGAACAATTATAACAATATGCCAGCATCATTACTGTGGCACTTTGGGGCCTTTATTAAGTAAGTACTCTGATAACTGATGGTCAATCTGATAATCCAGAAGGCTACTAAGGAACTAATGGGAAGTGTTCACAGTATGAATGATTCATATCCTGGATTGGATGGCGTAGGATTTCAACATGCTATTCAAATGGGGCACAACTTAAAACTTACAAATTGTTTATTTCTAGAATTTTCTATTTAATATTTTCAGACTGTATTAAACCAGGGTTTACCACGGGTAACTGAACCTACAGAAAGTGGAACCATGGATAAGCAGAGGAACTACTATATCTTGATGAAGATTGAGCCATTATCCATCGAAATTGGTTTGAGAAACTTTTAAAAAGGATAACGACCTTTTTCAATGTATTTATCTGTGTGTCTTCCAGAATATGTAATAAATAATAAAATGGACCTTCCGCACTACATGCATAATAACTTCTATAGTTGTATATGTGCCTTGGATGTATTTTCTCTCAAGATTATCAACTGTGTGTTTGACAAGTGAATATTAAGTAAATCTGTGACCATTTTTTTTTTAAGTTGAGCTCAGAAAGAAGCAGATACTGGCAAAGTCAGTTTTAATGAAGAGAAGATGGAGGAAAAAGCAGGGCCTGAGCAGGCACCCAAGGCACTCGAGGGCCTTGTGCTCTTTGGCAAGTATTGGCATTCACGGGAAGAAAGGAGGGTTAAATGAGAATATACATAAGAAAGTTACCTGTTAACACGTAAAATATCAAAATCAGATGGAAACTGCAGTTGTCCCTTGGTATCCTTGGTACATTGGTTCCAGGACTCCAGCAAATGCCAAAATCTGTGGGTGTTCAAGTCTCATATAAAAGGGTATAGTATTTGGACATAACCTACACACATCCCCTCATATACTTTAATTCATCTCTAGATTATTTACAATACCAAATACAATATAAATATGATGTGTAATTGTTATGCTGTGTTGTTTTAAAATCTACATTGTTGGTTTAAAAAATATTTTTGATCTGTGGTTGGTTGGATGTATGGATGTGGAACCCGAGGACCTGAAAGATGGACTGTACTTGACAGTTTGGCCCACAAGTCTGATTGTGTATTTGTATGTCTCTGATAGCACTTTCTGCCTCATTATAGGGAGAGTTGCACAAGAAGAAATTTGGATTTAGATTTAGATTTCTTACATTGCTAGCTGCTCGTTGGTGATTTCTGCTCTGGAAGATGTAAAAGGGCCTTTGGAAGATTATATAGTTTACTTATATAGATTGCTCTTTTTACTTTACAGCAGTCTTATACAGGAATCGTTGTCCAACATTCATCACTGATCTAGAACTTCTTCTAACTCAATGGTTCTTAATCTTATTTACGCAATAAAGTTGCCTACAAGTCTTAAAAAAAAAATACTAACCCCGATTCTATCCTACACCCTCTGACTGAATTGATCCGGGGAGGGGATAGGTATTAGATTGTTTGCAAGCACCGCTCTGATCCTAATGTACCTCCAGGCTTCAGAGCGTCTAACCGCTAACATTGCAAAGTTATAATTGTCCACCAGATGGAGACAAAGCACTTCTCAATGAAAAAGACCCCAGCCAAGCCTCGCTCTCTGGCCTTAGGTATGCAACTCCAATTTATGTAATATACTAAACAGGGCAAAAATGTGGAAAGATAGGTAAAATTATCTTTGGTACTGTTGCTTTCCAACCAAATAAATTCTTGCCACCACTGGGGAAAATTCCAGGAACTAATTAAAAAATAACACGTGGCCAAAAATTTATTTCATTCATTCAGTTACCTGAATTAGCATGTACAAATATTTTCAAACCTTTTCCTAGTTTACTTTGATAAAATAGACCATATAAATGAGAAGTGTAGTATTTTTCATATATTATAGCGTGGAAATTTTTGAAATAAGATCACCCAAGAATTATGCAAATGGATGTCAACATCCACACAAGTAAATTAGCATAAGATGTGTTGCTCATAGGATTTTAGGAAATATGCAGATGCGATAATATGGTTTTGATTTTTTCTTAAGTCTGAAGTACTTGATTGGCAACTCCCACTTTCATTTCTCCCATCTCGCTTGTCTAGCTCTGTCATAGAAGCTGTAAAACCTGCAAACTCCATCTCTCTGTTCCCTTGCAGGGACAGATGGTCAATGAGATGTAAGTGGAATCACTAAGGAGGGTTTCCCTTCCTGAATAAAATGACAACACCTCAGTACAAGAAATGTCTTTTTCCCTTGTCCCTCCACCCCCGACCTCTTGCTACCATCTTCCCGGGGACATGAAACTTAGAAGAGGAGCAGCCACCACTGTCCATGAGATGACAAGTCTGAGGACAAAAGCCAGTGTAACTAAGAAGGGCAGAATGGACAGGTGAGAGCAGCCCGGGTCCCTTTTTTATGGCGACTCTGAGCAGCTACTATGCTGGTGGGGGACTGCCTATGTTTGCACTTGCTATGAGGGGAAAAGCAATTGTTGATCAGGCTTCCTATTGGTCTTAGATAAATTTTATTCCTAACTGATCCATCACTGAGAAGGTACTATATTGGCATATAGACCATAAATATATTTATAATGTTGACTTTAGACATTATCCTTTCTAAAGAAGACCTGTGGGTTTTAGACAAGGCTAAGACTTTACAAGTTCAAGCTTCTTTGTGGTTATTTCTAAAAAGCATGTATTAAGTGCCTAATTGTCAATACCAGGCAATCTGCCAAGTGTTCCTGCTCTAACAGTATTTCCTGAGCCAAAGACATAGTTTGCCATAACACCTGATTATGGGGTGAATATTTTCAGCAGAACTGTGCTAGAAAATCCAGTCTGTCTGTTGTTCTACTTGACACAGTCTGTGATTTCTTCAGGGTAGGCACCAAGTCAGAGCAAACACATCACTAGAAACAATACATGAAATAGCAACAGACAACCAGGAGTTTGCATTATGACAGGCCAAATTTGATCTTAAGGGTAAACAACAAACAAAGGTATCTAATTGGAAAAAGAACTGAGAAAGGGTAAGAGTTCCACATTTTGAAAAGCAGATGGGTAATTCGTTATTTGATGCTGAGGATATTCAGGAATAGTTGCTGTTCTGTGGTTCACAGCAGGACAATTTCATGGAAGAGGATTTCCATGAATACACAGGCTGTTTAAAGAATCGGAGAGAACTGAATTGGCAAATGGGGGAAAATATTAGGTTGGTGCAAAAGTAATTGCAGTTTTTGCCATTGCTTGCAATATATTATAGGCACGGGATGCTTCTTTGGAAGGTCTTAAAGACAAAGGTAGGCCTTCCCTGAAGCAAAACATAGAAATATGTCCACTGGGGCCATGTCATATTCCAGTCCTATGAGCAGCATAGGGGACAGTGATGGTCTACTTGTATAAGGCAAAAGTGATTGACTGAGAAGTAGAAGGAAGTGAATCTCATTAAATGTTGAATTTCACTGGGGTCTGTTTCTGACACACTTCTTACTTTTATGCCTTTAATTATGTGCTGGATAACTTTCAGATTTTTATTTCTAAACTGTTTTAGTCTGTGTTGCTGTAGAGGAATATCTGAGACTGGGTCATTTATAAAGGAAAGAGCTTTATTTGACTTATGGTTCTGCAGGCTGTACAAGAAGCCTAGTACCAGCATCTACTTCTGGTAAGGACTTCAGGCTGCTTCCAACCAAGGCAGAAGGTGAAGGGGAGCTTCTGTGTGCAGAGATCACGTGGTGAAAAAGGAAGCGAGAGAGAGAGAGAGAGAGAGAGAGAGAGAGAGACTCTTTTTAACAACCAGCTCTGGCAGGAACTAATAGAGCTAGCACTAGAACTCACTCATTACTGTGAGGACAGGCTGCAAGACATTCATGAGCTATCTGCCCATGACCCAAACACTTCCCATTCATGGCCTCTCCTCCAACATTGGGGATCAAATTTCAACATGACGTTTGGAGAAGTCAAATATCCAAACCATAGCACAAACCTAATCTTCCCAAATATTCCAGCTTTCTCCTGGTTATCTCCACCTGGATTTTTGCAGTTACTTCTAATTCACCATATCTGCAAATAAACTCATTAAACTGTATTTTCTTCCTGTACATTACATTTCTCATTCTGTATTTTTGACAACTGTTTATTGAGTGCCTACTCTGTGCCACTCAGTGTGCTAGGGCTGGGGATACAAGGGCGAACAAGACCAGACACACTTCTACCCCACTATATTTTTGGTCTAGAGGAGTAGACTGCTGCTAAACAAGTAAGCACACAAATATTAACATATTTCGATTAGTGATAATGAAGGAACAGACTTGAGCTAAGAGTCAACAGGGAAACTTCATGGTTTAATTTGGCAGAATTTTTATCTACCTAGTCACCCATACTAGAAAACTAGGTGTCATCCTTTCCTTTCCCTCTCTCTTAGCGGTCACATAAAACCAACCACCACATCTTGCCTATTTGACCTCCTAAATATTTTTCAAACCTATCTTCCCTTTCCTTTCCTCATTATCTTAGTTGAGACTATCACCGTCTTCTATATGGACCATGCATTACTCTTTGATGCCAAGCTTCACATACCTTCCTCCCTTTCCTTCACTCCAACTTCCATCCTTTTCCATTCTGCTTCCAGGTAGCTTTATCCAAAACCCATGACTCACTCTTTTTTTTTTTTTTTTTGAGACGGACTATCACTCTTTGTCACCTAGGCTGGAGTGCAGAGGTGTGATCTCGGCTCACTGCAGCTTCTGCCTACCGGGTTCAAGCGATCCTCCCACCTCGGCCTCCCCAGTAGCTGGGATTATCAGTGTGTGCCACCATGCCCAGCTAATTTTTGTATTCTTAGTAGAGACACGGTTGTCCAGGCTGGCCTTGAACTCCTGACTTCAAGTGATCCACCTGCCTCAGCCTCCCAAAATGCCAGGAGGAGCCACCGCTCCTGGCCATGTCTCAAATTTTTATATTCATACTATCTTAGTGTATTTGCATTGCTATAAGAGAATATCTGAGACTGGGTAATTTATAAGGAAAAGAACCATCTCACTTACCTGGCTAAAGCTTTTCTAGTGATTTAGTGTTTTATGTTATAAAGTTACTCTAGATTTTTAACTTAGTTGTTGTTTTCTTCCTCTTGAACTTTACATTTGAGCAATGCCAACCTATTCACAGTTTCTTGAGCACACTATGGCATTTCATGATTCTGAGCCTTTGATCATTCTGTACTGTCCCTGTAGATCCACTTTCTTCTTTGATTTTGGTTTAACTCCCACTTTACTTCTGTCTCACATGCCTTTTCTATGCTCATGGTGGTTCTTATTTACCCCATTATAGCACTCAGCACATGTGGAGAAAAAAGTTAAATATTAAATTTGAACTCAATTGAACATGGACACAGTCAGTGGTCACCAAGTCCTGGAACAGGTTGTGTGAGCCCCTTGAGGCATTCATTCAGCACTGTTTCAGAGAAATCTCTATTTCAGTCTATTCCTATATGTTAGTTATCGAAAAACAACAAACAATCGCAAAAACAAGCTGACCTTTTTGTGCTCCTTGAGCCAAGTCGCGAAGGGCCCTCGTGACTGGGCCTCATGCCAAACCACTCTTTACAAAAAGAGCTAGGGTCCCAGACCATGCTGAAGCTTCATGAGACCTCTACTTGTCTGTGCACGGATGAGTGGTTGACTCTGGAGCTCAAGCTGTTGCTTCCCGGTCTGGTGATGATTCCTCCATAGTCTGGTGAATGTGTATCTATATCTTTTCCCTTCTTCCCTTCCCGTTGCAATTTGCTTATTATATCAATTTGCTTATTATATCTGCATTGCCATTTATGTGGGATAAAGGTTGTTTACCCTCAAAGGTATTGTGTGTGTGCCTTTTCTTCCCTCTTCATGCGTCTCACGCACAGAACAGCACATTACACTATATTTGTATATTTCACATTTGACTCCTTTTCTGAATGTGTGCACATTAAGGAGGGAGACCTTACTTTATGTCCAGCACTATGCTTGGCAAATGGAATTTGTAATGAAGCCTATTACTGAAGGGAATTGGAAGTGAGGAGATATTTTACTTGGAAGGAAAACTAGTTTGATGCCTACAACAGGAAAGCAATAGATGATTTAAAGTTTGATTGTCCGGTTGGCACCAAAAGTTAACAGCACAAATGTTACAACTTCCTTAAACAGACACATATTCTCATCAGCCCCAACAGGGCACATCCACCTGATCCACTAAATTGTGAACATGTGCAGAGTATTGTATTTAATACTGATCAGTTATGCCTTCCAATTTTAAAAGGAAATCCCTCATTTTACCCTAACATGTGGTCAGGATTATTGTGGTAATGGCTGTTTGATCCTGAGTCAGTCCATGATAGCACACCTGAGAGTATGATTTATGGGCTGAGTTTTTGCAGTTCAAACTGAGAGTTGAGAAATAGTCTCTTGATAGCAATACACTGAAAGCATAGATGCTACAACTTCTAAGATGGAGTGTTTATGGACCCAGGTGTTTGGACAGTGGGATAAGTGCAGCTGTATTTGAGACATACCTATATGAAACATTTTTTGTTGTTTATCGGAAATTCAAGTTTAATTGGACATCTGGTGTTTTATCTGGCAACTCTACATAGAATTGACTTGAGAAAACATATCCCAAATTAGGGGCTGCTTGATGTGCTAGGAATAAATACTGTTTTTTATACAGAAAAACTTTTTTAGTTACAGCAATGCATCTCTTAGTTATCACTTTATGAAGTGAGAGTTTCAGATTCAATCATTTTTAGATTTTGCTTAGCTTCACAAGCTTTGAGCAAATAAAATTTTCCTAAAAAGACCAATATATAAAACAAATAAGAACTGAGTTACTTATTGAAGCTGAGTGTAGGTCCTTCCCGACCCCAACGTGGAATAATGGAGCACAACCTAAAAACTCCTAGATTTGATGATTTCTAAAATTCCTTCTACCTGCAACAGTCTGTGAGTCCAAATGCACTCATTTCATAGGGAGAAATAATCTAGTTTGTGGTTAGTCATAGCCTGTTCTTCCCTATTTATAGTAGAAAAGGCTGGAAAGATAAGGAAAGAAAAGTATTTTCAATAAAAGTGGCATTTAGGAAGGATAAAATGGACTTATTAACTATCTTCATTTATTCCTCAACAGACATTTGTTGAGCAGTCTCTAAAGACAAGGTAAAATACTATGTACTTTGAAGGGAGAATATCAATAGAAATTTTTAGAATGACCTCTTGATTTAGTCAGTGAGCTAAAATTTGTGCACAAGTAATTGTATCTGCTGTTTTGTGAGGTTTACTGTGTACTGGGTATTTTACTGCTTACAACTTTATAAAATATTTGCCTGAACATTGGTCCCACTCACAGTTCCTGTTCCTTTGCATTTGTTCTCATTGAAACCTTACTTCCTTTCAGATATTTTTCCTAAAACTTATAAGGAAACAATTCTTCTACTTCTTATTTTTATCTCTGAATCTGTCTGGGTGATATAGGACATTTCTCTTTATTAGAAGTCCTGTCTTTGTTCAATTTTAGGGTGATGAAGTCATAACAAGTTTTTCTCAAAAATGCATTACTGAGACTCAATCTCCTCCAACAGTGTGATGCGTCCTCAGGTCTGCAGTCCAAGAGGTAATTTTAAGCATCACCCTTATTTTCAATTGCTATTTTCTTTTATCTTTCCCTTTAATATTTTACATGACTCAGCATAAGTTCTCTTTAGGAACCCCTAGGCTCACAGCAAAGCTGTTTGAACCCACTGCTTTGTCTTTGTGTTCCTGCCACTGACAATTCTGAGGTGCACGTTTGAACAAACCTCAACATTCTGACACAGCTTTAAAAGATCAGTTATTTTTCATTCTCTTTTGGTTTTTAAAAAACATTTTTCTGAAGATGTCAGACAGATGATGGCATAGGAAGCTGAGCTGCACATTCCTCCACAGAAACACTGATAAAAGAATGATGCTGATGCAAAAATACCTTGAAGAGAAATTCAGAGCCCAACTAAAAAGCAAAAGCACTCAACAGGAGCATAAACAGAGAACAGTAACATTTATCTGGGTAAGAAGAGCAATTTCACTTTACCCACATCAGTTACTTCTGCAAACTGCCTTAGCTAAACACTGAGAAGATACCTCTGTCCAAGATTTCTCTTGTGGGGGCAAGAGATTTGTTTGGAGGGTGAGCTTGGCTGTTTGGCCTTCTGGCCTCTCAGAGCACCCTTTGAAAGGCCAGTTTTCATTTTGCATCAGAGTAAGCACTGGATGGTCTGTGGAGCCTGGTTCCCTGAGAGAGTGAGCCCTTTACACCTGCTACTGCTCTTTAAGATTAGGAATAGGCACAGAACTGACATTTTTCTTCCACAAAGGAGGGAAGGAAGTGATGGGAGTCTGTCTGCGGCATCTCAGGGTGCCCTCTGTGGAGTTGGTTTCCATCTCACCTCATAATAAGCCCTGAAGCTGACAGATCTCAGCCTCCTGGGACAATTAGTAACTAAGAAAAGGGGCTGCATCCCTTAAAGCCAGAGCTACTCTGTTTATTGGGAAAAGCCATAAACGAGGCTTTTTCTTTTAGTGGGAGAGAAGGGAGTAAAGAGACCCTTGCTTTAGTCTCACAATGCACTCCCTCAGTTGTCAGTCACTATGTTGCTTCAAATTAAGCACTGAACTGGTAAAGGTCTCTCCTGGTCAAAATTTGCCCATAAAGACTGAGAGAAGTATCTGCTTCTTCCAATATTTAGACAACAATGCAAACATATAAGAAATGTGAAGAATCAGGAAAATACGACACAATCAAAGAAACAAAGTGAATCTCTAGTAACCAACCCAAAAGAAATGGAGATCTGTGAATTACAAGATAAATAATTCAAAAATACTCATCTTACAGAAGGTCAGTGAATTTCAAGAGAACACAGATAAACTACTAAATGAAGTCAGGAAAACAAGTAATGAACAAAAGAAGTTCAACAGAAAAGATAGAAACAATACAAAGAACCAAACAGAAATTCTGCAGCTGAAGAAAACAATGACTGAACCAAAAATTCACTAGTGAGGTGCAAAAGCAGACTTAATCAAGCAGAAGAAATAATCAGTGAATAAGACAGGTCATTTGAAATTACCCAGTCAGAGGAGCAAAAAGAAAAAAAGAGTGAAGAAAGTCAAAGAGACTTATGGGATACCATCAGGTGAACAAATATGAATATTAAGGGAGTCCTAGAAGGTGAAGAGGGAAAGGGGAAAAAAAACCTGTCCAAAGTAATAATGGTTGAAAATCCTGAATTTTATTGTATATATGTGTATGCATACGTATATAAAAATACACACATACGGCCGGGCGCAGTGGCTCACCCCTGTAATCCCAGCACTTCGGGAGGCTGAGGCGGGCAGATCATGAGGTCAGGAGATCGAGACCATCCTGGCTAACATGGTGAAACCCCATCTCTACTAAAAATACAAAAAATTAGCCAGGCATGGTGGCGGGCACCTGTAGTCCCAGCTACTTGGGAGGCTGAGGCAGGAGAATGGTGTGAACTCGGGAGGCGGAGCTTGCAGTGAGCCGATTTTGCACCACTGCACTCCAGCCTGGGTGACAGAGCGAGACTCTGTCTAAAAAAAAAAAAAAAAAATACACATACACACAGGCATACGTTGGAGATATTGCAGGTTTGGTTCCAAACTATCACAAGAAGTGAATATTGTAATAAAAATAGTTATACAAAATTTTCATTTTCCCAGTGCATATAAAAGTTATGTTTACACTATACTGTAGTATGTTAAATATACAGCAGCATTATGTCAAAAAATATGTATACTTTAATTAAACATAATTTATTGCTAAAAATTGCTAATGATTATCTGAGCCTTCAGTGAGTTGTCATTTCTTTGCTGGTGGAGGGTCTTGCCTGGATTTTGATGGTTGCTGATAGATCAGGGTGGTGATTGCTGAAGGTTGTGGTGACTGTGAAAATTTCTTAAAATAAGACATCGATGAATTCTACTGCATCGATTGACTCTTCCTTTCATGAAAGATTTCCCTGTTGCATGCAATACTGTTTAATAGCATTTTACCTACAAAACTGCTTCCCAAATTGGAGTTAATCCTTTCCAAACAAGCTGCTTGCTTTATTGACTAAGTTTATGTAATATTCTAAATCCTGTGCTGTCACTTTAACAATGTTCCCAGCATCTTTACCAGGAGTAGATTTTGTCTTGATAAACCACTTTCTTTGCTTATTCGTAAGAGGCAACTCTTTCTCTGTTTAAATTTTATCATGAGATTGTAGCAATTCAGTCACATCTTCAGGACCCACTTTTATTTCTAGTTCTCTTGCTATTTCTGCCACATCTGCAGTTACTTTCTCCACTGGTCTCGAACCTGTCAAGATGATCCATGAGGGTGGGAATTCACTTCTTTCAAACTCATTTATTTTGGTATTTTGACCTCCAATGAATCATGAAAATTATTATTATTATTATTTTGAGACAAGGTCTCACTCTGTTGCTGGTGCTGGAGTGCAGTGGCGTGATTTCAGCTCACTGCAACCTTGACCTCACAGGCTCAGGTGATCCTCCCACCTCAGCCTCCTGAGTAACTGTGACTGCAAGCACACACGACCACACCCAGCTAATTTTTGTATCTTTTGTAGAGAAGGGGTTTCACCATGTTGCCCAGGCTGCTCTCAAACACCTAGGTGCAAGTGATCTGACCACCTCGGCCTTCCAAAGTGCTAGGATTGCAAACGTGAACCGCTGCACCCAGATGTGAATGTTCTTAATGTCATTTAGAATGGTGAATCCTTTCTAGAATGTTTTCAATTTACTTTGCCCAGACCCTTTAGAGGAATCACTATTTGGGGCAGCTGCAGTCTTACTAAATGTATTTCTTAAATAGTAAGACTTTAAAGTCAAAATTATTCCTTGATCCATGGGCTGCAGAATGGATGTTAGGCTAGCAGGCACAAAAACAACATTAGTCTTTTTGTACATCTCTGTCAGAACTCTTGGGTGACCACGTGCATTGTCAATGAGCAGTAATATTTTGACATGAATCTTTTTTCTGAGAAGCAGGTCTCAATGGTTAGCTTAAAATATTCAGTAAGCCATGCGATAAACAGGTTAGCCGTTATCCAGGCTTTGTTATCCCATCTATAGAGGCAGAGCAGGTTTACAACAATGTAGGTTTAAGGGCACTAGGATTTTCAGAATGATAAATGAGCTCTGGATTCAACTTAAAGTCACCAGCTGCATTAGCCTCTAGCAAGAGAGTCAGCCTTTCCTTTGACGCTTTGAAGCCAGGCATTGACTTCCCTCTCTAGCTATGAAAGTCCTAGATGGCATCTTCTTCCAATAGAAGGCTGTTTCATCTACATTGATAATATGTTGTTTAGTGTAGCCATCTTCAATTATCTTAACTAGATCTTCTGGATAACCTGCGGAGCTCCCATGTCAGGACTTGCTGCTTCACCTTTTATCTTTACGTTAGGGAGATAACTTTTTTCTTTAAGCCTCATGAACTAACTTCAGCTACCTTCAAACTTTTCTTCTGAAGCATCCTTACCTCTCTTGGCCTTCACAGAATTGAAGAGAGTTAAGTCCTTGCTCTGGATTAGGGTTTAGTTTAAGGGAATGTTGTGGATGGTTTGATCTTCTATCTAGAACACTAAAGCTTTCTTCATATGTGCAATAAGGCTGTTTCACTTTCTTATTTGTGTGTTCGTTAGAGTAGCACTTTTAATTTCCTTAAACTACTTTTCCTTTACATTCACAACTTAGCTAACTATGTTGCCCAAGAGATCTATATTTTGACCTATATGGACTTTTGACATGCCTTCCTCACTAAGCTTAATCATTTCTACCTTTTGATTTAAAGTGAGAGATGTATGTCTGTCCCTTTTGCTTGAACACTTAGAGGCCATTGTAATTTTATTAACTGGACTAATTTCAATATTGATGTATCTCAGGGAATAGGGAGGTTTGAGGAGAGGGAGAGAGATGGAGTAATGGCCAGTTGGTGGAGCAGTCAGAATGCATACAACATTTATTGATTAACTTCACCGTCTTATGTGGATGTGGTTTGTGTCACCCCAAAAGAAAAGCAACAGTAACATCAAAGATCACTGATCGTAGATTACCACAATAGACATTCTAATAATAATGAAAAAGTTTGAAATATCGTTAGAATTGCCAAAACGTGACGCAGAGACATGAAGTGGACCATACGCTGCTTGGAAAATGTTGCCAATAAATTTCCTCAACTCATGGTTGCCACAAATCTTCAATTTGTAAAAAATGCAGTATCTGTGAAGCACAATAAAGCAATGCACAATAAAACAAGATATACCTGTATATGTATACACACACATACAGACACTATTTATTAAGAATGTATTCATCCTTAATAAGGAAATCTTGTCATTTGTGATAACATGGATGAACTTGAAGGACATTATACTAAGTGAAATAAGCCAGACACAAAAAGACAAATACCATATGATCTCACTTATAAGTGAAATATAAAAAAGTTGAACTCTCACAGTTATGGAGTAGAATGGTGGGTTACAAGGGCAGGGGATGGGGCAGAGGGGAATGGGGAAATGTTGGTCAAAGGATACAAAATTTCAGATATGCAGGATGAATAAATTCTAAAGATCTATATACAGTGTGGTGACTATAGTTAATAATATTGTGTTGTGTCCTTGAAATTTCCTAAGAGAGTAGATAATTGTTTTCACTTGAAAAAAACGAGAAAGGTAACTATGTGAGATGACGGATATGTTAATTAGCTTGGTTGTAGTAAACTTTTCACTATGTTTATGTGTATCAAAACATCATATTGCGTACCTTAAATATGTACCATGTACAATTTTTATTTTCCAATTATACCTCAATAGAGCTGAAAAAAATGAAAAATTTTTATTTTTCATGTATTAATATGTTAATTATGGAAATTTAAATATATATCAAGTTTTTAAAAAGTAAAAGAAAGTAATCTGTAATCCTACCTCACCGGGGGTGCAGAAGAGAAGTAAAACATTTAAGGTATATCCTCTTGAAAGTTTTCCCATATCTGAATATATATTTTTTCCTTCAACAAAAATAGAAGCAAATAAACATACCAGTTTGCAGCTTATATTTTCATTTAACAATAAATAGTGACTATCTTTCCATTTTATTACACGTATTCCCACATAGTCTTTAATGACTATGTACTCTTCCATCATAGAGATGTACTATAATTTATTTACCCTGCCACAGTTTTTGGCCATCTAGGTTTCCCAGGTTTACCCTATTAAAAACAACCCTCTACTGAACAGCATTGGAGCCACAGATTAAGACACATAAAGCACTGAGTTAATTCCCCTTAGATTAATTAATAGATAAAATATTTACATTTATTTATAAACCCACTTTTATGGCCAGGCTTTACTCTGTGTTTTGTTCAATGTTTCTCACGCTAAAACTAATCAATTCCTTGTTCTCTCCCTATTAACCATCTAAGACCTGCTTTATCTCCATGGCAGTCCCGCTTTTCTCACTTTTAAACCACAGCTATGCAGCAGATTTTACTTGATGAATATGACTCATTTTTTAAATTCTATATGTTAAAGGAAAGAAGAGCTGTTCATTCCTTTCTCTTTCCTACGTTACTGTTACTTCAGTCTCTCTCTTAAGAGCATAGGAAGATGAAACTAACCTGAGCATCACAGCGCTTCATGGAGGTTGAAACCTCTGCAATTACTATGTAACTGATTACACACCCACACAACCACACACACACCCACACACCCTACAGAGACTCACACAGAGTCACATACAGAATTAAAGGAAGGAGAAAAGACTGAGAAAATGTCTGTGTGATGATTGTTACTATTTACACAGTCTCAATCCCACTCACTCTCACACCTCAGCTCCACTCACACCCCAGCTCCATGTTGCCAATGATGCTCCCACATGGAGTTGAGTCTACATCAAGCCCCACGAGGAGGCTAGTTCCTGTCTCTGGCTGTGAGAAGAAAGCTGGGCACTGAGCAGTGTCACTTCAGGAAGTCTCAAGGCTCATTTTATGTTATAATGTAAAAATTCTTTAGTGGAGGAAGAAGAAACTGTGGATTTTCAAAATGGACTCTACCTCTCTAGGGTTCTACCTCATTATCTCAGGGGTTATTCCTTGTGGAGAGCAGCAGGCAACGATGCCTGAGGGAAACTGAGCTGGATCATCTTTTCTGCTGGC